>NW_020698242.1:633308-782641 GCF_002925995.2 Terrapene triunguis | reverse complement strand
GTGGGGTCAAGGGATTCGGAGTGCGGGAGGGGGCTGCAGGTTGAGGCAGAGGGTTGGGGTGTGGGAAGGGGTGAGGGCTCTGGGCATGGGGCCAGCAGCTGGGGCCCCAGGAGCAGAGCCCCACACGCGGGGCCAACGGTCCCTGGGAGTGGAGGCCCGGGAGCGTGGGTCGGGCCGGCGTGGGGCCCCAGGGCCAGCGGCCAGGACCCAAGCCCCCTCCCTCTTCAAGGTGAAGGGTTGGGGGGTGGAGGGCTGGGAGCAGGGCATAGGTGCAGGAAGAACCCTCGGCACCCCTACTTCCCGCACCTATGCTGGCACTGCACTGCGCATGCCCCGGAAGCAGCAAACAACCAGCAGGTCCGGCTCCAAAGTGGGGGTGGGTGGCCAGGAAGCTCCACGCGCTGATCTCCCTCGCATGCACCGCCCCCCACTCCCATTGGCCGGTTCCCGGCCAATGGGAGTGTGGAGCCAGTACTTGGGGCAGGGGCAGCATGCAGAGCCCTGTGACCCCCCGCCTAGGAGTCGGACCTGCTGGCTGCTTGTTCCAGGGGGCAGCACAGTGCCAGCCAGGATAGGTAGGGACTAGCCTGCCTCAGCACCCCGACCAGACTTTTAATGGTCTGGTCAGTGGTGCTGACCAGAGCCGCCAGGTTCCCTTTTCAACCGGGTGTTCCGGTTGAAAACTGCACACCTGGTCATCCTATTACCAGGAAGCCATGTGGGAGGAATGAGGGAGTCTGAGGAAAGTTCTAGGCAGGGCTGTCTACATTATAAAGTTCACTCACTTATGTCTGTGGGAACTACTGTGCATCCACACACACAATTTCCTTCCATTGATGGTTCCTCTGGACATCCATCCATTGATGCATGTTACTTTGATTCTCATCCACTGTAGCATCCATGGGAGTTACACTGGTGTAGTGGAAATGTGGTGAACATCAGTTTGGAGTAAAAGAATAGGTGCATACACAGATAATTCTTCTTTCATTAAATAACAAGGTAGCAGGTAAAGGCATAACTAAATATTCATTCTTAAAGGCCCCAATAAAAATAGCCAATTGAAATCAACAGAAAGACCAAATAAATTGATGCAGGAAACTGACCATTTAATTTTCTAAGAACATATTGTGATTCCCCACTCTGGTATACAGTGGGGAAAAACCCTTACACATAAGAATCACACCAACATTTTCATTCGAGAGATTATACATTGAGAACAGTGCCACACAGAAGTAATACTTTTGGATTGGGAGGCTCAGTCAAAAATAGAATGATATATTAATATACTTTAAAAAAAATGAAACTTCATGAAACAACTAGAGCATTAAAGCCAAAAGTTGGCAGTCAGTGGAATGATATGGAACGTATATGTAACACAGACCTAAATCAAAATATGCAAATTTTTTTTTTTTGAGAAATGCTTTGCAAAGGGAATGATGTATAAGTGTCAGCCACAGAAAGGAAATATCAAAGTAGTAACAGGAACTGAGCTTAAGATTTCTCAATACGTTCATTTTAGTTACAAAAGATTTTTATGCTCCATTTCAGACATTATTTAAACATTGTTATTTCTGCAAACATGCCGCACTGAGATAAGGTTTCGTGCTGCACCACATCAAAATGCAGATTGGTGCAGAATGTCTGAAATTGCCTTTATTGAGGTAACTGTTTATTAAACCTTAGAGGAACTGAAATTGCAAACTCTTAAAGAAAGGAGAACTGGGGAGTGGGAAGGAAAAAAGGATTTGTAATGTTCTCCTTAATCATATGATTTGCACAATATTAGTACTGCTATAATCCAAATAAAGTTTCCAGAGTCATCAAGATATTATACTGTAGCTGAATCATTTTATCTAATGATTTATATTTGGGTAATTTTCCTGAATTTTAATCTATTTAATGACCACCTTCTTTTGGCTGATTTACTGTGTCTGAATCTATATTGCACTTCATTTGCAGGACGTGGGACTTGAGCACAATCTTATGCAAAATAAAAGAGAGAGACAGAGAAACTCTGGTAAATATGCTATTTTACTACAATAGAAGTGTTTGTATGGTTCATAATGTGAACTAATATTTGAGAGAATTTCAGAGCATGAATTTGGTCTTGATTTGGATTTACTTCATTGTGAAAGAGGATGCTAAAGTTTCAGACTCCGGTGACCTATAAAGATGGACAAGAAACTTGAGCCATACATTTAAAAAAATCTCCAAATCTGGATCCCAATTAGTATCCCAATGTTATGTTTGAAGCTTGCCTTCATAATGCGCTAAACCACTTCTCTGAACATCCCTGATCCTCAGATATTAATTTTAATACTACAGCCCATCTGTGCTAATAGATGAAGTAATTTGATTAGCATCCCTGTACTTTAGCACGGATTGTTATTGCCATGGATTGCGTCATAAACATAAAGCAGACCCTCACTTTACACCACACAGCACTGGAATATGAGCAATAAAGATTACATTGGCATCTGAGCCAGTCCCTGGAGTGGCAGGGCCCCAGCACCACTGCAAGTTAAGCAGCATTCTCTGATTATAACTGCGTGGGCAGCTGAAGTAGTTGTGTGTGCAAATTAAACACGCTGCTGGGCACGGATTCTGCACTAGCAACTTACTCTTAAAAGTTTGGGTTTTTTTTAACAAAGGTCCGGTCCTGAATTTGCGTAATTAGGAAACTTAGAAGGTATTGCAAAAAAACGTCAGAGCAGGAGGGTAACAAAGGGGCTCCAAAGTGGTATTAGATTCACTTTAAAAAAAAAAACAACAACTTGTATGTAGACGACCTTACAGAGGAGATTACACTTTATGATTGGGAAATAGCAAGCAAATAGTAAATTCAGAATGATCTGAATAGATTTAGCTTTTAGCAGATAATGAGATCATGAAGTTCAGGCTATCAGATGTAAGATAATGAAACTAGGAACTAAAAACACCATCTATATAAACGTTACAGGTTAAATAACATTATAGTTGAGAAGACAAATCTAGAGGTAAATATGGCTAACACATCAAAGTGACTTAGGCTCCTAAAGCCCACTGAAAATTTTAACCATCATCACACAATATATGGCAGTAGAGGTTTTATTTATTTTATTTATTTATTTGAACACAAAGTGTATTTATTAAGTGTGCCAGGAGGGCTTTGTTTTCAGCAGCATCTTAGAAAACATTGTGTTCAGCTTTGTGTTTGAATAGAGTTTCCTTTCTGAAAATCTCCCCAGATCTCCCTAATAGTCATACAATTATGCTTGATGGTCCCTGGGAACATCCCTCTGTTTTTTCATCCCTTTGGTCTCCTGGTTTTCAGCGCTTATCTTTCAACCTTTGGGGGAGGTGGTATATTAGCATTTGGCAGGAGTGTTCTATTAACATTTATGGTGCTATAACAACAATTGTGCTGGCACACACAAAATGTGTCTGGATTAAGGAGTTAATCCAGAAGGTTTTACTACACGTGGAAGTAGTGCTTACTATCTGTATCATTTCCAAGTTGTCTGTAATAAAGTAGTTACCCTTGTTGAAATAACAAGTGCTTCTGTGTTCTCATTGCTCCTGCCTGCACCTACTCCACACCAGCAACAAGAACAACAGATTAACATTTCACTCCATTGCATTTCAGACACACAATTAAAAAAAATGTTAATAAGGAAAAAAAAAAGTCACAAGATCTTTTTATCCTAGGTTGTAACAGCAGCCCTTGTCATCAGCCTAAGGATGACAATGTAATCTGAAATCTCTTGCTATTTCCTCTAGCGACCTCGCAACAGGAGGGCCAACAGAACATATTCCAGTGACAGGCACCTAGAAATGTTTAAATTAGAAAGATAGAACAGAATCCTGCTGAGAAAGGACCCTCAGGGTGGATGAGCAATTACCTAACACAACCCACCGAGATGCCTGAAAAAGCAAGTAACAGAGCCACTGAAGAATAGTCCTGTCCATCCATGCCAGATCCCACAAGGCAGCAATACTGTATAGTCAACAGCTTCAAACATTGATGTTTATTTTAGCAGCTTCTTTAAAATTAATCTCGTTTCCTGACTAAAGAATTGTATTAGTTATAACTATTTAACCACAGACTGGATTTTGCTCTTCTCTAATGTCTACTCCAGATTCCCTCTCTCACTCACACACACAGAAACACTCATCAAATGTAGTCTGCCTCCCCTGGAGATAATGGGTGCTATGTAAAATGGCCACCAGCTGGGAAGCATGGGTATGTCTGTTACAGCCAGCATGCAAAGCATTAGAACCTGGGTACATTTCGGATAGAGTTTCGTGAAGCACATGAAGAAGTCAGAATGTGAATCAGATACTAGAGACCAGCAGCTCTCCCATTTCAGAAAAACTGTCCACAAAGAAAATAAAGCACAATTGAATATTTCAAACATTTTTTAAAGAATATATAAAATGCATATGTATCCTTTGAATTCTTTCAATGTTCAATTCAATAGAACACAGTGATAAAATACTGTCAGGTGATTACCTCTGTAATAGACACCTACAGTAACTTACTTCAGCTAGTGTCTAATTTTGAATGGAAAGAGACAAAGAGAGAGAGAGAGAACTTTGGGTGAAAAACTACATTATAATTCATTGGTAAAATTATTAATTTCCACATTACTCAGAGCCGACAGTAGATAAGCACGGGCAAGAGGTCAATTTCAAAAATGTTGCTTGTCAGCAAAACATATTTATTCTGAAGTTATAATAAGCCTGCTTCTCATAATGATTAATGGTAATTAACCTTTTAAAGGTTAGTCATTTACCTGAGCATTTCCTGCCTGGCCAAGTTAGAATACTTACTGCACAAAGGTTTCCTAGCCTTCTCTCAAATGCTCACAATAAAGACACAAGATTTTGGCCCTAAATTAAGGGCAAGAGGAAAGAAGCCTATAATTCACCCTTAATTAGTCAATGCCTGAATCATTCAGCTTCAGACATTTTATTGCTTAGATCTGGCTGAAATCACTCAGTGGTTAATAAAAAAAAACTAGCAGGCAGGTTATGGGACTCTGCTTTTCCTATGATTACTTTGCATTGCAAAATGCATCTTTGTGTCTTCCTAATGCCCTCCTAGAATGCCATTTTGGTTGTCAAGGCATTTCAATAATGCATTCTACAATTATCCTCTCCTTTCTAACAAACTACACATTCTATTTTTTTTTTATTTATTTATTATTTTTTTTTTGGCATCTGACAGCACATTTTTCGAAGTAAATGGATATATTTTAGTTGTGAAACAAGAGATGCTGTTTTGGTGGAATAAAGCACAAGTAACACGTTTTTACTGTTGCTCTGTGCTCACACTTATTTTTTGATAGGGCAGTCTTGCTGGAGAGCTATTTGACCTCTACATTTCTGTCTAAGTTCCACAATGTGTTACATTTTTTCAAATGCTCACTGCAGAGGAGATGGAACTAGGATAGGTCGTATTTAAGATAAATTCTTTTCAAGTAAAACACTTTATATTTTACAATGGTAACTCCCATCCACTTCTGAGTAACTACTTAGACACAATAATAGGAACACGTACTCACGGCATTCCAAGATCTAAAAGTTTGCTGAGACCCCTGATAACAACAGTTACTTGATATTACTGTGCAGTGGTATGACATGAGCTCTTCCCCTGTGTAACTTGCACACCCCAACTCAGATTGAAACTGCGGCGAATGTAGAATGAGATCTCTGGGGCAAGGTTTCTGAGCTTCTTAGTCATGTACAGTGACATCTTGCTGTACAAGTCCCTTTGATTTCAGTAGGATTACACTGCTCTACAGCCAAAATGCTTCTGAAATAAATGTAGTCAAACTTTACTAATTCTGGGTCACTGAGAACGAAAATGATGCTTAAAATTGTTGATTGGCTCTAGTTTTCAAGATATGCTATTGGGTCAGTATATATGACCCTTGACTTGGGAATGGCGGAGGATAAGTGAGTTATAAAGGGAAGGGATCTCAATTTAAACCAGAAATGACTAAAATACATCTTTGACTGGATCTATGAATAAATCTATGACTGGGTTTGGACAGTACTTGCTTTTTAGGCAAAACAATGAATGATGCAATCTGAAGCTGGTATTGCGTCATACATGATATGAATTGCATCATGTTATTCCTAGAAGTCATGGATGATGCAATGATAACGAAGCTTACATCACTCTGCTGAACAAATTGCCCTATATCAGCTCTAGAAATCATACAGTGTCATGCTCTCTTATTTGTCAGTGTTTGATTTTGCAAAGGGACACATTTCTGTTTAGCCAAAGTGAGCAGAGATGCCTCGTACTTGTGTGAAGAGTGCAGATAACTTCTGCTATGTTTGTGGTGAAGTGACTTTTGCATCACAAAAGTGCAGTATAACCACTATGGTTAAGAAAGCCTATCACCTTTATTTTGGCTGCAAAATTGGAGATCAGGACAAGAGGTGGGCCCCACACATATGCTGCAACACTTGTGCAACAAATCTTCGCCAGTGGTTGAACAGGAAAAGGAAATCTATGCCTTTTGCAGTGCCAATGATTTGGAGAGAGCCAACAGATCATACCAGCAATTGTTACTTCTGCATGGTGCCTCCAGTTGGGAAAGGTGTGTCAAAGAAGCAAAAGTGGACTGTGCATTATCCAAACATTCCATCAGCTATACGCCCAGTACCCCACGGAGAAGGACTGCCGGTTCCTGATGCACCAGAATCATTCTCACTTGAGTCAGACGAGGAAGAGGATGAAACATCTGGTCCTGAACCATCAATGTCACAGGACCCACATTTTCTCCCATCTTCCTCCTCTGAACCACACCTCATAACACAAGGTGAACTGAATGACCTTGTCAGGGATTTGGAACTACCCAAGAGTAAGGCAGAGCTGTTGGGCTCCAGACTACAGCAGTGGAATCTCCTGGTAGGTGATGTTAGGGTTTCCATGTTCCGTGACCGTCAAAAGGATCTTGTCCCATTCTTCTTCATGGAAGGTGATCTTGTAGCCTGCAACAACATCGATGGTGTGATGGCAGCCCTCAACATCGTTCACGATCCAGATGAGTGGAGACTGTTCATTGATTCATCGAAGACGAGTCTTAAAGCTGTTTTACTGCATAATGGCAAAGTTTTGCCATCAATTCCAGCTGGTCATGCAGTCCATATGAAGGAAACCTAGGACAACATGAAACAACTTTTGAGATGCATAAACTATGACCAACATCAGTGGCAGCTTTGTGGCGATTTGAAGGTTGTTGCTCTCTTGCTTGGTCTGCAGACTGGATACACAAAGTACTGCTGTTTTCTCTGCGAATGGGATAGTCGTGCAAGAGATTCCCAATACATCAAGAAAGATTGGCCACTCCGACAGTCATTGGAGCCTGGGAGGAAAAGTGTTCAGCATCCACCACTTGTTGAATCAAGGAAGATTTTGTTACCACCCTTACACATCAAGCTGGGTCTGATGAAGAACTTTGTCAAGGCCATTGACAAAACACAAGCAGCTTTCAAGTACCTCCGTGGAAAATTTCCAAGGTTAAGTGAAGCTAAGATAAAGGAAGGTGTCTTTGTTGGTCCTCAGATTCGTGAACTTCTTCGAGATGATGCGTTTGACCCTGCACTGCGTGGCAAGGAAAAGACGGCATGGAAAGCCTTCCAGTTAGTGGCAATACATTTTCTCGGAAAGGCAGACAACTACAGGTTGTTGGTGGAAAACCTCCTCAAGGCATACAAAAGCCTTGGTTACAACATGTCACCAAAGATAAATTTTTTGCACTCTCATCTAGATTTTTTTCCACCGAACTGCGGAGCCGTGAGCGACGAGCATGGTGAGCGATTTCACCAGGACATTGCAACAATGGAGAAACGCTATCAGTGCAAATGGAGCCCATCAATGCTTGCAGACTATTGCTGGACAGTGACAAGAGATGCTCCATTTAATGAATACAAGAGACAAGACAAGAAGCGCCGAGTGGACACTGAATAGGACTAAACTATGTACATAATAGTTTTTTGCCTTTTGTTTCATAATAAATTTTATTTATATAACCCTTTTGCTGATTTTTAAAGTGTTACATAAACAGGACAGGTGAAATATTATCATGTAAAGCAACTATAAACACATGAAAAGACCTAGGTTTACAATTTATGATTAAAACTCTACTATCTACACAATATACATAGACATAAAATGTAAAAACTTAAATATCTTAGAAACAGTAGCCAATCAGTTGTTTTAATTGTCATATTTGAATTCAGCACATCAAAATACATAATAAATAGCACATTTTATCTCTGAAGCAGACGACTTCTCAAAAATTGTAGACCAGTGTTATTTGTGGAATAAGGTACTACTCAGTATGAACAAGGATATACGAGCTTGGCCCAAGATGAGTAAAATTACATGCTAGTATGCACTTAATTTGGGTCATCATTAAAACTTATACAGAAAAGGTTTATTATATATTATAACTGCATTAATACATATAAATTGCATCTACAAAAAAACAATGAAAGGCCCACATAAATCAAAGCACCTTACTATGTAAAAGGTTGGAAATATTGGGGTTCACTTAAAGTTTTTACTGTTTTGAAATTTTTACCTGTTGTCGGGATATTCTCATGTCTAAAGAAACTCTCTCAAACAAGGAACTTCTTTTAGACTGGTAAAAAAAAATGTTTTAATTGTACCCACTGTCAAGCAGTTTTCTGTAATGTGAGTGATGAATGTCTGGAAATCAAATGGAGGAGCAAGAAGGTTCTTAAATGCACTTTGTTGCTTGAGATTGCTTTCATGTACCTTAGATACATGGAAAGCATTGTTAAGTAGTCCCTGCTATGCAGTATGAATACATCCCTAAGAAAAATGAGAAGAGAGTCAACAGTGCATGCTGCACACCCAAAATTACAATTGCTACCTTAAAATTGAGGATCATTTGGTTTAATCTAAAATTCAATTTAAAGACTACAATTAGAGTCCTATTTTGGAGTATTTCCTGGGCTGGGCAAAAAGTTAATTAAAGATGACAGCAGGATCAGAATGGCTTCATGCTCCGGAAACATTTTCAATAAAGCGAATGGTGAGATCATGTTCTCAAGCGACTCCCTACTCTTCGAAAATATTAAATTGTAGGTAAGATGTTTTAACAAAGGCTGATTTAAATGAGACATCCCTTTAGTTTTTGCTGTAGCTAAGGTCATGTATGTTCTGTGTCAGAGTCAAGCACTCTGATGGAATAAGTGCTTGTGATTTCTTATCTGACAAGACTCTGTACTGTTAATGAAGCAGCTACATGACTGTCATCCCCCTGCCACCTTCATACTGTATGTCTGCCCTGAAGCTAGAGGCACTCCTCCCAGCCTGGGTAGACAGACTTGCACTACTAGGCTTCAGTAGTTTGGGCTGCAGTTTGCGCTCTCAAGCCTGAGGGTGCAGCTTGAGTGCCCAAACTGCAGCCTTAGCCACCACATAGAGATGACTACCAGTAATCCTTTTCAGGAGCATGGAAGAACCACAGATAACACAAACTCTGTCAGGTGAAATTCACCCTTGCCTGCCTGACTGCACCACGGAAGCCTTACAGCTGTCATGCTTAACAGAGATGTGCACAGTAACCCTCACACGTAGGTTCCAAACAAGCCAGCACAGAGAAGCGGGGCAGGGGCAGGACCCCTAGATCTGCACTTCTGTTGATTCAGTTGCCCAAATACCCAAGTAGGGCGTAATGGCTCCAAACAGCCTACTGACATCAGTGGAAAGGCTCCTCTTGACTTCAGGGGTGTTTGGATCATTGGACATAAAAGGGAAGTGGCTGCTCCTCTTGTCCTATTATTTGGGCCCTGGGATTCATAGAAAACTTGCATAAAAAACAATGGTTTGGGTATTGTGTGGGTTTCCAGAATTTCGGCATAAATTACTCATTTTGTAATGCATTGTTATTAGTTTTAATTTCCAAATGCAGACCGAGAATCTTCTCCCTCTTTCCTGCTCTGCAGTACTGACAAAGGCTGAATATAGCATTCAAAACTATAACAAAGAGGGAAGATCTTACACTAAAGTCCACACTACTGAAAGCTTCTGCAATAATACAGATTGATATAGCTTGTGTTTCCTTACTCCCCTCAAAAGAAGCCAGGCACTAAAATCTTTCTGAGAAAAGGAAGCACAGTAGAGAAAATTATTTTAGCAGGATGTGAAGTTAGCCAGAGGTGTTGGATTTCAAGATGTTACTCACTTGCAGCATAGTGGAAGCCACATCAGATAGTTATTAGAGGAGACTTATTATCCAAGTGATTGTTTCCATTTTTGTGAACATTCCACAACTTTTTGATCAGAACCACAAATACACACAAAAGAAAAATGTTAAATTCTTTTCCTCCCCTATCCCACTGCTCGTGGTGCTTGGGAAAGAAATAATACAACAAATTTATAGACTTTCTCTCTATTGCTTTACAGTTTATAGCCTTCTATGAAGACAGACCATAACTGCCTTCAACTTATAAGCAGTGATTCTTTGCCACATACACCATGTACAATATAGTGGGTTCAATTAAGTGGTTGTATGGGATCTTCACAGCACAACTTGTGCAGTAATCACTGTGTGCAAATGTCTATGGCTTGTATTTTGTGGAAAGCCAGACTAGATCATTATGGCCCCTTCTGACCTTGAAGCCTATGAATCTATGAACTTGCAGAAGAATCTATGGGCCAAATTTTGAGCTGTAATGAGCACCTACAGTTCACAAAGAGCTAAATAGAAGGTGACGGGACTTGGCAGCTGTCAGAATTTGGCCAAGGATGAAATGTGAGAGTTTGGAGTTTAGACTTGAGTTTTTCTGCTTAACATGCAAGCTTTATTTTTGAAGTTTCTATTTTAGTGTTTTGTGACTTGTCAGGCATGCCACAAAACACATCTGTTCAATAGGGTTTCTGGAGAAGGCCAAGATTGTGCCTCTTAGATGATGAACGGGGTAAGGATGCAGGGCTCCCCAGCCAAATTCCTGTGGAAGTGATTTCAGTGCTGCTGAGGTTTATTCAGTTGTATTTATTGTATGTTTAATTATATGAGGGCATCTAGGAGCTTGGATAGGATCCTTTATTATTTTAAAACTAACTAACTAAATGCAAATAAAGGTGTGAATATTTTTATTCAATCACTAGTTCTAGAATTTCATTGACAAACCCTGTGCTGTCCTGTCCCTTTAAATGTCTGAGTTCTCTGCAGTGCAAAACCTCGCTTCCATGTTAGTTTCAGTTTTGAAGCCAGAACAACAAAGCAGGCACAGCACACAGCTGTGTGTGTATCAACTCCCTCTGTGTCAGTCCATCTATCTCCTTCTCCGCCGGCTCCAGAAATAGAACAAGACCAAGATTTCTCATCTTTGCTCCCATAATAGTTTCATTTCACTCCTTTATTACCTGGAAATGTCTTTCATGACTGATTTACAAATGCACCTCATATAGTTACAGTCAGCCAGTGAGAGCAGTGTACATTCAGATACACATGTTAAGTCTGATAAAGTTAATAGAAGTTATGTGCCCACATCTAGAGTGTGGAATATAACACTTAATCACTACGCAGTGGTCAGCTTTGCTAATAAACTGTATGTTTGATGGATGTTAGATAATTCAAAGACAAGCTCTGGATACAGAGTAACTGCCAAAAGAAGGCAATGGGCCAGATTCTGCTTGCACTAACACCAATTTAAGAAAGAGCAGAATCTGACACAATAGGAGAGATTCAGATTCAAGCCCAGATACTTAGACTCCTGTTTGTAGTATGCGCAAAAATAATGGATGTGTATAATAATGGTAATGGAGTATACAAATCAGATTATAAAGAAAGAACTTCATTTAGAGCCTGTCTATCATAATCCATTTCAAACATTTTCTTTTGTACTCATCTATGGCTCCTCCCCACAAGCACATTGTAACAGTTACATTAGGGATGGCTGTAATGGGGACAATGTGCTTAGAGTTCCCAAGATTCATAGAATTACAAATGCAGCATTCTCTCTATTTTCTTGGAATTTGTCCACATTTTAGAGATTATCCCTCAGGATCACTTCTATTTGTCAGCATCTTCCAAGGCTCTCCCTTTACCATATCAATCCACATCCAAATGAAGACTCCTCTTCACCCTAGAAGATTAATTAGAAAGTCTGTCCCTGAGCCTTGCTTTTTAGATTATATCAGTCTTCTTCCTCCTATATTTTTCCCCATCCCACGAAGAAGGTAAATATGATTCCATGCCATGATGAGGCTGCTTAAATTTCCTTATATTGCAAATAACTTTTCCATCTCTAGACAAAATAAGGATGTTCTGCAAAATATTTAATAGACCTGGCAAATTGGACTAAAGGATCCTCCACTCTTCAAATTTAGGAGGAGGAAATGAATATGTATGTAGGTAAAAACAAACAAACGTATTTTCAATAATTGGGAGAACCGCCAGCTTTTTAATCTTTGCAACCGACTCTTACATCGGGACAGCTAGTCTCTTCCAGTGTCATTCCATTGATATGCTGTGCCCCCATGGAACCATATGAAGTGTACACATGTAAATGGAAAGAATAATCATCTTCATAGAATCATAGGAACTGAAACTAGAAAACAGCCATGATATCACCAAGTCCACCTCAGTGCCAATGCTGACTTCTCCCTCTGGTACATGTTCTAGTGCAGTCTAATTTAAACATCCTTGTAGCAATAGGACTGACCTGAAAAACTTCCCAAAGTTTAGGATTATTTGGATCTGTGGTTTTGGTTTCATGCAGTACAGGGATAGGAGCCAGTCACAACTTCCACATCCAGGATTTTGGTTTAGACACACTTCTAGACCCAGACAACAAGGCTTCCAACATTTCACTGGGGAGACTATTTCTGAATAGTCTCTCATGGACAGGTTACAGTCATAGGAGTGCATGCATAGAGTTGAGATTCACTGAGAAAAGTAATGTGCAATAACAGAGCAAGTGCCATAAGCGATGTGTTTTTTCCAGTAATTGTATGAAGAAATTGGAGAAAACTTCCTCTCCATATCATGGTGCTCTCATATTTCTTATGTCTGGCACAGCACACAACTATGGTAACTATGGAATTACAGTTGATGTTTGACCCACTTCGGTGTTTACTGGTTCTTTTCTATAAAGAAAGGGAAAAATAATTATCCTCTCACTCAGCTGAGGGAAGCACATGACCCTTTGGATTCCTGGGGGCCTGATCCTACAAATGCAGAGCACCTAGTGGGAGGCACTGAGTTCTCTTAACTTCAGTTGCTATCAGTCAGTGTTGAGGTACAGAACAACTCTCGGGCTTGAGCCCTGTGTGAGCATACAGAATAGAAACACTTTCCTGTGTTTTTTTCCCCCCAGAACTGCTACGAAATAGCTGCTAGATGAGTGAAACATGTGAATAATACATATCTGGCCTAAGAAAACCTTTCACCTGTTCAAAGGCTACTTGTGATAGGATATGCAAATTTCACAGCGAAGTGAGCTACTTAGTATGCTTATCTGAATGTCAGTAACCAGAATGTTCTTGTAGCTCGCAGCTAGCTCAAAGCAATGCTGGTTGTGAGAGAAGTCTGAAATAGTTGAGATTTATATTCATGTGAAACCAATTAACTTATATTCACAAACAGATCAATGGCAGAGGTTTTTGACCATCCCGTTGCATTGCAATGAGCGTTCACCCTTACTGACTTGCTGGCCTTATGGACTTCAGTAACTCAGCAAGAGGTTATGGGTGAGGTTCTGAGGCCTGTGATCTGCACGTCATGATGACCCCTTTTGGCCTTAAGGTCTGAGAGTCTAAATTATATGTTTTTCAATATGCTTGTTAACATGATTATATTTGTAGTATTCTTGCTTTTCAGAGGTCACTCTACTATGATTGAAGTGACCTTTCTTCAATAAATTGTAGACACCCATTTGAGAATATAAATATACTAGTATACCAAAGCTCTGACTTTGAGGTCTGTGAATTAATTTCATTATCAGAAATGATCTACACATCCTAATGTCCTTCAGTTAAATATAGTCTTAAAAATGGTTTTCATGAACCTAATCATTCACGATATAGCATTTGTTTTGTTTTTAGAAGTATTCAACTGAAAATATTTATTGCTGAAATGAAAACATCTTATATTTAAGGAACTTAAATCTCTGATATATATTATCATCAGAGATTTTTTGGACAAATATCCATGCTCACGTTAAATCTCTTTCCTAAAGCGATAAAGAGGTTTACTGTAACCTCTTAATGTATAATATATCCAGTGCAAGCTCTGGGAGCAGACTTGAAAGTTGAATAACAAGGGCAGAAGGTACTTGAAAGCAATCTGGTTTTGGAATAATCCAAGAGAGAGTTAGAGTAAAATAAGAAAGAAGCATATTATGAGATGTGTTATTACATCCCCTTGTTCCTCTTTTGTTTCCAGCCCTTTTTCCTCTTCCTTTCCCATTACTGTAGATAGGATACCATGGAAAGTGCTCCCTTTGCCTAAATGACTTCAATCAATGCAAATAAATGACTTCTAGCAAAGGACTTCCTACTGTATCCCCATAGCCTTGCTATTCATTATTGCCCTTCATCCAGTAAAACACTTACAGATATGCTTAAAATTAAGCATATGAGTAAGTCCCATTGACTTCTGGATGGGGTCTGATGGTGCAACCCTGATGTTGGTGAGGACTGCTTGTGTGAGTAGCTCCAGGGAAAGCACCAATATGAGTTAAGAGTTGCACAATTGGCCGTGGTTCACTTATGGCCTTTTCCTACATTCTTAATGGTCCCCACTGCCATTTAAAAAAAATCTCACTTTAACATGTCTGAAACCAGTCAAAATCCTACTTCCACTTTTAGGACCAGCACAGCTTCAAGCTGCTGGGACTGACTTAGTGACATCTTGGCATACAAACACCATGGTGATGTGTGCCAAAATAACTGACACATTCTGGCAAATTAACTGAGTAACGACCTGCTGATGACCTAATATGGCAATATGCCAAGTAATACAGCCCTTCGCAGAGACCTTAACGCTGAAATTTGGCCCATGGTCAAAAGTTAGCAAGATCCACTGCCACATACCATAAAACTACCTCTGTGATACTTCTCACAGCCTTGTTCAACCCAACGTGCCAACAGACCTGACAGTTGTTTAAACAACGTCACAGAATCTTTTGCAAACAGAGTTTCTCGCTAATGTTTAATTTAAAAAAGCAGCTTGTCACAGCTCACCAGCAAGGTGCACAGTGTCTCCAAATACTATGATTATGCTGGCAGATAAATTAATAAACGTCTTCAGTATAAATGTGAGTTTATATCATGTATGACCCAGGCTAGGGATGAAAGTGCTGTACTACCCACCATTACATTGGCGGAGTGAGAATAACCAGTACAGCACATTGAACATTCTGTAATATTTCCTGTTTCAAATTATATGTTAATCGCAATCTCACTGTAATGATGCTGGTAGAAAAGATACACAAAACTGTAAGATTGAGCATAGCTCTGAGTTGGAAGCTTAGATTTAGTTTTTAATCACATGATTATTCTTAAATGGCATGTCTAGTTTACAGTATTTGAAAATCACCTTATTTATTTATGCATGTATTACAGTTTCCTTTTCCTTATCCTTGATCCTTCTTTGGATGCAAACTGTGAAAAAAAAAGTCAGTGATCCAGTTATCCAACATTTTATGATAGTGCTACATGCATCCAGTAATTCATACTACTCAGTGTAACATGTGCAAGGTACATGCACACACTGCTCCTTTCTTCTTTGACAAATTCCCAGAGTAGCATACTCCCTGGTATATTGCAATCCAGATGCTCATTGTTATTGCAATGCCCCAACATGCCTATTTCTAAAAGAAATCAAACCAGCTTCTTAAGTGTAAATGAACAGTTCATTCAGACTGTCAGTCTCAAGAAAATGTTAATCCAAAATCATGTCCGCTTTGCAATACTAGTAATTGCACAAATTCCAAATTCAGTGGCATCCCGTGCTCCATCCCTGCTGTACTAGCTCTCATTTTTATATCTAAAAGGATACCACAATTTTCAGCTAAAAACAATAAATGTTTTATATTTTATTAATAACATTCTTGATCTTAAAAAAAAAAACTGAAAACATTTTATTGCTTTGATGTGACTTAAAAGAACTATGTTCAAATTCCCTCTAAAAGGAACGTATATATGAATCTCATTTCAATACAGGATATAAAGGGATTTGTCAAAAACTGTTGCAATTTCAGTGATGCAGAAAAACTGCAGCGCTATTTGCTGAGCTAGTTCAATGACCAAATTACAGATATAGCTATGCTTTTTCCACTGCATTGGCTCTGACAGTCTCAAACTTTCCCTCTCCCCAATGCCCCGTGTGTTTTTCTATTGTGTTACTATTATTGTCTTAATCTTAACAAGAAAGACCCCTAAATACAAGCTTTGCAGTCTATTTAGCAAATCTTAAAGCTTTGCCTTCAGAGCAGACATGCTAAAGGGGTTTATGAAAGTCTATGTAAATTATCCAGCCAGATTAGACCATCTGATAAAGATTTAGATCACAGTACACAGCTTGCATCTGTGTTTCAATCTGCACAACACTAACGGAAAATTTCAGCATATTTTATTGTAGAATCACCAGAAGATCCAGCTAAATCAAGAATTAAACCCACTCACTGCATTCACAGGAGGCTGATGGAATATGCATTTGAAAGGGTTTAGGCAGGAAAGAATAATAAATTAAAAGTATTTTAACAAAAATCTGGGAATCAGTTAATTCATCCTTACAATAAATCCATTCTCTGGTTCACTTAACAGTATCTATACCCATAAGTTAACCAGTATTTTGAGAATTACTATCAGGTCTTGGAACAATCTCCCATTCATAAACCTTAATGAGTGAAATTGTGTTTTTTGTATCACTATCAGTTATTTTACGAATACAGTATTGCTTTGTTAGCTGAGTGAAGCAACATTCTCTCAGGGCCTGATTTTGCAGTGGCTTTGTATACAAGACCCCTCCTGAAGTCAGACAGAATCTGACTGTTATTCCTTTGATTTATTGTTTTGATTTTGTTTTTTATAATCACAGCATGTCAAGGCATATGTTGACTGAGCTATGAATATTTTGAATAATACATGGTATGGCACTATGTCAAATACTTGTACTGGGCCCAAAATGTATGTCCTCATTCAGGCAAAACAAGTGTCATTGATTCCAATTCATGCTGAGTAACATGACTGCCAATGCACAACTGCAATGAGACCCTCTCAGTTCACCAAATTTCAGCCAAACTTCAGTCTGTCACCTGCTCGCAGTCACCAGTCTCACCTTTTGAGTAGATCCACATCTAAGAGGATAAGGGCGAAGGGGGTGAAATATGGAGAGGAGAAAAGCCTTGGGGAATGAATAAAAATGATTATCGTTTTGGGTAAAAATGGAGGAACAGAGGACCAAGTTGGTGGAAATTCAAGAGAACGGATGGGGGCAGGGAGAGAGAGAGAGAGAGAGAGAGAAGATGAATGGTGATGATCAACAGGTACGGAGATGGGAAGGAGGACACGAAGATAACACTGAAGGTGAGACTAGATTTAGCCTGAGGGAACAACCACAGCACCTGAAGAGGGCAAAAGACAGATACATGAAGATGCAAATGGAAAAGATGAGACAAGGGAGAGTAATGGCAAAGGAGAAGAGTAAAACTAAGGCTTGGTCTACACTAGAGAGCTTACAGCGGCGCAGCTGCACTGCTGTAAGCTCTCTCCTGTAGCCTCTCTAAGCGGACAGGAGAGAGCTCTCCCATCCATTTAATTACTCCAGCCCCAGGAGCAGCAGTAGCTATGTCGGTGGGAGAAAATCTCCTGCTGACATGGCACTGTCCACACCTCCTCTTAGGTCGATGTAACTTATGTCGCTTGGGGGGTGGCTTAGTCACACCCCTGGGTGACATAACTTATACTGACATAAGTGGTAGTGTGTAATAGACAACATACTTGTAGTAAGATTGGCTTGCATGGAGTTTGCTTTACAGTACATTTGAATCTACTAAGTATGGTGCTTCTAGTAACAACCACCAAAGTCAGAAAGGTTTTCTAGCTTTGTATAGGCAAAGAAGTGCAAAACTATGCACAAGCCTCTGACCCTAGCTCCTTTGAATGTTACAGACTACACATTTTATTTTGGATGGTGCCAGCTATTGGAGCATGGACTATGGCTTGCAGCCTATTAAGCCTACTTGCAGCTCTGACGTACAAGCATTTAAGGTCTGATCCAAAGCTCACTGAAATCAGGGAGAACCTTTCCATTAGCTTAAGGGTCTGATCCAAGGCCCCCTGAAGGAGCAAGTGAAAATGCATTTTTGTATAACTAAATAGGTTGTGTTTATTCCACAGAGTTGTGTAGTTTGCTGTTTGTATGGTATCGGTGTTCATTCCTGCACAGTGTTTTGAGACTGTCATTTGAAAGTATTGATGTAATCGCTACAGAGTATATGGACCAGTGTATGAGGGCACATACACCATGCATGTGGGTAGGGCATCATAGGGAATCACTGTGCTTATTGAGTTCAATGTAACAATATTTAACAAGGGGCAACATTGACAGCTGGGCTGAACTGAAGGACGACATTCAGCCCTAGCTGACTGTGTTAATTCAAATTCCATATAAATATTATATATTTTATACTAAACCCACAAACAATAATAAATCTGATTGGATTTACAGTCTGTGTCAGTCCTTCGGCCAAATGAAAAGTGCTTCTTAAAGGTTTCTGTGTGACACCACCCTTCAGAAGGGAGACATTATGACTTCCGCACTTAAAGGTTATTGAGTTCTTGATTTCATTTTCAGGCTTGAGAAAAGAAATACCTTCACATGGCAAGAGAAAGAGCTGTAAGAAGTGTCCTGGCATTAAGGTAAAAATCAGTTCATGCAGTAACTGGCTCTGAGATTGTGAGAGTATATGAGACAGAGAGAGAATGCTTTATCAAACAGTCCTCCTTTGTACTGTAAACATACTCCCACCTTTGAAAGCTTTGAAATAAAAGGTTAAAGGAGTTAGGCTATACTAGTGGCCAGTGATTTTTGATCAGTGAGAAGGATATTTTATTATACAATTGGCTGACCTGCTGTAATAAAATGCATGTTGCTTACGTAGGATCTACACATCTGCTACTCTCAATATCTAGTGATGATCTGGCACTTCTCAAATTCCTTTAGTAATAGTTTTATATGGCACCATGAATGCAAACTCATTACACGTAATAAATGATCAAGGGTGTTTACACACTCAACTTCCTATGCAGTGCACACAGAAAACAAAAGGGATCATATACATCCAGACAGTTATTTGCTGATTTAAAATGTGTACTTTACTTTGATTTTCATGTATCCATAAGTCACTGTCTGTAATGTCGTGGGCTCACTCACCAGGCCATAAACCAAAGAACACTCTCCAGCCCCAAGAATCCAGTCCCCTTTTCTTGAGGCACTCAGTTTGATTTCTTCAGAATATGTACCACAAGTTCCACATATCAGCCATGTCCCTGGTTCCTGCAGAGGACTTTGCGTCAATCTACTCCCTGAAGGGTTATATACCTAACACCTAAACGTCACATATAAACTGGCCTTTTTTGAGGGTCTCCTGCAGGAGCCTTCCCACTCCCTGCAGCTCTCCAGCTCAGCTGAGCTACTTGGTGGCTTTTATGAGGACCAGGTGATTTTTCAAGCTATCACCTGGCCATACCTAGGAGACTGCTGACTAATTAAGAGGGATTCACATCAGCCCCACCTTGAAGGGCCAGCTACCCTGCAGTATAGTCAATATTAAGAAATATTGGCAGACTGCTTGGAATATTACAACAAAAATCCACATAGCTCTCCTACCAGATCTGGATGTGAACAGGCTTTTTCTAACAGAAAAGAATTAGGGCTAAGCTTAAAACTAATAGAACTTGAGCATGAAAAGTCTTAATAAAGTCAGAAAGCTCTCAAAAGGACCGTTTGCTTTGTTGTGCAATGTTGTGAGGCATGATCTCCAATATCTTCATACACAAACATGAACACACACACAACTGCCAGTTTAGGCCACACTTCTGCATCACTAAATTCAATGTGAAAAGGATCAAGGTGCTAAAGCCTTTTTTTCTCTGCCTGAATTGATGATCTATGCCCAGATCCATCAGCATACTTAAGTGCATGCATAATGTTAAGCACATACAGAAGTATTCTGTTGTATCAATCCCTGTGATGCTGTATTTCCCTCAAACTCTTTAATACAAATACTGCCCTGTAAAGATTCCTGCATACTGAAAATTTAGATTTTGGACATTCACACTGGAAGGAAATAAATAGAAATTGAGAGTCATACAGGCCATTCCGTTAGACACAGAAAAGCCATATACAATTAGAGCTGTGCAAATAACTGTTTTTTTCAGTTTGCAGGCTGATCCAAAATAATTTTTTAACAATTGTTTTGTGTTGATCCGCAGCAATTTTTTTTAAAAAAAATTTCAGGAACTGTAAAGTTGGGTCAAATGAAATGGTTTGTTCAAACTGAAATGAAACATTTCATTTCATATGAGGTATTTTAAAGTTTTATTTAAATAAAATTTAAGCAAATTTTGAAATGAAAAGTCATTTCAAATTAAAAATGAAAACATTTTGATTTTTTTAATTTTGTTTATTTTTGACTAAAACAAGTCAATGAATTCAACAAAAGGTTTTTGTTTACCCAATCTTTTTTTCCAGCACAAAAAACAGACAAAAAAAAGTTTTGATCAAAGAACTGCACCGAGTTCTGTATATAATATATTTTAGTTATACAAAATTGCTTAATTTTACACATAGTTATCAGCATACTTTGATCATAGAAAGAATGGCTGTTCTTCTATGAATTACATTTACTTTGCATGATCTAATAAGGAGATCAGAGATATTTATTTAATTAGACACACAGAAGCACCCATGGAAAATTATCACAAAAATATTCTGTAAATTAAAGGTTGGAATAAACCAATGGCATGTATTTCTAAAACACGAAGTAGAGCAGCAGCTACTATTAGTGAAGGTTTTATCATATATCTTCATGCTGCCTCCATGGCATCCTTCCATACTCTTTCATTTTCCCATAGAAGCCTTTCCCTTTAGGTGCTCCACGGCATTCAGGATCTGCGGAGCTTGCAGCAGTATTAACTCAGGGTCTGGGCCTGTTCCCCCAAGAAGACAGTGTTGTATGCAAGTGACAGTAAACTAGCCAATGACAGTATGGCCCCTGCAGAAGCTATGCTGCCAAAGGTGAACATAGGCACAGGTGCATTGCAATCTTCTGCAGGACTGAAGGATCTGTAGGTTTGGAATGACTTCCACCACCTCCACCCCAATCCATTCCACCCACAGAGGCCAGTTTGTCAGAAATTCCATGATGTGAACCTCATTGGGTCCCTATAGCCCTTGCCACAGGATGGGGACAGTCCTGTCCTTAGCATCTTGCAGAACAATTCTATGTTTTATCATTTTTATAAATTAACTGTAAAAGATACAACACACCAGAGGTGTTTTAGTGTTGTGGGAGAGGGGTTCATTTGGCTTGCATAAAGATTTAAGAGGTAATTTGATATGTTTTGTCTATTTCTTAAAGGACTAGTCCCAGAACATTTATAGAAACAGAATACTTGGGAATCAAAGATGTTCTGCATTTTCACTAGACAATTGATGGGTCCAGGGTCAGTTTTCTCTGTACTCCCCACTGCCAAACTATTCAGTGACTGTGAATATTTTAAGGCCCAGTATCTCATCCCTTTGGAATGAGTTAAAAACCATGTCAATTAAGTTTTCCTTTGTCATTATTAATTGTTTTTGTTTGTTTTCAAAGCATATTTGGAAATATTTACTCAGCTTATAATAATTTCCACTGCAAAATGTTCACTCCTGAATTTCAGGCCCTTCCATGTTATGGGCCAGATTCTGATACCCTTTCTCTGTAGGTGCATTAAAATCAAATCATCTTGCAAACCTTGACAGCAGCTCTGATTAAAGGCCTTATCTATTCTCAAACTTTTTTTTAAGCAATGGGGAGGAGCTGTATGGATGCCAGTACCTGTGTAAGTGCTAGATTGGTCACAGTATCACAATAGACCAACTTTCTGAAAAACTTACTGCTCAACAGGAGGAAGGGTATCAGAATTTGGCCCTTTGGTAAGAAGCATTGTGCTGCTGATTTGAGGGAGGACGATGTTATCATTGTGGCACTGATTCATTACAACTTTCATTGCTTTGAAATGCTAGCAGTGAAGAGCGCTCTAATCCTCAACTGGTGTAAACCAGTTTAGCTGTATTGACTGATATGGAGCTATATTCATTTATACCAATGGATGATCTTGCCCTTTGTGCTGTTGCCTGATTTATTGATTATATATTGATTATGTTGGTTATATTGATTATTTAGAATCCCCAATTGTCAAGTAATTAGACTTCGGAGGTTTGGTCAGTTCTAGCCCCAGAATCAGGCACAAGAGACTTACGATTATTGTCTGGTTGCCACCCTGATGTGCACAGTGGCACCACTCACACTGAGGGCAAAGGTGGTTTTTTAAGATTTTTATGAACGTTGCTAGTAAAAACATAAATGTTCCAATCCAAACGAGAATGTAGCTAGAGTGCAGTATCACTTTGATGTCCCATGTCCTCCCATATGCATATTCACACAATTCTCAGGGAGATCTACAGAAGGGAAGGCAGGTGGTGGTCCCCAGGCACCCTATCCTGTCTTTCTGGAATGCTAAGTAAGTCCAATAGTCAAGGTTTCCCGCCTAAAGCATGGCTGGGCCTATTATATGGTATGGTGGCTGCCATGAATATTCATAGGAGAGTTCTGCCTCCTTTTTCAACAACTAACTTCCGCTTCCTAATAATGTTGGGCTGTTCTTATTCTATAGAATAGTATATTAATTATCCCACACTTATTAGCCTATGCATCAATCATTTACTATGGCAATATTGCGGTTGTACATCTGTTCATGCTCCCATCTCAAAATACCCCAAATTGGCATAAGCTGACTTCTTGCTGTTACCTGTCAGCATTTTATGCAAGATCTCAGCAAAACTAAATATCGCAAAATAACATTTGATGCCCTCTTGTGACTTTGGTCCCTGCTGGTCAGCTCACTTATGCTCAGGCTCATAGGCCTGACTGCCTTATGCAAAGTGCTTACAGGTTTGAGGCCTGCAGGTTTCTTGCATTTCTGCTGGGTAGAACATCCCTGCTGTCCTAAAATCCAGCAATACTCTCGGTAAGCTACAGGGCTAGAAATACTGCACTCTCACTGGGAAAAATTCAATGCTGTACTGCTCTGCTAAGTTTTGCGAGCATCGCTGTAGTCAAAATACCATAGCAAATTATTTTACGAGTTATTATATGTCAGTGCGGTTGCAACATTGCTCACATCAGTGTAAACAATAATCCAAACTGGACTCAGGAACTTTCAGCCTCATTTTATACACTCCCAAACAACAAAGGATTTGATGACATACTGAGAAAAGCCCTGTAAGCTAGTCTAGACTGCACCAACTGCTAGCACCAATGCAGCTCCAGTCATTACTAACAACAGGTAAAAGTCTGATGCAGAGAACTGGGCCTTTAATCAGGACCGATGTCATGTGGCATTACTGGAGGGTCCCATGGGACCTAACTCAGTGAGAAATAACATCATGAATATTTGATGTGAACAGCACTGGAGAAGTGGGAATAGCATTAAGAACATTCCCTTTAACTATTGGTTCCCACCCAGCATCCTGTTTTGTAACTTTTATTCACACTACATTCCTTAGAATCCCCCACTACATTCCTTAGAAACCAATCTGGGACTTTTTAACACGCTTTTAGTTCAAGGCAGCTGAACCAAGCCCAATGGAAAAAACTAGATTAATTTACACTTTAGAATAGTATTAACTAATCTTGAAATTAAAAAAACAAAAAAACAACAAACAAACAAAAAAGTGAAGTTAAAGCAGACGCCAAAACTAACAAATGCAAGAACATTTTGATTAAAGGTTACAAAAATGAATCCTTTTTCCTGGCATTGAATCATATTCAGTTTGTAACATTGCCCACTGTTCAGTGGTCACTTGGTTTTTGCTACAATATCTGCATACAGAAGGATCAAGAAGCAGCTTCTATGGTAGCCTTAACTCAGGAGTTCCGTGCTATTTCTGGTTTATACTAAAAATGTGTCAAGTCATGTACCTTTATTCTCTTTTTTTTTTTTAAAAAGTGTCACTGAAAGATTTTACAACTGCAAGAAACACTGTTGTGTACAAACTTACTATTTAAAAAGGACAGGAAACCTTGCACAAAAATCCCTATGAAATGGAGCTATATTTAATAAATATAATAGGGACTTGCGTTCTTCATCACATCCTTTGTCCTACAGAATGTCAAAGTGCTCTGTAGACTATGGACCCGATCCTCAGCAGCGACCAAGTGCACAATACCCTGGTGTGCATGTGTGTGTGTGTATAAAGGTGGTTATAAACCTTTGTGCTCCCCTGGAGCAGTGCCGTGACATGTTTAAGTGCCGACTCACCTGACACTTTTCAGAAGATATCTAATCAACGTGGTGCTTACCCTGGTTGTGGGCAGTCTCCTCTAGGGACCCCAACATTGCTAAAAGCAGGAGAGCTATACACTAGAAAAGGCTGGCAACACTGGGAAATGTTTGAAAAATGTCCCTATTGTAGATCAGGCTTCAGAGGGAAATTTCACTTTGCCAACAGCTTTGGATGGAAGCATTTGTCATTTAGCAGCTAAGTGTGACATGCTGCATTCCAAGGGGATTTCTTCTCCTTTTTTCTCAAAGCCTGAGCTAAGTGGAAGAGGGAGAAGAAGTGCAACAGCAATGTGCTACTATAGTTGTTCTGTGCTGCAGTCTGACTTCAATTCATGAAGATTTTAATGCATAAAACTCCTCTCACCTCCATTACTGGGCAGGCCAGAGACTGATAGCTTGAGAGCTCACAAGCTCACAGCCTAAGACAATATGGCCCTAGGCCAAGAATGGAAATCAAAAAAATTTATGATAATTCTTACCTCATATGAAAGTTTTGGTGCCAATTATTTGACTCTTTTAAGCATTAACCTCTAATTTCATCTTGCTTACTTCCCACCTCTCCCACCCATCATTCTGGGTGTTGAAAGTTTTTATTGATTCGTGCAGTGCACTATTGGGGGTGGGTGGCAGGGATTTAAAATAGGGAACTGGAGAAATACACTTTTGTGAAAGGCCTTCTCACGCACCCTATTTAGGCATCTGACTCAAACATAGGCAGAATAATAAGGGCTTTAATTTTGTCCCCAATAACCTCAGCTGAAAGATTCCCATTGATTTCAATACGAGCAGGCTCAATACATAATTGAAGTAGAAAATGGAGTCAGGAATGTTACATTTCAGTATATTTGAATGTAATGAAGCCCCTGTGGGGACACCAGCTGCACTGCACAGGAAAAGAGGCAGATAGAACTTCAGTTCCACTCTTAGTTTTGGAAAGAAAGAATTATTAAAAAAAAAAAAAAAAGATTCAGATTGCCAACTGATAGCACTTTGATATGGATTTCCCCCTTTGACTCCATCTATCCATCTGTCACCATGCTGAATCAACAGTGCAGCAAGTAAATGAGCCTTTCAGGATTATTAGTGTATGTCCACCACAGACTGTTTTAATTCCAGAGGACAGGGTTATGAATATACTATTGTGAGTTCCTTTCCGTAGGTTATAGGGCATGGAGTTCAGGTCATTCAGTGAAGCAGGACAAAAGAATGGGTCATGACGACAACTTCTACTTGCAAACTCATTCTAGTCTCAGTTCAACTCATGACCCCAGGTCTGTGCCTCTGTACCACTAAGAAATAACCATAATAGCATATCCACAACCACCCCACCACTATCACGCTGGCTGGCTCATAAGAGTCCTCAAAACTGAACACGTAGACTTAAAATGCAGGAAAGATCTGAACAAAGGAAAATACACTGTTGCTATTTTTTAAATGAGAACAAACATGGAGCAATTAAGAAATGTAAAAAGCTCGAGGCCATGAAAACCACTAATTGCACAAACTCCCTGTGAACAATACAAAGTATCACATAAGGTGAAATATTTAGTGCTCTTTTCTTGAAAATTATACATACTTAGCTTCCTGGCTTTCAATTTCTGAATATAGTTGATTTTTCAATGTTATGCGAATGTAGAAACATTTGCAGCCCTTCTGTGGTTTAAGGTGAAACACTCTTTAAAAACTTACCACATCCCTGTTTACACTGCTATTTCTAACCAAGTTTATAACCAGTTACAGGCATGGTTGACTATTATTTTTTATTATTAACCTATATGAACTGAGAAAATGTAATCATTTAAGTTATACAGATGTGTCTCCTTATTAACATTAGGCACATAATTTCATATTTCCACACACGTATGATGAATCTTATCTATAACTATAAAACAATTTCCCTGTATCTCTCCTATTAATCCCAATTTATTTAACAGGAAAAAAAAATCAAGAGGGCCTGCCCCAAGCCTCTAGACAGCACAACACAAAATAGCAGTTTAAAAAAGATACAGTCAAGAGCCCACAGCACACATTGTCCAGATGTAAATAGTTACCCTCATATGAGACCTTCCAGAAGTTTTTTTCCTTCTTCTATTATTTTCCCTTCTATAAATCATGTAATTCATACCCAGCTGCTATGTATGTCCCTTCATGTGGGTAATCTATATACGGCATGGTTAAAACACTTAGTAATTCTGGTGTCCAACATTGCTTTGCTTCTGCCAGCAGCCTAGTTTTGTATATGTTCCCTCTCCCTGCCCCTCCCCTCCCTGAACTGGTTTTATTTATGTGTGCACAAGATCCCCTAACCATACTTTTGTAACTGGTTGGGCCACTCCAACCTCCCAGTCTTTTGTGCTATGAAGCATACCAAAATGTGTGCTGAACTTGTTGCATTATGGAATAGCTCCCCAGGATTTCCCTGTGTTGTCCTGTCTTGCAGACAGAATCTATTCTGAATCACAGAGCGGCTTCAGAGCTGAAAGGTCTGCTATCAACATGATCTTCTCGCTGAGACAACTACAAGAGAAACTCAGAGAACAAAAAAAAGCCCCTCTACATAGCCTTCATTGATCTCACAAACACTTTCGACTTTGTCAGTAGAGTGGACTATTTGCACTTCTAGAAAAGATTGGATGTCCCCCCAGGCTCTTAAGCATGATTCAGTCCTTCTATGAACACATGTGTAGCAAGTCCAATATGATGGCTCAGTCTCTGAGGCTTTCCAGATTCATAGCGGAATTAAGCAAAGTTGAGTGCTTGCCCCTACGTTGTTTGGGATCGTCTTCTCCCTGCTACTGAAACAAGCTATTGGTTCCTCAACTGAGGGAATCTACTTGCACAGAAGATCTGATGGAAAGCTGTTCAATCTTGCAAGACTCAGATCTAAAACCAAGACTCAGGAGTCCTTTATCCACCACCTCCTCTTTGCTGATGACACAGCAGTGACAACCCACATAGAAGCTCATCTTCAAATCCTTATGTACAGTTTTTCCAAAACCTGCCAAGACTTCGGGCTTACTACAATCCTAAAAAAGACTAACAGAATGTGCCAAGGAGTTGAGGAAGCACGCTCCATCAAGAGCAACAACTATGAACTTGAAGTGGTGAATGAGTTCACATACCTGGTGGGGTCCACTATCACAGTCAACCTTTTGCTTGAAACAGAACTCAACATCCACATTGGAAAAGCTGCCACAACAACATGTAGACTGAACAAGAGGGTATGGCAAAATAACAAACTGACAGAACACACAAAGATCTGTGTGTATTGTGCATGTGTTATCAGCACACTTTTGTATGGGAACGAGACATGGACCTTATACTCTCATCAGGAAAAAAGGCTCAACAGCTTTCATATGTGTTGCCTTTGTCAAATCTTTGGAATCTCCTGGTGGTATAGAGTCACCAACACTGAGGTGCTCAAACGGGCCAGCATATCGAGCATGCGAACACTCCTCAAACAGAGATGCCTTTGCCGGCTTGGGCATGTGTGTCGAATGAATGATGGGCGCATCCCAAAGGACATCCTCTACCGTGAATTGGCATCTGGAAAAAGAGCCAAAGGATGTCTATCATAAACATACAGCTACGGGTAGCATAAAATCCCTCCTTACCTGTAAAGGGTTAAGAAACTCAGATAACTTGGTTGGCACCTGACCAAAAGGACCAATAAGGGGAGAAGATGTTTTCAAATCTGTAGGGGAAGGTTTTTGTTTTCGTGTTCTTTTCGTTCTCTCAGAGTCAGCAAGGAACCAGGGCAGGGAAAATGCATCTTCCTAAGCCATATCTGAACTAAGCATCTAATAGTGCAGAAATAGTAAGTAATAGCAAAGAAATGTGTTAGATTATCTTTTGTTTTAGCTTGTGAATTTCCCTGTGCTAAGAGGGAGGTTTATCCCTGTTTTTGTAACTTTAAAGTTTTGCCTAGAGGGGAAATCCTCTGTGTTTTTAAATCTTTTGTTATCCTGTAAAGTATTTACCATCCTGATTTTACAGAGGTGATTCTTTTACCTTTTCTTTAATTAAAATACTTCTTTTAAGAACCTGATTGATTTTTCATTGCTCTTAAAATCCAAGCGTTTGGGTCTGTGTTCACCTGTACCAATTGGTAAGGATATTATTCTCAAGCCTTCCCCAGGAAAGGGGGTGTAGGGCTTGGGGGAATATTTTGGGGGAATAGGACTCCAAGTGGTCCTTTCCCTGATTCTTTGTCTAAATCACTTGGTGGTGACAGCATACTGTTCAAGGACAAGGTGAAATTTGTGCCTTGGGAAAGTTTTTAACCTAAGCTGGTAAAAATAAGCTTAGGGGGTTTTTCATGCGGGTCCCCACATCTGTACCCCAGAGTTCAGAGTGGGGAAGGAACCCTAACAATGTCCAAAATTGTGTTTTAAGGATCTGTGCAAGTGAGACCTTAAAGAAATGGACATGGATGTGGACAAATGGGAAGATCACACTCAAGACCACAGCCTTTGGAAACAAGAGCTTAACAAAGGTCTCCAGAGTTATGAGAGGAACCAGTCCAGCTTAGCAGAGGAGAAAAAAGTTCACAGAAGGAAGAGCCCAAAGAGTTGAAACATCACCTTTAAATGTGACAGATGCAGCAGATATTGTTTCTTTTGAGTCAGTCTCTTCAGCTCACAGCAGCCATAAAACCAACCGAGTAAATTCTTTACCTCTCAGGGGTGCATACCCATGGTCTCTCGAGACTGAAGGATGCCTACTACTGATACAAAAATTGTTAAGGAGCATGGCACATGAGGACATGCAAACATGGTTGGAATATCAGAAAAGCTGTCATGGGGATATATAATGAATCATTACTTGTGACCAATTAAGGTGATTGTGCCTTACTGGTAGGTGTGGTGTGAACAGACTAATTAAATAAGACTCGAGTCAAAGTAAACTGAAGGAATTTAATGGCATAAACAAAAGCTAGATAAATCAAAGGGTGAGTCAATATTCTGAATGAAGATAAACAAGACATTGGGTAAAATTCTGCAGACAGTTGTGTCAATATAACCAAAAGCAGCGTTGGGCCAAAGCTTTCAATTCTCCCCATGATATGCACACATTTTTCCTATGAATATCAATGAAATTTAGACATAATTCCCAAATAGGGATTAAATCTCATGGGGAAGAAAGGCAAAGAGAGAGCACCCATGTAAAAATATTTTTAGATGTAGATCCTTCTAAGCAATGATGTAGTTGCCAAAACATTTTCAAACACTGAATATGCCAATAAAACCATACTGATGAAAATGGAAACCTTTAAAATAGATGGCAAAACGATAATTTATAGAATGGGCAAAATTTAAATACTTTTTATTATGTGACATCAAGCATATGTTGCATTGCTGTTGAGTAGATGATAACTTTGAAAGGGAAGCATTACCCTAATGAACAGAGCAGATCTGAAATAAAGCAATTAACTAACTCTCCGTTCATTGTTTTAATATTAAGAAATATAAGATAACACAGACACTCAAGATGGCAGGCAGTAAAGTTAATCAGATGAGACAATATTTTTAAAAAAGTGTGTCAATGCTTCATTCTGGGGTAGGGAAAAAGAAAGTGCTTCAAAAAACTGCTAATTCATATTTTTTAAAAGAAAAAGTTGTATTGGATCTACTAGATCTGAAAGGATTTAACCCTAATAGTGTAATAGAAATGTGTAACAGATAACAAGCTCGTTCAATAAAAATGTTTGGTTTCCCTGCTGACAGAACCTTATGATGGGCCACAGAACTTAAAAAAAAAAGAAAAGACTTTTAATGTAGTCATAGGGTATGTCTACACTACAGGATTAATCCGAATTTAGATAATTCGAATTTGGGAAACAGGTTGTATAAATTCGATTGTGCGCGGCCACACTAAGCACCTTAATTCGGTTTTTAACCACATTAATTCGGTGGTGTGCGGCCACACTACCCCATTAATTTAAACACAGTAATTCGGTGGTGTGCGGCCACACTAACCCTAATTCGAATTAACAAAATCGATTTAGGCTCTACTCCGCTCGTCGAGGTGGAGTACAGAAATCGATTTTAAGTGCCCTTTAATTCGAATTAACTGGCTCTATAGTGTGGACGGGTGAAGGGTTAATTCGGATTAACGCAGCTAAATCCGAATTAAAGTCGTAGTGTAGACCAGGCCATAGCCTTGGTCAGGCATTAGAGGTGCATAAACCCAGACATACATCAGCCTTGGTACTATCAGTCTGTGGAACAATCAGGGAACTCTGTTAGCTTTGCTTTGTGAAATATGTATTAGTACTGCATTGGAAATTCATATGACTTTGACACTTTAAATGCATCAGAGCATAAAACCAAGCCTGTTAGCTCTTAATCATAATTACTTAGATTGATAGTATTTAAAATTCATATATACATCCACCCATTCCCCCCCCCCCCACACACACACACACATCACAAATCAGGGCATAACCAACCACTAATTTACAGGGTTAGAAAGTTTCCCCTATTGGTAGTTCATTCCATATTTATCCACTACAGGATTTCTTGCACTTTCTTCTAAAGCATCTGGTAATCACCACTCTCAGAGAGAGGATATGGGACTAGATTGTTCAGTGGTTTAATTCAGCAGCAGTACCTCTGTACAGTTATATTGTCTCATGAGAGGCCCCGTCCCTGGGACTACTGATGTGGGCACTGCATATCAAGCTCAATCTGTTATTAATTGCCTTTTAAAGAATGTTCCACTTAAAGAAGGAAGAAATGCATTGACTTTAAATGTTAAAGGAGTGAACTAAAGTATATATTTAAAGGGCTTAATCCAACTAAATAAAATTTTGCAACTGGCACTGTGAATTAGGCTGCACAAAAAATGAAGATTGACTGCTTATCCAGTTGGTTGATTGTTGGGTGAAGAATAGGGAGGAATCAGTTGGTCAGTGTTGGAAGCCTATTAAAGATGTTCTTTTAGATGACATCATAACATGCATGCACATAGAAATTCATACATATAACTATGAAAGGAGGAACTCGAAAATTAGCTCTCCTTGCCCTCCAGGGTTTATAGTCAGAAAAATCCATTTAAAATTAATTAATTTCTTAAAGAGAATTTGAAAGAAAGCCTTGAATTGTTTTTATTATTTGGAAGTTGATGACTGTATGCAGGCTTCATGGCTAAAACTCTCAATAAAATTCCATTTTGCCACCACAAAGCATTCATTTTTCCTTGGTTCCATTTTGACTAAAATGCCTCATGACAGGTTTATAGTATTAATTTCCTCTTCTTCTATTCTACCCTTTATAAATGTTTTCTTTACAATATAAATCTCATCCCCAGTTCCAGGTATGTTAAGACTCGGATAGATTGCTTTACCAGATTTTATATCACAAACATACTGTAACTGAACTGTTCATGATGACAGACGTTAATGCTCAAAGTCATCCTGATGCAAAAATGATATGCTGATAAAAGTAAAAAAGCTTTTAATTAAAAAATTTCTCAGGGCCTTATTACTAATTCAGTCACAGAAATTTCTAATGGGTATTGCTATAAGGAAGTTGCATATAAGGAAGTTAATCCTGTTAATAAGATTCAGTTTTCTTTGCCTCAATAATGTACTTTCAGATACATATGATTGGTCTAAGGTATATTTGTTTTTCAGAATTATTTCTCCTAGCTTTTAAGTAAAAGAAACTAGTTAGGTAGATTTGGGGAAGGGTTTGTTTCTGGGAAGCCCAGGATCATCATTCACATTGCTACTGCAGAATAGCTGCACCAGAGCAAGCTCGTTATGTAGAGGCACTCACTTGGGTACTGATGCAGTTAACTTTGATTTGACACGAGTGCAAATGTTGTTCTATATTGTTCAGTGCAAGACATCTGCACTAGCAGGCTGTACTGGTGAATCTACACCTATACAAAAATCCCTAATGTAGACAAGGCCACACATGAAAAACAAAAGCATTTCTTTAGCCAGGGATATTAATTATATTTTATTACCTGGTTCTTCTTAAGCTGAAACTATGTCATTTTAATTTTTGGTCCTATGCTCATTAATTTCATGGGACTGCTTGAGGAATAAGGTAGCATGTGATGAGAATGAGAGAATCAGAATGTGTCCCCAATAATGTGCTTAGTTTTTTTGGCTTTCCCTGAAAAACCCACACAGGGGCAATGCTTTGCAAATTCTTTTATTTATTTACTGTGCAAATTATTGTCACACTTTTTTTGGTATGTTTCAATAGCTTCCTAAAATGCAGAGCAGCCTTTCCATTGTCGTCCTCCTCAAACAAAGAATGTTGAGGGGCCCACTGAATTGTGAGATGTTGATTCAGTACTTGTTCTCGTGAGGAGATGGCACTCTAACAGCTTTCCTTTCATTGCTCCCTCTGTGTTGCTCTTTGAATAGGTTATTAGGGATGCCGTGACCCATGCCCACAGACATGACCTCCAAGACCCTTTTCACCTTTTTCTGAAAAATGAACAGGGAGTCTTGAATCTCCTCCTAAACCTGACTCTCCCATGTGGTGAAGCAAGCTCCATTTATTCAAACTCTTACAGGATAAAGGAGGCACATCAGCCTTGGGCTATGAAATGACAGGAGCGTCACAAAAATATGAAAATAAAATGTTGCATTAAAAAATAATTTTATTACAACTCAAAAACCATTCTATGTTTCAAACCAGGCTTGGGATGATATTTGTTTACTTTGCATGTTGCTCTGCTGAACTGAAAACTTTTATTAATATTTGTGTTTCTGTTTTTTTTGAAATTATCATAACAGATGGATTTATAAATCTAAAATGGTAACCAAATTTTAATAATAAAGTCATTAATATATACCTTGACTTGAGGGTACATTACTTGTGACAGGGTAATATTGGCTTTGAAAGCAGCAGTCCCCAAACTAATACGTCTATATCTCAATGTGAGGTGCATGAACATGCTCCATCATTAGCAGCACATTGTGTCGTCTTGACAATCACAGCTGTTCTACAGATTTTGTTTCTCTGTTCCCTTTTGCAAAAGGATGCTTATATTTATATAAGATGATGATATATATCTATATATCTATATCTATAGATACATATCAAGATGATCCTCAAAGATTAGAGAAAAATAATGTAGAAAGGGATTTCAATTTAAAAGGGTCCCTGTTCCCAGTGATTCTTTGAAAAGCCTTTGGTGTTCCTGAGATGCAAGTCCACATTTACATATAAATACAAATTTATTATTTATATATTTGTATGTACATATATTATATACCCTTTCAGATTCATCCTTAAGAAATGTACAGACTAACACCCCTTTAATGCAATTGGATACTCTCGAACCTAAAACTATTAACACACTATTATGTCCTAAGATGATTTTCACCCTTGCATTTACCAGGGATATCATCATCATGAGTGAGGAAATGACAAGGAATGGGGAAGTAAAGATATTCCAACCACTGAAAGGTTTTTTTTTTTTGCTAAATAACTGTATTTTTCCCCCTGAAATATCTTGTGTGTTTTTTCCCTATGTCCCTAATGCAGCCAACTATCTATTTGTAGAGAACTACAGATAGTGTGTACAGGTCCTCAGTGAAAATGAAAATGAAAATGTTAAGAGATTCAGAGCTCAGGCAAAAAGTGTAAGTCTGCTCTCAGTCTGAACTGAAACTCATGTTCACGTTAGCATAGCTACACAGCCACCAAAAATCCCGCCAAACTCAATAGCCTCCAAACTGGTGGAGAACACAAAAGGACACCCAAGAAGAGAAGTGTATCAACAACTCTACCAAACACTTGCAGCAATCCCCCGAGGAGAACCTTCCACTGTCAGCACTGAGGAAGTAAAAGGAGGACTTGCCACGATGAAAAGAGGGAAGGCTGCAGGCCCTAACAGTATTCCACCAGAATTCCTCCACCATCTTGGCCACAAAGGACTCCAATGGCTAGCAACATTGTACTCCGTTATCTTAAGGACAGTATGGATCTCTGAAATCTGATGTGAGGCAATGGTAATTGCCATTCCAAAGCCTGGAAATCCCCAATGAAGTGGGAAGCTATAGGCCAATTTCTGTACTATGTACTACCTATAAACTTCTTGAATGTATCATCCACAAAAGAATATGCCCTTTTACTGAGCCAATTATCCCTGTCGAACAGCCAAAACGTAGTTGTTGTCACCAAATTCTGGCACTCAAAACTCACATTTAGGCTGGCTATCAAAAAAAACTAAAGACTGGCACAGTATTTATTGACCTGTCATCTGCGTGTGATACTGTATGGATTAAGGACCTGATGCTGAAACTTGCTAAAATTATACCTTGCTACCAAATACTTCACCTGCTGTGGACCATTCTGAGTAACAGACGCCTAGGGGTGTACCTGGGTAATAAGCCCAGCTCACCCCGTATCACAAACAATGGGCTACCACAAGGCTCTGTACTTGCGCCAACCCTTTTTAATATTTACATAAGTGACATGCCTCCAACTAAATCATGAACATTTGGATATGCAGATGATCTTCCCATGACAATCCAAGCCTCCAACCTCCATGATATTGAGAAAGCATTAACTGAGGACCTTCAAAATATTGAACAGTATTTCTGGAAATGGAGATTCAAACCAAACCCTGGAAAAACAATAGTAAGTGCATTTCATCTTGATAATAGGAGAAGCCAAAACCACACTGAAAGTAACTTTCTGTGATAAAAATGTGCAACATGATTACACTCCAACATATCTTGGAGTGAAACTCGACCGCACCCTCACTTTCCCTGATCATCTCGAGAAGGTAGCTGCAAAGATAAAGAGAGCCAACATAATTCAGAAACTAGCAGGAACAACCTGGGGTGCACCAGCATCAGTGCTGCGAACATCTGCAATAGCACTTGTATATTCAGTATGGAGCAGATGCAGCCACACATGACTTGTGGATACCCAGCTGAATACAGTGATGTGGTGCATCACGGGAACCCTTAAGTCGACTCCAACACCATGGCTATCTGTCCTGTCTAACATCACTCCCCTGCCAATATGCCAAACTGCTGCAACATTCTGGGAAGCTCAGCAAATCCAGGAAAATAGATGTCTTCCTATTCACCAAGACATTGACAATGCCCCACCCCCCCCAAACACACGCAACGTCTTAAGTCCTGCAAGCCTTTCTGGGAACATTTGTTTAGCCTCATGCAATCAGGATATGAACAGAAGGAGGCCTGAAAAGCAGATTGGGTTAAACAAGACTTAAGAAATAAGCACCTTGTGCCAGATCCCATGCAGAAGGTTCCTGGGTTTGACCTTCCACGGTCATCCTGGTCAACTCTGAACCGAATTCGAACCAACCATGGTAGACGCGGATATCTAATGCACAAGTGGAAAATCAAGGGCTCCCTGATATGTGAGTGTGGTTCCCAACGCTCGGCCCATTGAACTTATCACTACCTACTTCCCAATTTATAAATATGAAGGCGGCATTACTGCAATAAATTCTGCTACTCCTGATGTAGCCATTTGGCTCGATCAACTTCAGGTGAAATTGCAGTTGCTGCTCTACACCAGCCATACGAAAGAAGAACAACTGTAACTCAGGGCAGAGTTTAGCTCAGTAGGTTAGATAGTTCATTTCACAATAGTCCCTCAGTGAGGCAGTCTTTGAATTCTGTGGACTGTGTCCAACCCAAGGTCAGGGGAGGGTCCAGCAGAGCAGCCAACTTGACAGACTCTGACTGGAAGGCTGAAGAGAGGAGGGTTATGGTATGGGTTAGATATGCAGGATATGTATGTTCATGTATTTTATTTTACTGTTAATAGTAAATATTTTCAGTCTGATGAACTGATACCCTGGCTCATCTCAGTTATCGCTGTGACTTAATGTTGATTAGAAGCTGAGGGCTGCATGTCTAAGAAGAGGTAACTATTTCTTCAGAACCTAGGGGTGAAAAACAGAGACCAAAACTCTTTGCCAAATGCAACAGCATTACAGGAGGCTGTGATACTTACCAATAGACACAAACAGGCATGTTACATAGAACTACTTACTCATGCAGCTGTTAATACACAAAGAGCTTGCATTAAATTCAAAGGGTCTGTTTTTTATCAACTTCCACTCACCAACTCTGCAGGCACAGTTCTGAGCTCACAAGTAATTGAACCCACAATTTTACTGTGGCAGACAACTGCAGGTGCAAAAGGATGCTCTTGCCCCTCTACAGTGAGCGTCAATAATACCATTCACACATTTCACTAGGTGCTGTGTGGACACAATCTCATAGTTAGATGCATACAGTGTTTTGAATTGTTCCCAGAGTTATTCAGGGTACCTCAAAAGTGTGTTTGCAAAACTGTAAACCTTTTTTTTCTGAAGAACAAACCCTAAAGGCCAAAAGCGGGACAGCACAAGCATAACTAGGAACAGAATTTGACACAATAGTTTTAAATGTAGGAGCACTTCAGGAATAGAAAGCTGCACATCCTAAACTGGGAGATTTCACCTCTCCCCTCCCATAAACTACATAAGACAAATTCTGCTTGGTAACAGGGAGCAACAATACACTAACATCAATGGATGGACACAGTTGTAACTGAGAGCAGTATCTGGTCTTGTGAGTAGTAGTCAGTCAACATCATTTCAATACCAATTAATTCTGGTTGAATTTGTTTTCAGGTTAAAAATAATGAGTTGTCATGATAAATTTTACTTTCACCTTTGGTCAGATTCTGTCACTATTACTCATGTGCGTATCAATGTGATTACTGCCATAGAAAAGTACCAATCAGTGAGAAAATGTGGTCGAATCATAACTTTAATTGAATATACAGATGTTACAGCTACATTCAATGCACTCAAAACACGGCAGGAAACTCATACATGCACTAAAAAAAATGAGAATAGTAACTGCCTTCAGTGTTTTCATAATTGGAATATAAACCTGGATCTATTATTGTAGATAAAAGTGAAGTCAAATATATTCAGGACTTCATATTCACAGACCTTTAGGAATACTGATGTATTATTAAGTACTTTTATAGTTTAAAATCATTTAATTTGTAAAAGAAAAAAATGTTCTCTAAAAAACTTACATTCTGGAATCCATGTGTACTGTATTTTTCTAGCTCGGTGACTACCTAACAAGACAAAGTACTATCGATCTTATACAATTGGCTGATTTGTAGATTATTATGTACTGCATTAAATTTTCCTTTTGAATCATTCACTTTAGCCTGAACAAAACATTTCATAAACTAAATATATTATGTTACATTTTTAATGAATGGGAAAGGATGCTTTTGTGTGTGTCCTTTCCTTTGCTCTTTCTAAAACAATTTAATGGAACAACAGTTCAGGGGAGAAATACTTTATTTAGCAACTTGAGTGTTGTCTTGGTCCATTAATCAGACCAATAATTACAAAATCTGGGCAGGAATTAATGTGCATTTGAGTGGGAAAAACAGATGAGGCTGCATTTATTTCAGTGAATTTCCTTCAACGGGAGATTCCTTTGAATCCAGACCTCCTGTTCCCACTAGCCATTATGTTACTTGATTCATAAATTCAAACTTTACAACCCAGTTACTATTATAGACAATATTTCTTTCATAGATAAATTATCAGCTTCATACTACATTAGGATTTGAAACTTGTTCTATAACTTTAATATTCAGCAATAAAAGGAAACCTATGTACACTTAATCTCATCTTTACAGTACTAGAAAACACATACTAGCTGCATGTGACATTAAATGCACTTTAAAAATCATGTAGGCTATTTCATGTTCATTATCTTCTAGAGAAGAGACTCCTAAATATTTATTTTTTTAAATGGATGGGTTAACATGATTTTAGCCCACAAAGCCCTCAAACGCTTAAAATACTCAACTTCAGTTATACCTAACCAAATGCGGTGATGGAGCGATAATTACAACTGTACGCTAATCATCGTATATTTGATACACACACATCAGCTCAATCTATAGATGACAGGCTGATCCTGCTTTTCAGGCAAAGAGAACCTTTTCTATTTAAAGGAATATCAAGACAGGGACATTGCTGAATGAAGCAAGAGGTTGCACATTGAACCAAGTAAATCTTAAGTCATATTCCTACATCTCATTCAGATTAAAGCCCTGAAGGTATAATCAATGGTGTTCTTCATAACAAGTCAATATAGGCTGCAAACATAGTAGAGGAACATATGGATTAAAGACCTTCTTGTGATTCTATCTCCATTTATCTCTGATTCTTATAGAAAAACTCTAGACTATTTTTCTAGATGTATTTTGTCCTCTCCCAACAGCTAGAAGTGTGTGTGTGTGGCCATAGAAGAGATTTGAACCCCATGCATTTAACATATTTCTGAAACAGTTACATTGAAACATCCTCTTTTCTCTTTTCTAATATTGCAAAGGCAATGTTTCTACCTAAAACGGTTTTCCAGAACATCTGTCTTTAAGATCAAGATTTTCAATGGGTTTGCAAACCGTCTATGAAAATTCTCCAATTTTCACCATTCACATTACCATTTTGTTCTGTAATTTGTGCTTTGCTACCCTCCGCCAGCTTTTTCTGTAATTTAAACAAGAGAGCCCTACAATGCAGCTCTTAATTCATTCAAATTAAAAGAAATAAGGATTCTTCTTTTGCAAAAATCTTCTAGGCAAATTTGGAAGACATTTAAATTAGACAGAGAAGAAGAATATCACAAACAAAGTTATTACATGACAAAAGCAGTGACTCAGTCAGCTTATGCAACCAGTTGGGACGACAGCAGTTTAGACATGGGTCCTGACCTTGAAGGGAGAGGAATAGCTGGGGTAGGGGAAAATAGGACATGGGTAGTGGGGGGGGGGGGGCAGAGAGAAGCAGCAGGGGACAGGTGGAGGGCAGAGGGTGCCACTTACCTAGTTGCCACCCACTCCAGGGAACCCCTTGTTCTTGGGTTTGTCCAGGGAGAGGCTGTCAGGGGCCAGAAGCTATGGGTTCCCCTCCGTCTGCCCCCATTGGGCTGGGTCCTCCAGCAGCTTGGTCTGTGCTGAGGCCTCAGCGCATGTGTTAATGTGCAGAGAGTGCACAATGTGTGCATCCTGCTTGTGATGTTACACCCCATATTCTTCATAGAAATATGGTTATGATACGAATATGGGATAACTAAGATATTCTTTATGCAAGATGGCTCATGTAAGCTATCATTGGAAAGGTTATGATTTACTGAATGTGATTATCCAATTTGTAGGTATGTATCATTTCTGTATCTAAAGTTAGGAATATTGACTATGTAACAATTACAACCGTGTGTGTGCTTGGGGGGAGCGCCCACCAGACATAGGCAATCCTCCTGAATGACCCATTAAGAAGAAACAATAAGACTGTGAAGATACTAATCTCTCTCCTTCCTGAGAGGCATCCTGGGACGTAGCTGTGACACTACCAGGCCAGGTGATAAGATGATCTGATACAAAATACCACCTTGGACATTGCTGATACTTTTCCTCTGTAGGGGGATGGGGATCAAACAAAGGATTCCCGACTTAGGTAAATCCTTTTTAAGGGCTGGGTAGAGGGTTGATCTGGACTCTCCTCCATTGCCTACCCAAGAAGAAGGACTACTGAAAGAACCTGAAGGGACAAAGGAACTAACCTGAAGTGAAAGGCAGGGGTGAATCCAGACTGAGACAGGGGTCCAGTCTGTAAAAAGAAATAACGAACTCTGAGCTACAGAATCTCTGCATCCTGCCTAATTCAACATTTAGGGTTAGACATTACATTTTGTAACCTGTTTCTTCAGTGAATTAAGCTTAGTTTGCGTGTTATGTTTTATTTGCTTAGTAATCTGCTTTGTTCTGTTTGCTATCCTTTATAATCACTTAAAATCTGCCTTTTATAGTTAATAAATTTGCTTTGTGTATTATTAAACCCAGTTTGTGCAATTTCTAACTGGGGTGGCAAGAAGTGCATATCTCTCTTCACATTGAGGGAGAGGGTGAATGTTTATGAGCTTGCGCTGTGCAGATCTTTCTATACCACGGAAGACAATATTATTTTGGGTTTATTCCCCAAAGGGGGTGTGCACGTGAGTGCTGGATGAATCCTCTCATACATATCTGACTTCAGTCTGTGTCCGCAGCTGGGTGTGGCCCAACTATGTATGTGTGTGCTGCAAGAAGCCAGAGTGCCTAATTCAGCAAAACAGGGAGAGGGAATCCAGGTTGGTGGAGCAGTGAAACTCCAGTACATCAGGTGGCATCCCAGAAGGGGGGGTCCAACCCGTCACACTGCTAACGCCCACTAACTTAATTTACATTAGTGCACTTTGGTCTAGTCCCATTTCAAAGAGGACTAGATCAGAGCACATTAAGGAACCATTAGTGCACATCAGGGTGCACACAGACAGTTACTCTGTAGCACAGCAAACTAGTGCAGGGTAGATCACAGCCCAGTTTGCCACAAATCTCCCATTCTAGGCAGCTGTGCCACACTAGGCAGCTGCCAAGTTTGCCTATGCCTAGAGTGACCTCTGTGCATAACATGTTTAAAAAGGCACCACACATACCTAAGGGCCCCCCTTTAGCTCTGCTTCTGATTAGAGAAGGTAGCTACACAAATACTTTTTATTGGACAGTTAGAGAAGGTGCCTCAACTGATAAATTAGAACTATTGTGTACTCAGTAAGGACCAATGGTGAAATCTCAGTCCTCTGGAAGTCAATGGCAAAATTCCCATTGACTTCAGTTATGCCAGGATTTCATGCTAACTCTTTACATCCTTCACAAAGTCTAAGTAAGAAAGATTTGTAAATGGGGGAGGAGGAGTCCCTGGGAGTTAGAACTTTCCACCCCCCACCAAAGTTGCAGGGCACCAGAGAAACAGCTACAGCAACACAGTTCAGTCTTCTGAATTCATCTCCAAAAGGACAATGCTTACCACTTTGAGGCATGGGCCGGAATACCACATGGGCTGTAATGGCAGCTGCACCCCAACTAGGCTGATCCACGGTTCCAACTAGGCTGATCCACCGCTGCCTGAGGCCATTGAAGTCATCTCTACATGTAACAGCTCTACTCATAAGAGTCAACATCCTCTGCATAGTTAGAGTGTCCCCGGAGATGTGCCTAATGTGTTTCTGTGACACCCCTTCACAGAGAGCTGGCATGAGGTGTATGCACAATTCAGGGTTAATTGGGACCTATCACCCAGACTTGTGCTGACCCTCTGCAAAATAGTGAATTTTACCCTTAATGAAAAACTTCGTCTTTGCATTAAATATTAAAGAAGGTTATTCTGGAACAACAAATTCCCCCTCAAACCCTCCTCCCTCATCCATGTATTGTTGTTATATTAAGACGTGGTAAAACAAAACAACTCTCAGTGTCAACCAAAACATCTCTTACCTTTTAAAGTAAATGAAACTTTGTTTCCTTATGGATGTTGAGGGGTGTCAAGGTAAATTTGTACACTGCTTTGATATGTTTTCTGACTTTGAAACATTGGTCCTTTGTATTCAGTGTGCCATATACTGCAGTTCAACATGTTTGCCAGGAAATAAAAGCTCATACTTTTAACATCCATATATTCTGAAACTGGCCATAGAAAAGCTATTTTAGAAAAACACATGCTGATTAATGTTAATAGGTATAGATATAAGGACTGAACAATCTCAAAGTCTTTCTGTATTTAGCACAGGAGGCTTTTGTTTATTATTTTTGCTTATTTCTTCCTGTTCTGTCAGTATGAAGTATGAAGACTATTTTGAACCCCCCCTCCCAAAAAATGTCTTACTCTGTGCCAGAATGAAAAGATTTCTCTAAACCACGTGCGTGAATATTTTAATGTTACAGTGAATCTAGCAGCAATAGACATATTTATCAGTGGTTTGATACATGCTGAACGTTTGTGAAGAGGCCTTGAAGGACATTAGGATAGCAATATATATATAAACAAGTCTGCATGTTAAGAATGCCTAAGAGTTAATTTATGTGAAATGCCACATAATGTGACATTATTTCTAGATTGTAGTCAGCATATGGAAGCTGAAGTCATAGAATTGTAATGTTTTCTAATGACTTTTAAAGCACCTGGAGCTGTCGTCATTTTGCAATTTTCTTAAATTTTGGGACAACTGCCTACAAGCCTGTTATTGGACTCAGAGCTCAGTGTGCAACTGCTTGATCTGAACATGCCTGACAAAGATGTTTTATATTCATTTCCAATTCTACACGTCCGTCTAGGTTCCCTTATTGCACTCATCACACCACCTTCCACCTCTTTCAAGAATTCTGCCGGGTTGTTTGCTAATTGCATGAGCTGGGCCATGTTCGTTTACAGTGTAGCCTCTCATTCATCTCAATTAACGACAAGACAAATCACATGACCTGACATAAAGCAATGGAGCCCAGTGTAATCAATCAACACTTTATTCCACTGAATGTATCAGCAACGTTTAATACACTATAGGGAAAAAATTCTAGCTTTTTCAGGCAGAAGCACACAGGTGGAGGGGGAGGGAACATATCCGTTGTGCCTGAGTGCTGGCGATCTGAGCCATTCTGCCCGTGCATGGTAGATGTAAAGACAGCATCTCGGGAGATTTGGTGACAGTATGATCCTTGCCACTGCCTACTGTTCCTTTAAGAAGGTGTAATGTGAGTGACCTAGCTCCAGCAATGATGGCTGTTGGAAAGCAGGAGGACATGGCCATGCCCCTAGACAGCCTCACCATCACTGAGTGAAGAAGTGCTGAAAGGTGTGTTGGCCACCGAATAACTTAGCAATTAGGGAATTGCTAAATCTGGATTCTAGCTGCCACCTACACATACGCTGGCTGGGTGCACACGCAGGCGAACATACTTGAAATTTGTGTATCCTGGTAATGAAATGCACTTTGAAAGGGACCATTTCCCCCGAGTACTCCAGCATTGTTTGGATTGTCAGGTGCCAGCAGTCTCATGCAGCTTAGGTGAAATCTATTGTATATGAGTTATGTCTGGAAAGGATACCGATGAAAGGGGTCACAAAGATAGCCAGTGTCACTAAGTAAACACTTCATATTTCCAGTGACAGAGATGACAATCAATACCGCAATTCACAGCCAGCTAGAAATGACTCCCATTGACTTCAATGGGCTCTTTGGACCAGGCGCTTACTGAATAAAAATAAAATATTTACCAAACTATTTTTTTCAGCCTTGAAGAAAAAAGAATGCTTTAGGATACACAGTGTAGGTCATTTTTATTAAACCACTCTGGCAACATTTCAGTATGTTATCTACCTGGAATTAATATACTTCCACAAGACATTTAGCTTCAGTGACATCCATACATTGCTAGTGAATATGCGACAATGCATTATTGCCAGGCAGATTGTAGGAATGATATAGTTGGATCTTCCGAACCCATAGAGTTTTAGTTGTCCATTCTAGTCTGTCTTTTAAAATGTTTTCTCTTTCTATTTATATACACTGCACTAGCCTTATCATACAAATACATAGGTACGAGGAGCTTCTGTTGTTTGAAGACAATGTTGAAATATTCATTCTGAATTAATGTATTTAACTCTGGTAGCTGTGTGGGGGTTTTATTCACCTTTGAATCTGATTTTTTTCAGTACTGAGGTGTAAAAGGGGAAAAAGAATCCATGAAAGGGTCGTCACAGAACTTGCACTTCATATTAGAGAATAGCAGCATGTTAGGAAATAGCATTTGTAATATTGAAGTTACCAAGTGAAAAAAAACCTCTCTCCTTCTGTTTTCAGAAGTCAAGAAAGTTGAAAGTTGAAAGTTTTCAAACCTTTGGCCTAAACCTGACAGGTACCGCAGCATCTGATGTTTCATGTTTGAAGAAATCTCACTGGAAAATAAACAGTAGTGAAGTGATTCTATCAGGTAGGGCCCCTGATGCTGCTAGCTTTTTATCAGGTCTTATACTTGTTAACCTTTCATAAATGTCAGTCTAGAAAGAAGATAGTACAACCATACCCCAGTGCAAATAATTCATATGCTCATTCTGCTGTTTGACGAGCTTCAAATGAACACATTACAGCACTTCTGCTCCTATATAACACTGAGGCCTTGTCTACACTGGCAAGTTTCTGCGCAGTAAAGCAGCTTTCTGCGTTGTAACTCCCGAGATGTACACACTGCCAAGCCACTTAGTTCGCAGAAACTGCGCAGTTGCAGCGCTATAAAAAAGAACACCCTGATGAGAGGCGTACAGCTTTCTACGCTGGGGCTACAGTGCGTGGTACCAGTGCAAACACCCTGGTTGATTACAGCACTGTGATGCCTGTCTGGTCATTGGTTTGAACTCTACTGCCCTGCTCTCAGGTAAACAACCGTGAGCCCCATTGGGAATTTTGAAAGTCCCCTTCCTGTTTGCTCAGTGATGCATGCAGTGGTCTCAGCGCATCTTTCCAGGTGACCATGCCTGCTCCACGCACCAGGTGATCCCCTGCTTGGAGCAATGCCGAGCTTCTAGACCTCATCAACATTTGGGGAGAGGAGGCTGTCCAGTTCCAGCTGTGCTCCAGGCATAGGAATTATGATACCTACGGACAGATTTCATGACGCATGACAAAAAAGGTCCATGACTGGGACACACTGCAGTGTAGGGTCAAAGTGAAGGAGCTGTGGAACGCCTACCACAAGGTGCAGGAGGCAAACCGCCGCTCCGGTGATGTGCCCATGAACTGCCAGTTCTACAAAGAGCTGGACACGATACTCAATGGCGACCCCACTCCACTGCGAAGGCCACTATGGATACTTAGTGGCTCAAGTGCCAGGTGAGAGTGGACCGAGCCAGGAAGAGGAAATCTTGGACGAGGATGTGAAGGGGGACCAGAGGCAGACGATGACTCAGAGGTCAGAGATGCATCCAGCCAGGAGCTCTCCTCGACCCCGGAGGAGGCTAGCCAGTCACAGCTGTTGGAGCTTGGTGAAGCGCAAACAGGAGAGGATGCCCCTGGTTAGTGGCTTTAATGTTGGGAATCACTGAAGTGAGTTGTTGGGGGCAGGAGGGTTGCAGAAAGCAGGCTTGTGTCTGTGTAATGCATGTACCACCACATGCCTAGTCTGAGCGACGGAACAGGGTGTTGATTGACTCCCTCACTTCATGGGAATCTGCCTCAGAGATCTCCGCGAAACGCTCATGGAGATACTGGGCAATCCGCTGCCGCAGGTTCTTTGGCAGAGCCCCCTTGTTTCTTGCCCCATTAACGGTAACTTTCCCATGACACTGTGGGGGGGACCATTGCTGTATTCAGGCAAGTTGCATAAGGGCCAGGGCAGAAGCCTCAGTCTTGGAGAAGATCCTCCCTTGATTTCCTGCTCATCCTCAGCAGCGAGATATCTTCCATAATGAACACAGCCTGTGGAAAACGTGGGGACAATAATTATTATGAGTCCCCCCTCCCAGTGCTGGCCACGTGCTCAGTGTACAGTACGGTCCCAGAACACTGATTTCCCCTGCCCCTGTGGTTTCTCACCATTTTGGGGGTACAGGGGCTCACGTGTGCTTGCCTGGGGTCAGCCAGTTAGTGACAGGTATGTGAATAGTGGCTGTGTTTTAAATCACCGAATCAGTGTTCTGTGTGTTGCAAAGAATACTGCTTCTGTAAAATGTTGCATTTTGGCTTCACAGATATGACCTTGGGAGCCCAGTCTCTCTCTTTGTTATCGCCGGCTGAACAGCTGCACAGAATTAGAAAGCAGCCACGAAGAACTAAAGAGGACTTTCTGCGTGATGTTGTGATGCACTCTGTGGCTGAAAAACAAGAACTGAAGGAGTGGCAGGACAGCAAGAAGAGGGACCAAAAGGAGAATGTGGCGCACCAGAATGAATCCATGGAGCGGCTCTTAAACGTTATGGAGCTCCAAGCGGACACGCTCCAGGCGCTACTAGCACTGCAAACCGAGCGGTTCTGCGCCCGCCCTCCCCTGCAGCTGCTGTCACAAAACTCTTTCCCATGCACCCCCCAGACACCGCCAACACACTCTTACCAACCTCCTAGCTCCAGTCTGTACCCACTGCATTCCACTCCTGCCCTGTCTCAGTCCAGCCCTGCGGACTCCCAGTACCCACTGCACTCAACACCCATCCCTCTGCAGTTTAGCCCTGCTGAAATACAGTACCCGCTATACCAAAGGAGAACCTCAGATATAATACCTGGACATACATAAATCTTTAACCATCCTGAGACCCCACCTCCTCCTGGGACCGTCCCTTCCCCCAACCCCCTCAGTGATGATGTGATTTTTTGTTTGTCTGTCTCCTCCGGTTGTTGTTGTTTTTTGTAATAAAAGAATTGTGTTGGTTTGAAAGCAATCTTTATTCTATTAATTGAAAGCAAACAGAGCCCTGCAAAGCAACAGGCAAATTTCTTAAACCTTCATAGTGCATCGTCTGCACCAATCACAATCACCTCCTAGCATTACAAGCACTGCATTCCCAAGCATAGCAATAAATATTAGTGGCTTTCAGCTTCAAATTGCTGCCTCAAGGCATCCCTGATCCTTATGGCCCCACACTGTGCCCCTCTAATAGCCCTGGTCTCTGGCTGTTCAAATTCAGCCTCCAGGCACTGAGCCTAAGCGGTCCAGCCCTGAGCGAAGCTTTCACCCTTCCCTTCACAAACATTATGGAGTGTACAGCACATAGCTATAAGCATAGGAATATTGTAATCGGCGAGGTCCAGCCTCCCATATAGGCAGTGCCAGCGGGCCTTTAAACGGCCAAAAGCACACTCAACAGTCATTCTGCACTTGCTCAGCTTGTTGTTGAACCGCTCCTTGCTGCTGTCAAGGTGCCCCGTGTATGGCTTCATAAGCCACGGTATTAAGGGGAAGGCATGGTCTCCCAGGATCACAATTTCGACTTCCCCTACGGTGATCTTCTGGTCTGGGAAGAAAGTCCCTGCTTGCAGCTTCCTGAACAGGCCAGTGTTACAAAAGATGTGTGCGTCATGCATCCTTCCGGACCAGCCTGCATTAATGTCTGTAAAACACCCCCGGAGATCCACAAGCGCCTGGAGAACCATTGAGAAATACCCCCTGCGATTAATGTACTTGGTGGCTAGGTGGTCTGGTGCCAGAATTGGAATGTCCGTGCCATCTATTGCACCTTCGCAGTTAGGGAAGCCCATTTGTGCAAAGCCGTCCACAATGTCACATACATTGCCCAGAGTCACGGTCTTTTGGAGCAGGATGTGATTAATGGCCCTGCACAATTCCATAACCACGAGTCCAACGGTCATCTTTTCCACTCCGAACTGGTTAGCAACCGATCAGTAGCAGTCTGGAGTAGCCAGCTTCCACAGTGCAATCGCCAGGCGCTTCTCCAACGACAGGGCAGCTCTCATTCTCGTGTTCTTGCGCCGCAGGGCTGGGGCAAGCTCATCACACAGTTCCGTGAAGTGGCTTTCCTCATGTGAAAGTTCTGTAGGCACTGCTCGTCATCCCAGACATGCATAACGATGTGATCCCACCACTCAGTGCTTATTTCCCGGGCCCAAAAGCAGCATTCCACTGTGATCAGCACCTCAGTGAATGCCACAAGCAATCTCGTGTCGTAGCTACTAAGTGTGGCAAGATTGATGTCAAACTGCTCTTGCCTTTATAGTTTAAGGAATAATTCCACTGCCACTCATGACATGTTAGCGACAGCAAGCAGCATATTGGTCAACAGTGCAGGATCCATTCCTTCAGATCGAAGAGGCAGAACAGAGCACGCAGTACACAAACTGTTGAAAGATGGCACCAAATGCAGACGGAAGCACAGGGATTGCTGGGATGAGAAGCAATGCATCACGGGGCACTGGGACAGGACCCAGGATGCCCAGCGACTCCCTCTGTCTGATTGCAGGTACAATCTTAGCAGAAGCAATTATGATGCAACTAATTGCTTTCGTTTAATCACAGAGGTAAAAAAAAAAAAAGGCTCCCTAAATATTGCAGGCCAGCTGGAATGTCGGGATAAAAATCAAGGTCATATAATCTCATATGTGATTGTTGAGACTCAAGATAATCTCTCTTCCATCAGTATTCTAATCAATCAACTTGCAACAAAATTAAAACAGGGAAAATTCTGGTGTATGGTAGGAAAGAAGTCGTTGCATGTGTGAATTTGGATAGCATTTCCTAATTAGGATATTCTTTTTTATTAATTCACCCTCCCCTCCTGTAGTCATTAACCTAAGTAGAAACAGTGAAAGCCTGTCAATGTTTTTTACTATATAAAAATTAAAGATGCCTAAATATATATATTTGCTAGCTGACTCTTCCCTCAGATGCTTTAAATTTACCTGCTCTCGGTAGTAGAACAGTTTAACTCATCACCTACCTGCAATCATCCTTTAGTGTTTCTGAACCTCTCTTAAACTACTATCATTTAAATACAACATAACCACGAGGATTTTCTTCATCTTCCTCACAGCTATAGCAATAGCTTCAGACCCGAAAGAGCCTCCTCATCTATCACACCCATTTTACCACAACACAATGGCATGTAAAGTGCTTAAGTAGGCTAGTATATGTATTCCCTAATTTGGGAATGCATACAAAAAGGAAACTTGCACACCATTTTCAAAAGATAAGCCTGGGGGGGGGGGCTTAAATTCATAACTTTGCTGGACACTAAAAATCATGATCTTAATAAAGACACTGATTTATGGCTTCTTACAAGAAATCTGTAACCCACTAATCCCCTTTTTGTCCTATGACCACAGGAGTGTTAACAGGCCACTTCACCTTGAGCAGTCCCCCAGAATATGTGCTAACTACTTATGCTAAACTATCTGTTTGACCTTGTATATTTAGCTGTTACACTTTGAGTACCTCTCCCAGACCTGAGGAAGAGCTCAGTGTAGCTTGAAAGCTTGTTTCTCTCACAAGTAGAACTTGGTCCAAAGTCCAATAAAAGATATTACATCACCCACCTTGTTTCCCTAATTTGAACATGAAATTGCATTAACTAGACATGCAAACAGCCATGTGACTGAGTAGATACCTTACACCTACCTTCGGTTTCATCTCTTTTGAAAATCTGGCCATATGATTAATCAGATAGTATCAGACAACAGTGTGATTAGAGACAGGAACAAGAACATTACCCTATTGCCTGACAACTATTTGCCAGCATGCACGGTATGTAAGTAAGTAGACAAATGCCTGAGAAGTGCAAATATTACCACATGCTACAGATCTGTAGCATTATTTCTTGCACTTCTTGAAACAATGCTTCCAATAATGCAGTAAATTCATGATCTTTTATTCCTGTTATACCACACAGAAGATAGTACTTCCATGGAATGCCAGCACAGAATGATGCCCATAAATAGAAATTACAGGAATTAAAATATCTTCTCCTAATCTTTGAACAATGGAGTACAGGTCAGCTTAAGTCCCATTTCCGGCGACTTATTGTGCACAATAATTTTAGTAAAAAGTCAGTGATAAACTGATAGCAATCTATATAGGTATAGACCTATGACATATTTTGTACAGAACAGATATAAATTACAAAATACCAGGGACTTCATTGTCACCCTTTGCCCAGGATAGCTGCAGACCTTTTCCAGCAGTAGTCATTTGCAGTTCCTATAGGTTACCATGCCAACATTAATTGTACCATACAGTATATGCATTTCAGAGGTGGTCTCAACTGGAACACCACATCCAAACTCCTTCAGTCTTTGAGGGGTATCTAAAAATAATTTTAGACCTGCACATGGGATCTGAAATCCCCTGGAACTATGGGGAAGTTCACATCTGGATCCATCATGAATAACGACATTGCTGTCTAATATTGGATGGTTCCCCCTCATGCCTTACAACACATATTATACACTGGATGAATGTCATGGGCTCACCTTCTTTCCTAGGTTGAACTGAAATATATATTAATCTTATTGTGCAGGATGTTTTTTTTCCTTCTTTGTTTTGTGTTTGTTTGTTTTCCTTCCAAGAAGTTCCTTGGCCTTTTTTCAAAGGACTGGGATATTAGAAATTGTCTTGATTCTAGGACTGACCCACTGTACCTGCTGTAAATTCAGCTCCTTGATGAGATGGTCAATACCAAAGTGGTACAATTCTTGGTTAAGAAAAGGATGGAGTCCATTTATGTATCACCATGGATTTCTAACATTGCAATTACCTCCCCCCCCCCCCAAACCACTGAAGGTGTTAGGAAGACAATGTTGGGTACTGCTTTGATTTTAAATAAAGCTGTAATACCTGATTGTTATCCCCAGCCTACTACTGAGTTAATAGTGGGTATACATGGCTCTGTACTATCCAATAACTTGGATCTGAAATATAGATGTCTTGTGATTCCCAGCGCTCCAGCTTCTCAGAACCTTACAGCTTTCATTACGATTCAAGGATTTTGTTTATTTCATATGGATGTCTTTTGGTCTGTCACCTGCTCTGAGTTGCTCTCAGAAAATAATATCCACCAGGAAAGCATTCCTTTGGCGGCAATTTACTTTAATAACATAGTTCTACTTGGCACGTTCTTTCTGCTGATCACGTTGCTACCTGACTGGAGTGCTACAGTTCTAACAGCAGTACAGCCTCTCCTTGAGCACTGGGACGGATCCGAAGCTGATTTGTGGGTTATTACCACGGCAGCACAAACTAACCTCACATCCAGCTCTGTGTGGGGTGTAATTTTTGCACAGTGTTGTGCTTATCCTTGCTAATGGGATTCTATTGCTTCCATAGAAAACAATGATATTTCGATGTGACAGCTCCTGTGTTATCAGAGATTGTGCAATTTTATTACATGGATGGTATCAGCATGTCACCTCTGCTCATGCAATCAGCTCATGTCCTTCAATATGTCCTTCAACTAAGGGGGTATATGATAGCGGTCTATAAAATCATAAATAGTGTGGAGAAAGTGAACAAGGAAGTGTTATTTACCCCTTCTTATAACACAAGAACCAGAGGTCACACAGTGAAATTAATAGGCAGCAGGTTTAAAGCAAACAAAAGGAAATACTTCTTCACACAACCCAAAATCAAGCTGTGGAACTCATTGCCAGGGAATGTTGTGAAAGCCAAAAGTATAACAGGGTTAAAAAAAGAATTACATACATTCATGGAGGATAGACCCATCAATGGCTATTAGCCAAAATGGTCAGTGATGCAACCCCATGTTCTGGGTGTCCCTAAACCTCTGACTGCCAGAAGCTGGGACTGGACAAGAGAGGATGGATCACTCAGTAATTGCTTGTTCTGTTAATTTCTTCTGGAGCATCTGGCATGGGCCACTGTCGGAAGAGAGGATGCTGGGCTAGAAGGACATTGGTTTTATCCAATATGGTCATTCTTATGTTCTTAACCCCTCTCATTTCAAGGCATTATGGTCCCTATCCACAAAGCACATATACACATCTAGCCTTAAGCATCACTTGTCCCAGTGAAGTAACTGGGACTGCTCACATGCTCAAAATTTAAATGTTTGACTGGGGAAAAAATCATGTATTTATAGTAATGACATGTGAATAATGAAACAAATTTCATACTTTTCTGCCTGCCAGAGTCCAACATGGCAATTCAGAAATGAGGTTGTTTGGAAAATTCCCAAGTTAGATGATGAATGATTATTAGAGCTAGTCAAAACTCAGAATTTCTGTTCCTGGGGAAATTATGACATTATAAAATTTGTTTTCATTCTGAATATGAATGAAAATAAAACATTTCAACAATTCTTGGAAAATAAAATTCTGGTAAAAATTGTTTTTCAAATTCTACTTTTATTTGATATCAAATAAAAATGGAAATGAAACATCATTTCACAATGGAAAACCAAAACCCTTTAGACCTTACCAATTTTTTTTTCAATTTTTAAAAAATAAAAATTGATCAAAATTGACATTTCCAGGAAATTTGTCAATTTTTATAAAATGGCATCTTCCAATGGAAAAACATTTAATTGGAAAATTGTTGACTGTCAGAGACTGAGATGTGGGCAGTCATGCCCAGTGGTTAGAGCAGGAGTCAGGAGCCAGGAATCATATCCCAGGTATGAGAGGCCAGGCACCAGAAGTCAGAAATCAAGGATCGGAGCTGAGGGTCAGAACTGGAGTCAGAGGCCAGATGCCAGAGCTGAAGTCAGAAGTTTAGGAATCAAAGAGGAGGATCAGAACAAAGCTCCCTGGAGTAAGGCAAGGCAGGGCAAGGCTGAGTCCAGTGCAGGAGCAGGGCTGGGAACAAGGCAGAGGCAGGAGCTATTGCAGCCCTGGGCAAATGCTTTGAGCAGCCACTCAACTACTGCTGGCTTAAGACCTGGTCTGCTGACTCTTCCCACCAATCAGGCCATGTAGCCAATCAAGCAGCCTACTACAAGCCAGTTGTGCTCATTAGGTTGCCCAGAGACTGGCCCTGCTGTAGGCTCCAATTCCTGACACTGATCAACTCCACTAATCATGCCTCACATATTCAGAACATATTTGATAATGGTTTACAATGTGTCTAATACAGCTGCAAATGACACCCGATAGTATGCCACAGCATGCTATTTTGATTAAACCGTATAGTTAAAAATGTCTTAATCCACCACTTTCTTATGAAGTACAACAGTTGAGTTACCTACACAAACACTGAGCTCAGATTATTGTGAACTGAATAATCTTGTGTACTGCTACCTAATCACAGCACCTTGGAAATGTAGGACTAGAAATCATCTTGTCCAACCCCCCTGCTCTGAGGCAGGACCAAGTAAACTTAGACTCTTCCTGGGGTCTAACTTCTTCTTAAAAAACACCAAATGATGGGAATTCCACAACCTCCCTTGGAAGCATATTCCAAAGTTTAAAACCCTTAGAGTTAGAAATTTTTCCTAATATGTAATTTAAATCTCCCATGCTGCAGATTAAGCCCATTACTTCTTGTCCTACCTTCTGTGGACATGGAGAACAATTGATCACAGTCCTCTTTATAACAGCCCTTAACAGGTTTGTGGCAGGTTTGGCTGATCGCGGCCCCCACTCGCCGCGGTTCGCCGTCCCGGGCCAATGGGGACGGCGGGAAGCGGCGCGGGCCGAGGGATGTGCTGGCCGCGGCTTCCCACCACCTCCATTGGCCCGGGACAGCGAACCGTGGCAAGTGGGGGCTGCGATCAGCCGAACCTGCCGCGTCAGCAGGTAAATAAACTGGCTCGGCCCGCTAGGGTGCTTACCCTGGCGAGCCGCGTGCTGAATGTTGCCGACCCCTGTTCTAGATAATACTTAGTCCTGCCTTGAGTGCAGGGGACTGGACTAGATGACCTCTCGAGGTCCCTTCCAGTTCTATGATTCTAACCACCCTTTAACAGCCACCCAGAAAGACCATTCCTGAGTAGAATTCAAGCGGGCCACAATGGCCTAAGATATATCAGAACTACACCATACACATGGTGTCCTGATTTGGGGTGACCAAAGGACTGTTATTTATTTTTACTTATATTGTGGTAACACCCCAAAGTTCCAATCGGGATCAGGGGCCCATTGTATTGGGTACTATAAAACCACAAAGCAAGATATGGCCTTTGTCACACAAATTACAATCTAATTTAAATATGAAGCAGGTAGGTGTAACAAACAAGAAGGGGGAAGTCACAAGAGACTGGCTGAGAATATTTGTGATACTAGGTTTTGATACTGGCTAACAACATGCATAAATTGATGGTTCTGAGATGATAGCAAATAGACAGATACATGCAATCTAAGGACCAGATTGTGAACCCCTTTCTCACACACCATGAGCTTCATATTCACATCCATATATGCTCATCTGTGTGGCTAAGGCCCTAAATAAATAAAAATGGTCACCAAAGCACATTCATTCTCTACCTAGTCAGGGACATTGGCAGTCTCTTGTGGTTCTCAAGGAGGGATGTGAAGCAGGAGATGTTGGCTTTCCAATTTTCCAGCTATAATAAAAGACTATATAGCTTAGATTCGGAGCATTGTTTGTATTTGATTTCCTCTTGGAGATCTGCCAGTTCACATTTTTGAGGTTTCCTTGAGGAAAAGCCCTACAGACCTGGTATGGACCCTCTTTTGGGGAGTATTCTCAGGATTTTGAGCTATTCAAATCACTCTTTGGGAAGTCCAAACAAAAAACTAATTAATTTATAATATTGCTTCAAACATTAATTTCTTCTTCTCACTCCAAATCTTCAAGCTGACAGTTAACTCATTTATAGACCAATATAAGACTTCTAGCTGTACCTTCATTCTTATTCCCATTTTTCTATGTAGATTCTTCCACAGTCTCCACAAACACAAAACTACAAGATTTTTGGTTTTAAATAACCAAATTTATTTAGTTAGTATGTTGCCTTCCCATTTTCAGCCAGTCTAGACATTGAGTTGGTAGCAGGTTGAAATGCAATTTAAACAAATGATTCATGAAATGACCAAACCAAATGTTTCTATTGTGTTCAATGAGCAGGGAAGTTAAAAGAGAAAAGAAGGATGATTTATTAAAGGTGGGCTTTATGAAAATAAATATGCCTAGAGCTCATCATCACAATACATACAGAAGTCTAGTTAGGTAGCATACTTCTGTATTTCCTGTTTCCCTCCACCCCCTGTAATTTGTCCAGCTCACCCTTGAACTGTTTTTTACTGTGACTGTAGTTCCCATATTGTAGCTGGCTGAATTCCTATTGACATGATTACTTAATGTGGCTGGGATATTATTGTGTTACTAGACTCTAGAGCCTAGAAAGATCCTAGACCAGTGGTTCTCAAACTGGGGCCGCCGCTTGTGTAGGGAAAGCCCCTGGCGGTGGCCAGCAAATCCCTTGTCCCGCGCCACTTCCTGCAGTCCCCATTGGCCTGGAGCGGCGAACCGCAGCCAGTGGGAGCCGCGATTGTCCGAACCTGCGGACCCGGCAGGTAAACAAACCGGCCCGGCCCGCCAGGGACTTTCCCTACACAAGCGATGGCCCCAGTTTGAGAACCATTGTCCTAGACCCTAGTGCCTAGAGTCTTGGATATAATCTTTTTATTATTTGAAATCCAAATAAATTAATAAAATAAATGTTAGTAACTTCCCCTTGTGAAAAGACATTCTGCTTGTATTTGTTTATGCAGGGGGTTCCAGTTTGGTGGATTAATGACGCTAAATCTTGATGCACAAGTGATGTGCTAATATTCATATGCAGCATCTCTAAGAGGAGACCACATTGCAACACAGAGGATTCACCATTCAATACGATAACCCAGGATATTTTATTTAGAATTTACAAAAAAGTCTGCATATATACTAGGAGTTGCCTCAGTGATACCTATTATTCACAATGCTGGTTTCCTGCAATACAATTGGCAGTAACAATTAAATCCCACCTGTTCTGCAGAGCATTTCCTCCCTTGCAGAGGGAAATACACTGCAATGAATGCTTGCTGGCTTGAAAAGAAAGAGAGAATCCCTTCTTACAGGAGATTAAGAATGATAAGGCTTTGGTACTGCAGCAAATGAAACAAATTTTGCAGTTCAAACCAGTCTGGTCATGTTTGTCCTCTCTTCAAAAAGAACAAAATAATAATTTTAAAATATTCCTATTACACCAAAAATCGGTAGTATTGGTGGTTGTGATGTATTGCATGTTCAATCAATGTATAGTACTGATTGCAACACTAATCATGCTCTTGTTAGGGCCAAGCTCCAGTTACATCTTTAAAAGATGTGTTATGAGATGCCAAAAGGTAAACCTCACCTCAACATCACCAATATGAAGGATTCTGACACTTGTGCAAAGTTTCAATGTCTGCTTGAGCCTATTTTTGAAATGATCAACCCGATTCCCCTAATTCTGACACCTTGTGGGAAACATTTTAAGAGTAAGACACTGGCTACTGCCAAGGATGTCTTTGGAACAACAATGAAAAAACATCCTGACTGATCTGAACATCTGCTGCTCCCACTTATAGAAAAGAAAAAGCAAACTCGCCTAAGTCTACTTCAACAGCCATCCAAGCTCAAAAGTCTCAAGTTTAAAGAGGCTAAGGTTGCGGTTGAGAAGGCCACCAGAGAATGTGCCCAGAAGTAAGCAAGACCTGTGCAGAAAGATTCAGATCTGGCTTTGAAAGATGGGACCTTTGTGGTACCTATAATTGAATTATAGGGGTACTTGGTCCACCTTCTGAAAAGACTGCAAACCTGAAAGCGAAAGATGTTACCATATTGACTGTCGGGCAAAAACAACTTGACCAATGGACTGAGCATTACAAAATACTCTATTCAAAGGATGCCATTATCTGAGATACTGCCTCAGCTGCCATTACCCAGCTTCAATGATGCATGAGCTGGACCAAATACCAACTCTTGATGATGTAGAGAAGGCTATCAAAGAGATTGCACCTGGGAAAGCAGCAGGCAACGACCAGATACCTCCGGAGCTCCTAAAGGCAGGTGGGGGGGAGGGGAGAAAAAGCTTGTGAGTGACATCTATGCACTTCTCTGCACCTGTTGTGAAGAAAGCCTTATACCCCAGGATCTGAAAGATGCAAAGATCATTACTCTAGTCCATATAAAAATAAAGGGGACAGAGCAGACTGCAACAACTATTGAGAGATATATTTGCTCAGAATGGTCAGCAAGGTGCTTGCAAGGATCCTGTTGAAAAGACTCCAAGTCCTTGCTAAGAGAGTCTACCCTGAGAGCCAGTGTGAATTCAGAGCTGGACACTCTACAACTGACATGTCCTTCGCATTGCACTCGTTGCAACAAAACAGCCATGAACAACAGGCTCCTCTCTATGTAGCATTCATTGACCTACAAAAGGCCTTCGACACAGTTAGCAGGAATGGCATCTATAAGATCCTGTTGAAAATTGGCTGTCCACAAAAGGTTCTCTCCCTATTCAAGGAATTCCATGAGGAAATGAAGATAACCATCCAGTATGAAAATGAAACATCATCCGAGTTTAATATTGATACTGGTATGAAGCAAGGCTGCATCTTAGAACGCACTGACTTTAGCATCTTCTTCTCTATTCCTCCTAAGTACACCTTTGGAAATGATTAATCTGGCGTACTAACTGAATTAAGGATGGACGGCAGCTTGTTTAAGAGCAGATGATTCCAGAGCAGAAGGCATGTCACCCAGCTTACTATTTGGGATCTGCTTTTCACAGATGACTCTGCATTTGTCTCTAATTCACCTGATGAACTGCAGGTCACGATGAATAAGTTTTCTGAGGCATGCCCCAAGTTTGGCATGGTAATCAGTATCAAGAAAACAGTTGTCATGTCACAAGGTACCAACATTCCACGCAAAATCTATGTCAATAATGAAGTTCTAGACAATGTAGATCACTTCTGCTATCGCAGCTCACGTAACCTTGATAGGGAACTTGATGCTAGAATTAGCAAAGCTTCTGTTACCTTTGGCAAACTTACCTCACATGTTCAGAACAAAAAGTCGCTATCCCTGAACACAAACATGAAGACAAAACCCTTCTTTATGGTTGGGAAAGCTGGGTTACATACTCTGAGCAGGGGCAGAGATTGAACAGTTTCCATCTTTGCAGTCTTAGAGAAATACTTGGAGTTACTTGGTAGCAATGGATCACCAATAATGAGATCCTTGAGAGAACTGACCTACAGTCTATGCAGACTATCCTGGATGTTCGCAGGCTTCGCTGGTTGGGACATGTGGAGCGCATGCCTCAAGATCATCTGTGGAAGGCTATGCTCTATGGCCAACTTAACTGCCCACGATGCAGAGGAAGGCCAAAGCTCCAATACAGCGACAAGGTCAAGCAAGGCCTGAAGAAATTCAATATTCCCCCTGACAACTGGGAAAATCCTGCCCACAATCATTCAGTTGAGAGAAGCCGAGTTAGGACTGGTGCACTCACCATGGAAAGCCACCAGAGAACCCAGGCTGAGGCCCACAGGTGAGCCAAGAAGCAGAGTATGCTTCAACTTCCATCTGGTGAGTGGACCTGTAGCCACTGTGGGAAGGTTTGCCGCTCGCACATCGGGCTCTTTCCCCATACCATTGCTAAGCACCACTGACCGGCTGACTTTGTCGCATCTACTTTCATCTGTCAAGATGTTGGATGGCCATATAATACAGTACAGAAAGCAATGAGTGCCAACCCATGGAGGTCCAAGAAGGCATGGATGAGGAGAGAGACAGCAAGATAGACCTGAGTCCCTCTTTACTCTGGGTAGCGACAGAGTGGGAGAAGAGAGTCCAGCAGCAGCACTGGGAGCATGGGAGGGAAGGGAGAAGAGCAGAGTATAACTGACCAGCTTCCACTGGCAATCATGTATCCCCAGCCTTCAAAACATACGTAGCTATGGCTCTTTGGAAGTTGTGATTTGTCTCCAGCCACCCACCCACCACTACCACCAGTTGGTTGTCTCTTAGGAGGGAGGAGTTGCTAGTCACAAATACCTGGAGGGCCAGTTAGTCTACTGTCCCACTGTCATTACTATTGGTTTCTGGGGTGTGGACTTACTTGACCCTGACTCTTCCCAACCTCGGGTTCACTGAAAGTATCTACAGCCCAATTCAGCAACTCAGCTGATCCTGCTATTGGATGAAAATGACCTAAATTTCCTCTGAGATGTCATGAGCATGGGACAGGACTTACTCTTGTTACTACAAGAGGTTCTTTTTCGGGGGTCCCTAGATTTCTTCACCCAGCCCTAGTTATTATTTTTAAGTAAATCCATACTGGGGTATAAATATCCCGGACACTGGCTTTTCTACAAATGTGGGTCAAAGAAAATAAGGGAGTGACACCACCCTTTAAAGAACTGAAGTGGTGGAAGCTACCTTTTGGCCATATGATCTGCTAAGAACTGTGCTCCTAATTCTCTCTGTCTATTTTAGGAGACTCCTTGAAAACAATGTTTGTAGCAAACACATGACACTTGCATGACTAATGCAAGGCTTGGGTATGTCCAAACATAGTCTGATGAATTAAAGTCCCCATGGGAAGGGGAGTCTGAGCGTCAAGTGAGAAGGAATGTTTCCCCTTTTCGTAGATTGTAACTTTTATTCAGCTTATATTAATAAACTTATTTTGGTACTTTCCATTTCAAAAGCACAGCATAGGCTTTTTTTAAATATTAATGTTGACTTCCAAGTATAAAAACTATGGCAAGGAAAACCAGGCACTTAGGTTAAGAAATCCTGTTGTACTCACATAGTCATTAAGTGAAGGGTATAATATTATGCCCTTGTTTTAATTTGACCTTTGTCCTGTGTTTAATTTTCATCACTTAATTCCCTTGTGGCTCTGAACAAGATATTGCTTCTGTTTTTCACATTTCATTTTCAATTTGAAAATTTCAAGCAGAAATATCCCAGCATCTAGATCAAAAGTTACTGTAAAATACATGCAGCCTTATAGGCCCTGATTCAGCAAAGTTTTTGAGTAAGTGCCTGAATAAGTTTAAGCACATGAGCACTTCCAATGATTTCAATGGGACTGTTAATGAGCTTAAAGATAGGCACGTGTATAAATGCTCTGCTGCACTGGGACATATTTGCTGTAGACTTTCTAATTGTTCTAATTTAAAGAGTTTTAAAATGATGTTTGGGATTTTGTTTGTATCATTTACAATGCATTCCAAGTTTATGACTAACCATAACTATATATTCACTGGCATCAAGACATACAGTGCATCAATTTTCTTTCATTTTTGTTTCTCAAACACTACAACAAACACAACACTATAAATATGTGACATGACTAAATGATGAAACAGCAGCTTCCTGCTGAAATTTTAAAGCGAGATAGACATTGTTTTAGCTGAAGAAGCCATTTAGATACCAGCTGTTCCCACTGAAAAGATGTGGCAGCCATCAGCAGAAATAAGAAATGCTCCCTCTGTACATATTGAAATGAGTTTTATTTCCCTTTCCTCTCAGTTCTGTGCATCTGCCGATGAAAGAGGCAAGCTAATTCTTCCCTATATCTCATCCCAAGTAAAAATCTTTAATGAGAGGTATCTTAGCACCCAGTATTGCACTCAGGTAAAACCTTGCTGCTTTCTATTGAGCGTAGGAGAAATCCTACGTATGGTAATAAGCCATTCAACAGCGTCAGAGCTGGAGCTGATAGGGAGGGAACAGTTTATATGTACATATCAAAATTATTTTCTTACATGTCTGTGTTTTTAGATAGAATAAGAAATAAATATATAGGGGGTAAGTAGAAGAAAATAATGTGGTATACCCCAGTGTGTGACTCCAGGTAAATGCTGACTTCTTAACAGTGACCACTGTACATGATTTTTCATTTGATTTGGGCTACCAAATTGTGACTGATTATGAATAATCGAGTCATACATTCTAGATATAAGAATACAATAACTGAAACGTTATCGTATGGGTAATTCCATAGTCTGCATATTAATAAACTCAGCATGGCCTGGTGTTTATTCAGAATAAAATTGCTAATGACTATGATAGAATATTTGTCATATTTTTTCATCCAAAGGGAAGGTTATGAAGCTGGGATAACTAACATCTGTCCTCGGAGACAGGTATAAAATGCATCATATCTTATTAAAGATTTTGCTTCTTTTGCCACAGGCAATCAATTACAAAATATTTGATTAAGAAAACATTGCATTAGTATTGTATTCTCAAGCTGCCTCTTATCATTTTCCTGTAGCATATTATAATGACAATCAGTATAACTCATTATTCCAAGTAAGGAATGTAGTCATTTTCTTCTTAATGATTGAAGTGAAATGTATCTATTGGGACCATTTTTAGTTTATTCTCTCTTACACTATAATATTTTCATTGTTAATACTTCACACAGTGCTCGTGCAGCCTAAGAAATGTCTTTGCAGAGTCTCCGTGCATATCACTTTAAACATGAATATTATTTCTAGTTAACCACAGAATATAATGTAATGTGCTAGATAATTTCGTACGAAACTAGAGATTTGAATACAGTTAACCAGGCATAGATCTACTGAACCTGTTTGTAGTGCTACAACGTTTCACATATCATGCATTTCATCCAAGAACCTATAAAAAGTAATTAATTAAACTTCTCATACTCCTGTAAAATAGATAATTATCACAAAACTGAGCTAGAGAGAGGTTAAATGACTTGCCCGGGGCTAAACAGTATAACAGAGGGAGAGCAAGGAAAATAATAAAGAATACGTAGATTGTCAGTCCCTACCTCAAAAAGCTATCTTTTTGTTCTATGTTTGTACCGTGCCTAGTAAAATGAGGTCCTGATTGGGCATTACTGCAATTAACTAAGTAAAATAAAATAAAATAAAATAAAATAAGAGAACTTGGCTCCCACTCTCTTGCTTTTGCTGCTAGACACACAGCTTCTCAAGACAATGTGTTCAGGTTGGCATCCCCAATCTTATTATCTATCTTCCATTTGACAATTTGTACTTCTCAGCTAGAATGCCAGTTTTATATTCTGTACATCTAAGAAATGCACCAAAGAATTCATGTGAGTAATTTTGGCAGATAATTTCTAAGGATTTAGGAAAAATGGCTTTCACCATGAAATATCAAGGCCAAGGTACTTCAAAGTAAGAGTCTGAAGAAAGATCTCTGAATACAGATAAGTAGCCAGATTTTCAAAAGTATGTAGACACCTAAAGATGGAGATCAGTGCCTAGTGGTATTTTCAAAAGTGTCAAAGTGAGTTAGATTCCTAGGTCTCATTGGTTTCAGATGCAGATAGGTGTCTAACTTGCTTAGGAACTTTTGCAAATCCCACTAGGCACCAATCTCAACCTTAGGTACTTAAATGTCTTTGAAAATCTGACTCATACCAACTCAAATGAAGTCAACAGGTCAACTTTTGTAAGCCAGTAATTAAATAAAACAACAACAACAAAACCCACACACATTTATTTAGGAATCTTTATAAATTATGTAACAACACTATAGAAATGCAGTGCATTATATTTTTCCAATGTTGGATTAAATGTATTTTATTATAAAATATTAGAGCTTTTAATGATTTAACCCCAAAGTAATCTGGGAATCTCTAGCCAAAGGAAAACTTCTGTAAACTCCTGAGCAAGATTAGTTTTAACTTTCATCAACTGTGCAAGTGTACATTATCATCAATCATCTTATTATGACACTAAAGAAAAAAAAAACTATTCCTTTCCCTATGCGCTTTGTAGAAATATCCACAATTTAAGGTCATTCTTATTTGGAAATCTGATCAATTGTTTCCTCCGGGTTAAATCATATTACATAATTCATTTTTACTGAAAGGAAAAGAAAAGGCTTCAGAAGAACAATGTATATGAAATTCAGAGTAAAACAGAATCATAGAACTGTAAAAGGGACTTAGAAAGCACATATAGTCCATCCCACTACACTCTGAGGAAAAGACCAGCTCATCCCAGACTGGTGTTTGTCTAACTTGTTCTTAAAAACCACCAATGACAGGGATTGCATAACCTCCCTTAGTAACCTATTCCAGGGCTTAATTATCCTTATCGATAGAAAGGGTTTCCTAATATCTAACTAAATCTCCCATCAGATTAAGCTGATTATTTCTTTTCCTACCTTCAGTGAACATGGAGAACAATTAATCCTCCTCCTCTACATAACAGCCTTTAGTATATTTGAACATGGTATCAGGCCCCCCCCACCCCTCAATATTTATTTCTGAAGACTGTGCATACACAGGGATTATTTTCCAACCTTTCCTTATGTCAGATTTTGTAAAAATAAAAAAAAAAAAAAAAAAAAAAAACACTAATTTTTATTGTTCTCTCCTCTGTCCACTTCTTTCTTGAAAGAATGGTGCTCAAAACTGGACACAATTCTCCAACTGAGGCCTCATTAGTGTCTAGTGGTACAATTACCTCCAGCGACTTTTATATAATATTATATATAATGTTAATATTAGCTTTTTTTCACAACTGCATTATATTGTTGACTCATTCAATTTGTGATCCACTGTTCCTCCAGATCCTGTTCTGTAATAGTATTGACTAGGCCAGTTAGTCCCCATTTTGTAGTTAGGAAGCAAAAATCAAATGCACAAGTGTAGTACTTTGAATTTGTCTTTATTGAATTTCATCTTGTTGATTTCAGACCAATACTCCAATTTTTCAAAATCATTTTGAATTCTAATCCTGTCCTCCATAGTGCTGGCAACCCCTACAGTGCAGTTCAAATCAATGAAGCTATGACACTTTACACCAGCTGATGATCTGGTCCATTCAAGTCAATACGTCTTTTTACATTAATTTCAAACGGAATTCAGATCAGGCCTCAATGTCTGCAGGCCAGCAACTCAAGTGACTTGGTTTTTTTAGGGCTCATCATTATGTTAGTTTTAAAGTCTTTTCTACTGTCTGCCCAGCTAGACATCTGGAAATCACTATGTGCAGCAGGAACAGAATCACTGTTGTATGGAAAGATTTGTGTACCTCGCTTATGGTATCTCAAATTAAACTAATTTGGTTTTAACAAAAACTAATTGAAAGTAATTTAATAGCAATTGATTGTTAAGAGGATACATTTTGCGGTTTATCAAGTCTATAGGAATGTTGTATAATTAGTTCAAAACTGCACAGGCAATAATGTAATTATAGTCTTGGCAACTTTAAACTTCGAAGCAATGTTTAAACAATTAATTAAAATTTAAAAGATAATGATATATTAAATGTTTTTAATGTTGATTGCTAAAAATGCTAATCAATATTTCTTAAGTAATCCAATTAACTGAGTAATCTAATTTCCAATATCTCTGAAGCTATACAAATATAGCTTTATAAACATAGCTTTCAAGTTTTATAAATATCCAGATAAACATTTAATGTAAATTAACAACCAATTACATATTAAAGTCATTGCATTATTATTAGTGATATACATAAGGTCAACTGTGTACCAACCAGGTCTTACGCCTTATTGTTTTTTAAGATATTGTACAAATAAAAAATACCCACTTAACCTCACTGACGTGCATGTTTCAAAACATAGGTGCTGGAGACAGATCCTGAGAGGTGCTGAAATCAATGGGAGTACCAGGTGATCAGTAGTTCTCAAGATCAGGCCATAGAGCTCTATTATATTATGGAGAGACTATCAATTGTTAAGGACTCACTCCTGTAAACACTTGGGACCAAGCTGCTGTAAATTGCACTAGGGAACCAGTCTGGCGTAAACTGGGGTGAGGATTGAAACTCCTACCACTCCAAACTGTGCTGTTTCATGCTGAGACACAGCAAAGAATCCAGTCCATTGTCATCTCTTCTCTGCCTATAAAGATCTGTTTAGAGATGACAATTTAACAATGTTTCACAAGCTTTACTGACGCATGCTTTTAACAGACTTTATAACCATGGCACCTATTTTTACCATTTTACATGTGAAATAATCATAATTCTGGCAATGTTGCATGCTACAGCTTTTTTCTTATCTTTTCAAACTAAACTTTCCTCTCCCCCAAACTTTTGCATTTGTAATATAACCATAGCATAACTTTCCCCATGTTTTTGCCATTAACAACCAACCAGTTGTATCCACTATTGTTTCAGGTGATCACACTTTCATATCCCTCTTTTAAAAATGGCTCTCTCTCCATTCCATCAAATAAAAATGCTAAAGTAGCTGCTCCAGCTACATCACACATTGTTTTGTTCAGGTCTGTTCTAACCTGTAAGTTCACTGGGGCAGGGACCATCACTTCTGATATGTTTATGTGGTTCTTGTTGCTCTGTTAATGACCATTAAGGACTAGGTTCTTCAAGTGGCTGTGTGTGGCACAAGCTTACTCCTGCACCATATAGAGTCCCGCTGACTGTGATGGGGCACTCTGCAAGTGCATGGATGAGCCCCTGGGGATCTGTTTGCAGCATCAATCCTTAAATAACTACTGTATATAGAGAATTGTGGTGGCACACGAACAAAGTAATACTGTGAGAGATGAAACTCTACTGCAGACTTTGGTTTTACAGTACTTCATCTTTAAATCTTTCATATGCTTATTGAAGTCTGACCCTGCAATCTGATAGACAACAATGGACCTTTACATCTGCCTGGAGCAACACTGGAATTGATAGGCTTTGCATGTGCACAGAGGCTCACATGCATTGATAAGATTGCAGAAGAAGGGCTTTAGTGATGCAAAGGTTCATGTACTTGTACTGCAGCACAACAGCATTAGAACAACATGAAATTAACAAGTTTAGTTTTGGTGTTTGCCAGGGTCAGCAAGGCACCTTGCCTTTCAGACCTCCAAAGAATTCCAACGAGGACCAAAGATGTCCCAAACCAGTGTTAGTCCAATCTACTTTTAATTTTTATTTTAAAAACTGAGTAGTTAAAAGTGATGCTTCTTTTAATCCCTGAGGCATATTTCAAGAAGGCAAGTTGCATTAAATTCATTGCTATAATACCTTGGCTTTTTGATTTTTTTTTAAGGTGGCATAAAATGTACAAGAGAGGCTTAAAAAAAAGCCAAGAAGGTGAAAAATGAAACAGGAAGTGAAAAATGCTCTGAACTGCAGCATTTAACACTGTCTATAGTTTAAGATTTCAAAGTGCTTGTTCTCCACATTATGTCAGAACTATGGCTCTTTCTTTGACAGCCTTTTTTAAAAAGTGTGTGACAGTTTTAACTGTAAGCAACACTGAAGGACAGGAACTTGATTTCATCATTTCATGGTTGTCAGCTCAACAGACAGGAAGGTATATCTTAGGACAACACACTTCTCAGCATCTGCTTTCATGAATAAGAACACACTTCCATCATTAGTCATTTAACCTATATAACGTGACAACAAAATTTATTACAGCAGCTAAAGATTCGTGACATGACCAAGAATTCAAAATTGTTCTTTATACAATTTGCATCTGTTGAGTGCTTCAAGGTGACAATATATTTGAATATCAATTATATTTGTCCTATTCCTACTTTAACTAGATTCAGAAGTATTTCAAAAGCTTTAGAAGTATCATCTTGTGAGAAGAAACCAAGAGATCAATTATGGCTCATAGAATCTTAGTAGCTCCAGGGAGGATGTGGGTTTGCACTGCCCAAGTGGTCTTGGCCTTTTAAAGGGAGGTAGGATGGGAAGACATGCCCCTTGCAACAACTGTTTGAGGTGTAACCAGAGTTCTACCAACACTCAGCTATCCCAGTACATGATGTGCGGGAGTTCTAAGGTTATAGTCCATCTCTCACCCCACCCATAAAATGCCCTCTCTAGAGCACCTAGTATTGCCAGCAATGCTAGCTTTTTCCACACCTCTAGCACTGGGAACCAATTTATGCCTTGCTTATCTGAGGGGGAGAGGAGTGACATTTCCTGTACTTAATTCTCCTAGCACGCCACTGCAGGGCAGGCATGATACAACACCAAATATACTCTCAAATATATTCAAAACTGCTTTGTGAAAGTCTTAACAATTAAAAGGTCTAAAAATATATCAATATACTCTATGGGCCTGATACTTTAATTTTTGGTCCTTACTCAGAAAAACTCCCACGGCAGCTAAAGGGAGCTTTTCCTAAGAAAGTCCTGAGTGGGGACTGTACAGTAATTAAGGTTTATAGAATTGTCAGTATTTACCTAGCAGCTTCATAGCATTCATCATGAATCTGTGACAACCAACACAAAGCACTTGGAGATTCTAAGGCATGACAGTCATCAAATAAAGTAGTAGTGGAAGAAAAATTTAATCTTCTTAGATTGCTGTCATTTTCCAGCCAGCCAGCCAGCCAAATGAATGTTAAGGAAGAAGTACTGTATTGTACAGACTGAAATACAATGGGATGGATTCTCAAGAGCAGCCTCCCAATTTAGCATCCACAAGTTTTGGGTGCACAATTGTTTACAGGTAGAAACTCTATATCTATGCCTCTGGATTGATCTGCTAATCATCTAACTACTCAGTTGGTAGTATAAAAAATAGGATTTCTATGTACAAGTCTTGTAAGTGTAAATTTGAGAGGCAAGGTTCAGGACACTTCTAAAATGTGGTACTATCCCTTTGCTGTATCCAAATGGCTGAGGGGAGATTTTCAAAGGAACAAAGGCGAAATAAGCACCTAACTCATTGACTCTCAATGGTGGTTGAGCACCTAACTCCCACTTGAGCCTTTGAAAGTCTCCCCCTAAGTCTTCATATGGCGAGAGCAAAAGGTATGTTTTGTATGTTTACAATTAATACACTGAAAGTGTCTCAGAATCAATCCAAAATTATAATGGAAAGGTAGAACACAGGTTATGACACTTGTCATGTAGTACATGGCTTTATTTTGACATGATTAAGTCGTAGGAGCCTCCAGTGTATATAGAGCTTCCAGAAGTTCTCCAATTCTTTATTTCGATTCTTTCTCTATAATGTTGCTCTGGAAATACTTAATATAACTAATATTCTCTTCTTTCTTTTCCACCCCAACCTCTTCAAGAACAGGGATAATATCTCAAAACAAAAATGAATTTTAGCCCATTACTTGTCAAACCTGTTTGAAACCAGGCCCCAGATGTGTATTAGCTGCAAACAGCTAAAGTCACATTGTTCAGCAATGTTCAGTAAACGGTCATCACTACACATGCTTTGAACTCTGAACTTCCCTGTCAACAGCGGTGATGCCTCTGTTAAACACAGTTTCTTCAACTTTAAAATGGGGTAAAATATCTACCACACATGATTTTCATACATCTTTTGTTACTGAGTTTTGAGTGGCTTGTCCGAAGCCACAAAGTATATCACAAGACATTATGTTCAAACACACACACACACACACACACACACACACACACAGATATAAGCTGCCATCTTTACTGAAAGAACAGTTCTAACAAGACAGACAAAACATGCACAGAATAAGAGTGGATAAAATGCTAAACTGTCCCCTGCTTGGGAAACTGTAACGCAGCCCTGTGAGAGCAGGGATCGACTCTTATCGCATTCTACAGATGGCACAGAGTGGTCACACAAGAATTCTGCAACAGAGCAGAGATTTGAATACAGGCTTTCCCATGTCCTAGGTTGGTGGCCTAAGTACTGGGTCACCCTTCCTCTCTGAACAAGTCCCCTCTTTGATTTCAATGGGACTACTTGCAAATAATTGTGTTACTATACAATGCAAGGATGTATACAAATCAGGCTGTAGTTAAATATTACTATAGAACACTGTATATATTTTTTCTAAAATAAGTAAATAGTTTGAGAGCACAAGGTTAAAAAGGCATGCCATTCCCAAAAAGCAATCCAAGGTATTAGTGACTTATAGATCACTTTCCTTTAATATGGGAGGGAAAAAAAGTTGCATTACAAAAACAGCTGTATAAATATACCTTATTTCAATCAACTAGAAATAAGCTTAGTAGAATACACTTCATTTTTAAAAAAATATTTATGTTAAATGCAAGAGATGAAGTACTCATACTGGTCCCCACACTACAATAGAACTGGTATCTATTTTATTGATTATAAATTTAGAAAAATGGGTTGTTGTTTTTTTACTAAATCTAATTTAATCTACTCATCATCTGCTCATTACTACTTCTATTATTTGATAAGGACTTTTGATTACTCCCAACCTAGGCTGGATTCAAACCAGCGACCTAGAAATAAAATGCTCAATATCTCATTAGCAGTGATTTCCAGCTAGAATTGTTCCAACAAACACCTTTGCCTATTCTCACTGGTAGCTTCTTCGGCTCCACAGCATTAGACAATGAAGTGCAGATTGGAGAAACCAAATGAAAGACATGTAACAACAATAAAAATATGTTTTGGAGCAAGAAAAAGAAAGGAGATGGAATTTCAAATATCCGTTTCTTTATAAATATCTGATCTGGTCACCAAGTTCTCTAATGGATGATTGTTCTGCCAAAATGCTAGTATGAGTGCATCACAAAACTTGTGGCACATTGCTTTTTACAGAGTAGTTAATTATTCATACACTGATTATATTTGTACATTTCTATCCGTGACAAAAATAACGGATGCTTATGGGAAAGTATGTGATGCTCAGGTGGATCCCATGAAATCATCTTCAGAGGATTCAGTATGATAACACAAGCTTATTGTTATGGAAGTCAAGAATCCTTCTTCCTAGAGCTATTATCTGAAATCTGGCAGAAAATGTATTCTATTTTCCACTTTTGTAGTTTTATAAAAGGAATTCTGGATAAAATATGATTGTGAGAATAATTGCAAGAAACAGAAAATCAGGTAGACAGCCCTCTCTCCCCCAAAATAAATAAATATACCTTGCACATAAATTTAATTTTTGACAAAATTTTGCTATCCTTTGTAGCTCAATAGGTACTGTAGTTAATTACAGTCTCTTCCCCTTGGGTCCTATGTATAAGTGAATTCAAGAATGAGGTATGAACAAGTATCATAAGAGTACATACTCTGCATTCTTAACAGCTGGCTTAATGGTGCAATGGTGGCCCTCAAATCCTAAAACAAATAAGTAGCCATTCTTTAGAACATACTGAGGACAGGGATGCAACCATAATGATGTTCATTTTCCAAGTGTTGCCAATGCATTCAGGTGCTTGGCTGTTCGAAACTTTGTATCTGAGTAACAAAACCTTAAAATCAATATAACATTTAACGTAAAGCCATTGTGGAGTAGCAAATACAGGAGAAATGTGCTGACTAGATTCAGTCAGGTAAGCACATCTCTGCACCGGCTGAAGTCGATTTCTAACAGTAGAGGGTAAACAAGGAAACAGGGAATTGCAGTCATTAATCCCAAAGAAGAAAAAAAGATTTGAATCCGAACTAGAGTATCAGCAGGAGACATAAAATGCTGAAACCTACTAGTTATGCTTCTCAGATGGTAATGAGAAACCTCAGAGACTTTAGATATGTGAATTTTGAAGGCTGAGTCAAAAATAACCTCAAGCTTGCTATTAGCTGCCTCAGTTGCTAACTGCTGGACATCAAAGACCTGTGTTAGTGGGGTGGCTTTTTTCAGAAAATACAGTACTGAGATCAAATTATCCTGGCCTTTGTCTCCCCAAAACAGCACTGCAAATAATTACCCTGCATTCAGTTCTTTATTCCAGATGCAATGCAAGCACAAAGAATGTAATACAAATGCACAGAAGCTCTAAAAGAATTTATAACAGCAGTATAATTCACACAGTACCATGATACTCAATGCTGAGTTGAATTTTTCATTAGAAATCAATTTTTGGAGACTTCTTATTTTAAGAGATGGGTGTGTAATGGAATGCTAAACTATATTATATTGTTCAGCCACTAGGTGATGTTGTGTGTAAAATACCTTATTTAAAGCTAACCTTAGCCATACCAGGCAGAATATTAAAGGATCTTATGATGAACACATCTGGTGTATATAAGCAAGCTCTGTAGCCAGTCCATATGTGATATAGAGGAGCATGGCATGGCGTCAGGAATAAATTAAGAACAGAAAAGAAGAAACAAAGCAACAAAGATTGCAGGATGTCATCAACATGCCACTCTTCAATGCCCCATAGAACTTCAGCTTTGACAAACCTTCACAATGGACACATAGGAAGCAGTATTTTACAAGATTTCAAATGGCAAAAAAACTCCACAAAGAAACCGGAGGTATCATCATCAATTTATACTATAGATAAGCAGGCAGAGCATCTTTAAATCCTTTTACTTGAAGATGATGATTATGAAGGGGTTCTGATTATAAAGGGGTTCTGGCTATGTTTGATGCATACTTTGTACCTCATAAAAAGTGGTTTATGAAAGAGGGAAGGAGAGAGGATTCCAAGGCTAAGAGAAACAAATTCCAGCCTCCTATACATGGTATGGAAAAAGTCATAGCCCAAGGGATGATGCATGTCCAGCCTTAAGCACACAGTATAATAAATGCATGAAATGTGGACATTTTTCAGCTGTTTACCATACCAAAGCAGTCAGGAATTTACTCATATTACAGACAGTCAAGTGCCATTTTTTTCTGGGATCAAGGGCCGGTCCAAGGAAGTTCCGTGCTCTAGGCGAAACTTTCACCTTGTGCCCCCCCCCCCCCCCCCCCGCAGCCCCCCGCCCCCCTCTGCCCGGGGGTCCCCCCCCCACGGCAGCCCCCCCGCCCTGAGGCGCCCCCCCCCGCGGCAGCACCCCCCGGGGATCCGTGCGGCAGCTCCCCACCCCAGCTCACCTCTGCTCCGCCTCCTCCCCGAGCATGCTGCCCCCACTCTAATTCTCCTCCCAGGCTTGCGGCGCCAAACAGCTGATTGGAGCTGCAAGCCTGGGAGATTGTGGAAGTGGAGCAGCGACCGCACGCTCGGGGAGGAATGCTGTAAAAAAAAAAAAAAAAAAAAAATGGGGGCACCGCTTTTTGGCGCCCCCAAATCTTGGCGCCCTAGGCAACCGCCTAGTTCACCTTTATGGTATCACCGGCCCTGCTGGGATCTATCACTTGTGATGACATAGAGCCTGGCTGGAGAGTGAAATATTCACTGCAAGACTATTTACTTTAAAATTGACTCAGGAGCTGACATCACAGTTATCTCAGATGGGACTTACAATCACCTTCAACCCCTCCCAGAGCTGAAAGCTGCTTGACACAGCTCTGACTAGCCCTGGACGTATTCTGAACTGCATGAACCTGTTCACCACAGAAACCACTTATAAAGACAAAAGTGTATGTGATCAAAGGACCAACAGCCTTCCCAGCCACAGCATGGCATCCATGATGGGCCTGGTGAGAAAGGTAGAAGAACTTGATGGAATATTTAAAGGAGATTCAGTATAAATAACCTTAAGAGACAATGCTGAACCATATATTGTTCTTATACTTTGCAGGATTCCTACCCCTGTACTTCATAAAGTGGAAACGGAGTTCAAGAGAATGGAGCAGGTTGGCATAAATTACAAAAAAAATCTCTGTGCCCCAATGGTACCAGTTATAAAGAAAAATGGAACAATACAAATCTGTGTGGATCTTAAAAGACTTAACAAGGCCTCATGCAAATTCTGGTAAATTCCTTTAGCCAAATAAAGTACTAAACTGATTACATATCATCACACCCTTTGAGAGATTTTGCTTTAGAAGACTACCTCTTGGGATTATCACTGCACCTGAAATTTTCCAAAGAAAGATTGCAGAACTATTGGTGAACACAAATGTAGTTTTAGTATTCATAGACAGTATTTTGATATATGGATCTTGGATGGAAGAACACAACAAAACCCTCAATGAAGTCCTAAGCCTATTCAATCAGTCTGGACTGAAGCTAAACAAGAAAAAAAGGCATGATCTGCATACCCCAAATTAAGTTGTTGGGACAGTCCTAGCCCTGAGAAAGTAAAAGTAATTCAAGGACTGAATGCACCAACTAATGTACCAGAACAGAGATGCATACTGGGGATGCTAAGTACCTTAGTTGACGTCTACAAAACATTACACAATGACAAAGCCACTGAATGAACTGTTAAAGTCCAACATATCTTGGCTATGGGGGCCAAATCAAGAAATTGCCTTCAAAAAAGGTAAAATAAATTATCTCAACAGCTCCAGTTCCCAAGTACTACATGGTGAACAAACCCACAGTGGTCAGTGTGGGTATAAGCAGGTATGATCTAGGTGGTGCACTGTTGCAGCAACCTGGCTCTGAGTGGAAGACAGATGCATTTTGCTCTCACACACGCACAGAAGCAGAACAATCATATGCATCGATTGAAATGGAGTGCCTAACAAGTTTATGGGCATGTGAGAAATTGTATAGATATCTGTGTGGACTGGATACATTTACACTGATAGACCATAAACTGCTTGTAACCCTCATCAATGGAAAAAACACGGATCAAGAACCACTGGGATGCTAGTATCTGCTGCTAAAATTAATGTGATTTAACCCAATTGCTAAATATATTCCTGCGAAGAATCTGACAGTAACAAGCACTCCGTCACAAAGCCTAGTATCGCACTCAACTATTCATGAGCTAGAAGATGACAAAGGTGTACGTGGATGCTGTGGATACATTCAGACCAGTGTCAGAAAAGAGACTCCTCCAGCTGCAAAAAGCAACCCTGAAAGATATTCAACTTCAGGAAGTTCTAAGTTACCTTAGGAACAGCTGGCCCAAGAATCTAAAGGACACCAAGGAAGTGACAAGAGACTACTTTGCAGTACATGCACAAATAAGCAAATCAAGTGGACTCATGATTAAAGGCAATTGCATCATAATTCCAAACAAAATGAGAGGAGAAACCAGAGTGGTCGCCAGGCATCAGCAAGGACATAAAGAATAAAGAATCTGCATGTGAACATTGCAGAACTAACAGACCAACACAACACCAAGAATTTTTAATAACAATGCCTCTGCCAGAGGGACTTGCCTCTGACAGAGGTCAGCTGCAGATTTATGCAAATTCTGAGGACATCATTACCTGGTCGTCCTGGACTATTTTTTCAGTTATATAGAAATAGCATACTTGAAAGACATAACATGCCACAGTGTTATCAAGAAAGTGAAATGTGCTTTTGCTCATTTTGGTATTCCAGAACAATTAGTGATGGACAATGGACCACAATTCACTGCAGCAGAATTTTAAGTCATTCTGAATGAAATAGGATTTTGATCATATTACTAACAGCCCATGTTATACACAAGCTAATGGAGTGGCTGAGAGAGCTGTACACACAGCCAAGAAAATCCTCCAGCCCGAAGATTCATTCTGCTCTCTTCAGAGCTACTGGATCTGGTCCAGCACATGTCCTGAAGGGAAGATAACTCAGAACTACTGTTCCAACTTTGGAAAAGAATCCATTTCCAAAGTGGCTAGACATGAAGAAAGCAGCCAAATTGGATAAGGCTGCTAAAAAGAGTTTATGAACATTTTTACAATAGATGTCACTCAGTTGAACAACTACTGGGTTTAGAACCTGGTAACCATGTTAATAACAAATTGGATGGAAAAGAGAGACACAATCCAGCTGTCATTAAGAAAAAAACTTAACACCCAGATCATACGTGATCGAGAGTGACAGTGGAGAGTTCAGCAGAAACAGTTGACATCTACAATTTGTTCCTCAGAGACAGCAATCAACAGAGCAAACTCTACAGATGGCAGATGAAGCACAACACAGACCTACAACAGCCAGTCAGTGCAACTAATGGACAGTCAGATGACTAAGCTGTTATGCATTTGGGTCATGTAATTAGAAACAGCACAATTCAGAGACATTTAACAGACTGAGCTGTACTGGACTTCAAAGATAGCATAATAGTGTATATTTTGTAAATGATAGGAATGTAGAGCCTAAAGGAGGAGATATAATGGAATGCTAACCATTATACTGTTCAGCCACTAGGTGGTGCTGTGTGTAAAATACCTTATTTAAAGCTAACCTTAGCTATGTCTGGCGCTCTGGCAGAGTATTAACGGCTCTTATGATGAAAACATCTGGTGTGTATGAGCAAGCTTAATAGCCAGTCAATATCTGGAACAGAGGGGTATGACAGGATGAAGAAAAAATAAATGAATGAAACAAATCCTCACAATAAACTTCACCCCTTTTTTTAAATGTAAAAACTTTCATTGAATATGTTTTGTCTTCAGAAGACATTTGGCACAGAGAGTAACAATTTAAGCTTTTCCCATCCTCCACCTTTAGGAATGAGAGGGGATTCATTCTCCACAACAATTCAGTTTTTGGTGACCATGCTCAGGTTCTCTACAAGATTGCCAATTCATGCAAATTTTTGATGGTTTGTACGATTGTGAACTGGGACTATCCCACTCATTTGCAGAGGTCACTAAAGAGCCATCCGATTGTAACCTTTTTTTTCAGTAGCATAAATCATTATTTCTGGCCCAGCCAGAATACTGAGGAAATACTGGAAATTACAGAAGGAAACAGGATCTCAAAATTCTTCCAGACTTATTCCCCGAGTAAATAGATTGAGAGATATATTTGATTAGGCAAGTAATAGCTACGTGAAGAAACTGGACCAACAAGCCTTATCAGACTCGGCCATCACTAATAAACATCCACATTGCATATGGCTAAATACTGACATAGTGACTTACTTCAGAATTACTATTATTAATCTAAAATGGTGGCATATTTTTCATCTTAAATACTTAATATGTTCGCATTATAGGGCAGTTATTTGTTTATTATTATGATTGGTCAGCACTGTGCAATAGTACTGGGAGGTCCCAACCAAGATTAAGGGCTCTATTGCGCTATGGGCTATACAATGACACAGTGCCCCATGGAGCTTGCAATCTAAATAAACAAGACAAACAGAGGGTGGGAAGATAAACAGAAGCAGAGACGGGTGAAATGACTTGCCAAAGGTCAAACAGGTTAGCCAGGGCCTGAATTAGAACCCAGGTCCCAGTTCAGTGCCCTACCCACTAGACCACACTGCCTCTGAAACAATCACTGTTGTTGAAGAAGGCAGGCATCAACCCTATTATCTCTCACGGGCTAAATGAGCACTGTACCATTTGAGCTAATTTGAAAGCAGACAGTGTGCTCGGCACTGCACAAGGCACGGAAGACAACATGGGGCTAGATCACCAGCTAACGTAAATCTGCAAGTTCTATTTGCTTCAGTGGAGCTTCAACAATTTATACCAGCTGAGGACCTGTTCTGTGCTCCAAGGAAATTATAATTCAGATTTATGAAGAAGACATTTTGTATCTAATATAATTGATTACAGCCTGTAATGCGAACAGAACCTAATTTGTACTAATGAATCCTATGCATAATACAGATAGGCATTTAATAGTATGGAGACCACAAAATGCCAAAGCAGATGTCATTTATGGCGATGACAATGTACACAGATGGCTATGTTCCCCATCTCTCTTTGTCCCCTTCAAGTTTGATAAGAAGGCATTTAAATCAGGAGATTCCTCTGAAATTCAGTGCCTATTAATTCCATGCCACGATACTCCATGTACTGTATCATTCACCACCCTATAATAGTTATCTTTGTACTATGGAAATGCTTGTCTGCTCTGGCAAATTTTGATAAATGGAACTTCAGATTAAAAAGAATATAATCAGAATTGAATCTAACATATCTCTTGGGGGGTCTTTTATAGAGAAAAACAAACCTGACTTAATTCAATTACCAAAGTTCAGCATGTGTGTGATACGGCAATAAATAATACATATAATTTATATCTGTAAAATATTTATTAGTACACACAATGTATATTTTTAAAAATTATCCCATATATATTTATGTTGTGGTGGGTGCACTTTTTGTGAGTCAAGAGCAAACCATGTTTTTGGGGGGGGTGGGGGGGAGGAGGGGTTGCACAAAACAATACTCCATGCCAAGATTAGCTGTGAATTCCATACATATATAATATAAGCATTCACTGTATCCTTTGCTGTTTGTCAGAACTGCAAAACTTTTGTGTAAATATCAGGTTGTGCTGAAATAAAACACGAATTGCTCAAATTATAAATGACAAGCTCAAATTCAACATTATTTGCCAAAATGTCAATCAAGTTTCAAGTCAACATTGGTGTCTAATGCAAATCTGCATAGGTATTTTAGTGCATCAGAAAATAATCTTGACTCACTAAAAACAATTGATTTATAGAAGACAGTTTGCAGATGTTCTTTACTGTCATTGTATGCCATCAAACCTTGTGAAAATTATACAAACTGAGTTATATAACAGTTCTTCTCTTGTTTTAGAAGTCTACGCCAGATTATAAAATTAAAATATAGTAGGAAAAATTTGAGGATTGAGTAACAGATGAGGTATTGCTGTTAATGAAGGGAAGACAAGTGTTTAAATTAATGAGGACTGCGCGAGCTGAATAAGAGAACGTAATAGACAAATAAAATAGCTACTCAGAGAAGACAAATAGGAATACATCAACAGGCATTGTACAGAATTGGAATGGCACAGCCAGGAAAACAATCTTTTTATCACAACAGACGAATATACTAAAATTTTCACTTCACATTGTAATGTCATCTAAGTAACAGATGGCAAAATGCCACTTGAACAGGAAGAGAGACTATTGTCAGCAGCTATATAAAGAGCTAAGTGATGCTCCAGACATTGCTTTGTAAGTGTAAGGCCACGATCCACAAAGTCTTAAAATAATCTAGGAAGCAAAAACTAAAACAAAAACTGCCTCTGCAAAATCTCTTTCCCATACCCTAGCTTCAGACAAAGAGGCAAGCTGTCCCAACGTATTATAATTAAACTGTGGAGTCAGAGGCTGCTGTAAACGCTTAACCATTCTAAATAAAATTAAATAGTTTATAGCTGTCAAGACCTATGTCTGGACAAAGATAATTGCTGTCACCTTTAAGAAAACACAAATGAAATGGACAGTCTCATTCCTTAAATCAACTACAGATCAGCTTTCTACAGTTCCAGATTCCTTCCAAAGAATGGATGTAATGAGCTACTCATCATTATTTTTCTATAGTAAATAGAAGGGGAACCTGTTGACCTGAAAGTAGAACTGATGTTTTGCTGCCTTCAGCAACGAATACTTGCTACTAAAAATGACACAGTCGAATTCTCTCACTCTTTCATGTTTCCATTTATGATAAGATAGCAACGTGGATGCTGCTAGAGGGTTTGGGGCATAAAGTACAGGTTGTTGGCTGGGTGATGATCAGTAATCTTAAAGTATAATATGAAGACAATGTGAGTTTCAACTCGTTCCTACCGGCTGTAAAAAGAGCCATAAAAGCAATTGGAAGAGATTGGGCAGAGAACATACTCCTATGGCAGTATAACTGAATGCTAATTAGGCTACCGGAAAAAAAGGCATAAGTGGCTAGAGATCTCTATTTCATTGTGTAGTCAAGCTTTTAGGATTGAGAATCCTGCTGATAATACTTTAAGAGCAAAGGAAGGTAATGGGCTCTGGCAACATGCCCTTGCTGATAATATGGTTTGGTTATTTAAACAAATCAGTATATCCAAAAATGAGTCATCAAGCCAACAAATGTGTAATAATGTCAAGAGGGAAAAGTGAGTTCTGATCTCTCAGAGTGAAATTCACCCCATGGCAAGGGACAGCATAATATACTAAGGCCTAAGCACCAGAAATTGGTTTAATAAAAGATATTACCTCACCCACCTTGTCTCGCTAATGCAGAGCATAGGAATTTCCTGGACCTCTGTATGGGTTAATTTCTCCTCTAATAAAAAACCCTTTGTCCACATGGGAAATATTAAGTTTGGATATTCTGGGACAATAGCTGCATATTTTATGTCATTGTGCATAACATGTTAAAGCAAAACAGATCTTCCAATGAAGTCCAAAGCATATCTCACCCTATAACCATCTGTTATGCACAATTAATTACTTGGGAGGGGGGGATTTAGAGAGAGTTTGCTTATTTTTCCTTCAAAAAACAAAATGGCCATTTTAATAAGTTATTGCTTAAAGATGTATTTATTTGTAATACATGAAATAAAGTCCAGGTATTAAATTTCTCTGTTTTGTTTTGTGTGTTAAAATTGCCTCCCTAAGTCACTATAGCAGGGGTCGGCAACGTTTGGCACGTGGCTCGCCAGGGTAAGCACCCTGGCGGGCCGAGCCAGTTTTATTTACGTGCTGACGCAGCAGGTTCAGCCGATCGCGGCCCCCACTGGCCGCGGTTCGCTGTCCTGGGCCAATGGGGGCGGCGGGAAGCCACGGCCAGCACATCCCTCGGCCCGCGCCGCTTCCCGCCGCCCCCATTGGCCCAGGACGGCGAACCGCAGCCAGTGGGGGCCGCAATCGGCCGAACCTGCCACGTCAGCAGGTAAATAAAACTGGCCTGGCCCTCCAGGGTGCTTACCCTGGCAAGTCACGTGCCAAACGTTGCCGACCCCTGCACTGTAGGCAAGATAGTGGACACTAAACTCACCATCCTGAGCAGTTACTCATGCGAGTTGTCAGGGTTCCTTCCCCACGCTGAACTCTGGGGTACAGATGTGGGGACCCACATGAAAGACCCCCTACGCGTATTTTTACCAGTTTAGGTTAAAAACTTTCCCAAGGCACAAATTCCACCTTGTCCTTGAACAGTATTCTGACACCACCAAGTGATTTAGACAAAGAATCAGGGAAAGGACCACTTGGAGTCCTATTCCCCAAAAATATTCCCCCAAGTCCTACACCCCCTTTCCTGGGGAAGGCTTGAGAATAATATCCTCACCAATTGGTACAGGTGAACACAGACCCAAACCCTTGGATCTTAAGAACAATGAAAAATCAATTAGGTTCGTAAAAGAAGAATTTATTTTAAAAAAGATAAAAGAATCACCTCTGTAAAATCAGGATGGAAGATAACTTTACAGGGTAACAAAATGTTTCAAAACACAGAGGATTTCCCCTCTAGGCAAAACTTTAAAGTTACAAAAACGGGGATAAACCCCCTCTTAGCACAGGGAAAATTCACAAGCTACAACAAAAGATAATCTAACGCATTTCCTTACTGTTACTTACTATTTATGCAATATTAGATGCTCAGTTCAGATATGGCTTAGCGAGATGTATTTTCCCTGCCCTGGTTCCTTGCTGACTCCGAGAGAACAAAGGAACACAAAAACAAAAACCTTCCCCCACAGATTTGAAAGTATCTTCTCCCCTTATTAGTCCTTTTGGTCAGGTGCCAACCAGGTTGTCTGAGCTTCTTAACCCTTTATAGGTAAGGAGGGATTTTATGCTACCCTTAGCTGTATGCTTATGACACGAGTAGACCCACTGGGTTCTCTGGAACTTTTGTGTAAGCAAGAATTCTTCTACATGAGCATTGCACCCCTCTGCTGCTAATCTAGGTGTAGCACAAAATAAAAGTATTTAGAAACAAACGAGAAGTACAATAAATTAGAAATGCTGTAAATTGGAGTATTATGAGTCAAGTCCACAGATCTTGGAATCCAGCACAATATCTTTTTGTTTGGTTATTAGTTCCTTATCGAGTCACATGTGGTGAATGTCAATGCAATATTTGTATTGATTACTTTTCTTGTCCTCTACATATATGTGACTTGTTACTTATTTCTTTAAAGTCATAACAATAAATCTTGGTAGTAATCAATCTTGGCAATGAGGAGACGCAAACTAACATGACTCCAAAGTTTAAAATCTGTCCTTAAGTTAAAGTTCTTATCCTGTGTAAAAAGTGAGAACACATAACATTAGAAATAGTCATATAAAAGGAAAAGAAAATCAATCTTACATACTTTGGGGATGAGCAACATAGGAGGTTTATGAAAGACTGATTATGTAAGTTCATAGAATTCCATTTAGGTCTTTATCACTAGAGCTGAGATAGCAATTTGACATGTAAAAACTTTAAAACTTCATTTATACAGTAGACACTTGTTTGCAGTAACACCTTGTAACAGCAACCATCGCTTATGAGCAACCTTTTCCCTGGGAACACTTTCCCTACTGTGAATTGTTGACACTCCCCATAACAGCAACAGATGGATGAGATGATGGTGTACAGAGGAGGGGTTTAGATTTATTAGGAACTGGGGAAACTTTTGGGATGGGGGAGCCTATACAGGAAGGATGGGCTCCACCTAAACCAAAGTGGATCCAGACTGCTGGTACTTAACATTAAAAAGGTTGCAGAACAGTTTTTAACCTAAGAGATAAAAAGGCATCTTTTAAAAAGTGGAAGTCAAATCCTAGTGAGGTAAATTATAAATTAAATTATTAATTAGGATTTGACTAGTAAATAGAAAGGAGCATAAACACTGCCAAATTAAGTGTAAAAATGTAATGAGAAATGCCAAAAAGGAGTTTGAAGAACAGCTAGGCGAAAACTCAAAAGGTAATAACAAAATGTTTTTTAAGTACGTCAGAAGCAGCAAGCCTGCTAAACAACCAGTGGGGCGCCTGGACGATCGAGATACAAAAGGAACACTTAAAGACGATGAAGTCATTGCGGAAAAGCTAAATGAATTCTTTGCTTCAGTCTTCACGGCTGAGGATGTTAGGAAGATTCCCAAATCTGAGCCGTCCTTTGTAGGTGAGAAATCTGAGGAATTGTCACAGATTGAAGTGTCACTAGAGGAGGTTTTGGAATTAATTGATAAACTTATCAGTAACAGGTCACCGGGACCAGATGGCATTCACCCAAGAGTTCTGAAAGAACTCAAATGTGAAATTGCAGAACTATTAACTATGGTTTGTAACATGTCCTTTAAATCAGATTCTGTACCCAATAACTGGAAGATAGCTAATATAATGCTAATATTTAAAAAGGGCTCTAGAGGTGATCCCAGCAATTACAGACCGGTAAGTCTAACGTCAGTACCGGGCAAATTAGTTGAAACAATAGTAAAGAATAAAATTGTCAGACACATAGAAGAACATAAATTGTTGGGCACAAGTCAATATGGTTTCTGTAAAGGGAAATCATGTCTTACTAATCTATTAGAGTTCTTCGAAGGGGTCGACAAACATGTGGACAAGTGGGATCCAGTGGACATAGTGTACTTGGATTTCCAGAAAGCCTTTGACAAGGTCCCTCACCAAAGGCTCTTATGTAAATTAAGTTGTCATGGGATAAGAGGGAAGATCCTTTCATGGATTGAGACCTGGTTAAAAGACAGGGAACAAAGGGTAGGAATAAATGGTAAATTTTCAGAATGGAGAGGGATAACTAGTGGTGTTCCCCAAGGGTCAGTCCTAGGACCAATCCTATTCAACTTATTCATAAATGATCTGGAGAAAAGGGGAAACAGTGAGGTGGCAAAATTTGCAGACGATACTAAACTGCTCAAGATAGTTAACACTAAAGCAGACTGTGAAGAACTTCAAAAAGATCTCACAAAACTAAGCAACTGGGCAACAAAATGGCAAATGAAATTTAATGTGGATAAATGTAAAGTAATGCACATTGGAAAAAATAATCCCAACTATACATACAATATGATGGGGGCAAATTTAGCTACAACTAATCAGGAAAGAGATCTTGGAGTCATCGTGGATAGTTCTCTGAAGATGTCCACGCAGCATGCAGCGGCAGTCAAAAAAGCAAACAGGATGTTAGGAACCATTCAAAAAGGGATAGAGAATAAGATGGAGAATATCTTATTGCCCTTATATAAATCCATGGTATGCCCACATCTTGAATACTGCGTACAGATGTGGTCTCCTCATCTCAAAAAAGGTATACTGGCACTAGAAAAGGTTCAGAAAAGGGCAACTAAAATGATTAGGGGTTTGGAACGGGTCCCATATAAGGAGAGATTAAAGGATGAAAAGGAGAACTTTTCAGCTTGTAAAAGAGGAGACTGGTGGGGAGGGGGGGAATATGATAGAGATATATAAAATCATAAGTGGTGTGGAGAAAGTGAATAAGGAAAAGTTATTTACTTGTTCCCATAATATAAGAACTAGGGGCCACCAAATGAAATTAATAGGCAGCAGGTTTAAAACAAATAAAAGGAAGTTCTTCACACAGCGCGCAGTCAACCTGTGGAACTCCTTGCCTGAGGAGGTTGTGAAGGCTAGGACTTTAACAGGGTTTAAAAGAGAACTAGAATTCATGGAGGTTAAGTCCATTAATGGCTATTAGCCAGGATGGGCAAGGAATGGTGTCCCTAGCCTCTGTTTGTCAGAGGGTGGAGATGGATAGCAGGAGAGAGATCATTTGATCATTACCTGTTAGGTTCACTCCTCTGGGGCACCTGGCATTGGCCACTGTCGGTAGACAGGATACTGGCTGGATGGACCTTTGGTCAGACCTAGTATGGCCGTTCTTATGTTCTTATGGAAAGCATGACTATTGTCCCTCCTGTGCTTGTTTAAGATACTTATTTCTCTTTGCCATGCCTTATAAAATTGTACTATTTTTTCATAGAATAGAAGGGATGTGACTGAGTTGTAGGAGGATTGCATGCCTTGCATATATTATTTTGATGTCTTATCTTTTGGTACTGTAAATTTTATTATAACAGTGTACGAGCTCTTCTATTGTCACAGTGCTTTATTGCCCTGTTTCAATTGAAAAATAAAAATGTCTAAAACTACTATTTGTAAATGTACGTTGACCATCCCTAAATGAGCTACAGTTTCTCCAGGTGCTTCCAGAACCTCTCTTAACTATTAAAGGTGCTACATTAGGTATTTTCTTTCATCTACTGGTGCCTCTGCTGTTTCCAAAGAGGTGAAAATAATTCTGCTAAGGTTTTCCCTACATATGTTGTCAATTTTTTTCTGAATCATAGAGTGAATTTACTTCAAGCTTTGGAGTTCATCTGTCTAGAGAGAGCTCCAGTTTTCTGTCTATTCCTTTTTCTTGCCTGTGGGAAATGGATGTCTATGTTATCTGTCCCAAAGTAGGCGCATTTTTGAGGGCTATTATCTGGACTTGTTTATTGGAAACAGTTATAGTTTGATGGCTGAATTCCTGAATGTTAAGATTCATCTGAATAATTGATAAATTGTATATCCAACATTTTCTTCATAAGGCAAACTGCTCTGTATATCACACAGTTCACATTTTCTCAGGCAGAAAGTTATTACTGAACTTAAGTACTATAGCAGCTTCTCAGAGGATAATACTAGAAGCACTGATTCTTAATGGAGCAATGCATTTTAGAAGCAAGAGCTGAATGATCTGTAAGTGACTTACAAAGGGTTCAGTATTCCCCTTTCCTCAAATTACTAGATCTGACAAATTCCATGCAAGATGTACTACATATTAGGACTCTTTTGCATAACAGGTCCAAATTTCCATTACATGTATTTCTTAAACAAACAAAAAACACCGTACAGCTACTTCGATTTCCAGGTTTCTAAGCCTAAATGCTAAGTTATATTAAGTTCTCTAGCTTCCCAATTGTGAACACAAAACGTTGATGATTTATGGTAATTAGAAGGTTACAGTCACAATGCTACAACTGGCTTTGTGTGCTACTGAACCCTATTCAATTACAATTGAATTGCACAAATTAAGCAAATAATGAAAATCTATATATTTTCATTAACACAGTTGTTCCTATGACTGATCTCTGAACAAAGTACATTTTAACTTTCGGTGAACTGCAAGATAGGTCTGATTGCCTGCATTTTCCCACTGTGCTGGTAGCCTGCAGAGTATGAAGGGAATGTATACTGGTGGTAACAAAAGCAAATTTCTAGTTGTATTTAGTGTACTGACTGTAATGTACATGTAAGACTTTCATGGTGTTATGCAAGATTAATTTACCATTAAAACAGAGGTTGAAGGGGCCATGCATCAAAACTTAAGACACAGGGTTATTGCTTTTGACTGGCTCAGCCACCTACAGGAAAAAAAACCCCCAGTGTTGTGTTTTAAAACCTGCTGTCCCTCAGCTGCGTTTTCAAAGCTTTAACATATCACAGGAGGCAGAGTGATAGGTAATCACTAACTATAGCTCACTCTATCCCCCAGCCCTTTATAAAACATTCCAGACAATAAGCAGTAAAACACACTTAGAAACTTACAGATTACGGTATTGATCTTCCTCTCACACAGAGTCACAAACATCTCTCTTCCACCTAAATAATATTGTGGCCACAAAGGCATTTAAATCCTTCTGTTTCCTACAAATGTTGCGGGGTGGCTTCAATGAAAGACCAGCAGCAAAGTGCCAAATGGGGTATATATATTTCTATGGTATTTCATTACAGTGTTGATCATAGGTTAAACCTTCAATTTTAATGTGGGAGGGGTGGGGGGGAAACCAAACAAAGAATTGCAAGGAATCAACTGAAAGAAAGGCATTGCAAGGAATTTTCAGCTGGTATATCACTGCATTAGTAATCACAGGATAAGGGGATCTTAATGTGGTGCAGTAACTGTACTAAAAATAGATGCAGCTCTTTAATATCTATAAAATTACACACCTTTACTTTCTTATGATCAGCAAGTTTACTGTGCTAGCCCTGACTGTTGAAGACAGAAGAACACAGCAACAATGGTAGTGCCCTCTATGTGCTGGATACCTGAAACGTAACTTCCTCACACTTTACAGGACTCCTGTCTTCCCCTCTCTAGCCACCTCCCTCACAAAAGATATTGTATGGAGCTGTGTTCTAGATTGCTTCTAGAGAGAGGATTCCCTGCAACTAGAAGAGCTCCCAGAAGTACTAGGCGAGTACCTGGTATAGTTGGATGGGGTACAGCCTTCTTTTGCCCCAATCCATGTCTTAAGGCACATGAACAGTTAATAAATGAACAAAAATCAGATGAATATAGTAAATAGTAAGGCCCATTATTTTCAGAAGTGCTCAATACCCACAAATCAGGCGAGATTTTCAAGAGGGCTCAGCACCCAGCAACTCCTGCTTAATGGAAGCTCTTGAGTGCGGCGTTTTAATGAAAATCTGGGTCTAAAACTCTCTCCGCCCCCGCCCCCCACAACTGACTCCATTAGGATAGCAATTTATCACAGACATTAATTCCAGAGACATGTCCCCTTTGCTAAAAATTTCATGCCACCAGTTCCTTCTGGAAGATTAACTGGTCTCTTCTCTTGTAGTATCTCACCGAGAGGAAGGGGCAGTTTCTCAACTGAAATTTATCTGCTTTGAGATGTCAGACAGCTCAAAAAGGCCAGAATTTGACTGAAAATGGGCAGCAGAGAATTCCCCTGCTGTATAGCAAATCCCTGTTGATGTAATGCTGTCACAGCCAAATCCCGCCCCAGTCACTCCCCATAATCCTCTCTGGCAAAAGGCACATGTTGAAGGGAGGGATAGAGTATATTAGAGATATGATGCATTTGACATCCTACACTAGTGACATAACTTAGAGAAGCCCCTTAGCTGCTTAACTGTTGTTGGAACTGAGGCTGGCACTCACACTGACCCTCACAAACAGGAAGCTGTAACTGGCCTCTTGACATTCCCTACTGTCTCTTGTTGCTGAGCAAAGCTTGGCTGCATGAGACAATCTGACTTGTGTTGTTCAAGATACTCAATACTAGAGCTGCTTAAGAAAAAATGAAATTTGAGATATTTTGTGAAATTTCCTCTTCACTCCCACCTCCCTAGCTACACTGCTAGTAATTTTTTAAATGTATATACAAATATGTGAAAAAAAATGTTTGCAATTTTTTGCCATGTTTCAACCAGCTCTAGTGAACACAGGCAACATAGGACTTAACAAGTCAAAACCAGCACAGTTAATTCTGCCTGGTATCAACTGGAATGCAGTGAAGACTGGGGATCAGAGGTATAATATACTCCCAACAGAAGTATTGCTAAGTACCACCATATTTTGTGCTAATTTTCTCTGATGTAGCCTGTGTAGAACATATGAGAGTAATCCCCAATAGAGGATATTAGAAAAAGCATGGACTTGTGGTTAGGATGTGGGACTAGGATCAGGAGATGCGGGTTTAATTCCTGGTTCTGCCACAGATTTCTTGTTTGGCCTTTGGCAAATGATAGTCTCTCTGGACCTCAGCTCTCCATCTAGTATGGGGGGGACCTTGATCTTAGGTTGATTCACTATTATAGGGTTACCATATTCAAACATTTAAAAAAGGGGACACTCCACGGGGCCCCGGTCCCGCCCCTGCCCCAACTCCGCCCCTTCCCCGGCCCCACCCTTTCCCCGCCCCCATTCCAACCCCTTCCCCAATGTCCCTGCCCCAACTCTGCCCCCTCCTCTGAGCACCCTGCATTCCCCCTCCTCCCTGCCGCTCTGATCTTGGTTGGGGGTTGCTAAGTGCTTCTCTGGTCCCCACTTGCCCTGCAGCCCCTGTGCCCCCTGCTCCCCACTCGCCCTGCAGCCCCTGCACCCCCCCGCCCCTGCAGCCTCTGCGCCCCCCACCTGCCCTGCCCCTGCGCCCCCCTACCCCTGCAGCCTCTATGCCCCTGCCGGCCCTGCTCCTCCTCGCCCTGCAGCCTCTGCACCCCCCTGCCTGCCCTGCTCCCCCGCTCACCTGGCAGCCTCTGCCTGGTGGGGGCTTCAGACACTCAGTGGCGACCGGGGCAAGCGGATCCCTGCAGCCCCAGCACACGCCGCACTCCCCACCCTGCACCGCAGCCTCCTTCCTGCCGCGCGGGATGAAGGGGCCGCAGGAAGGGTCCCCCAGTGGCCGGGGAGTGCCCGCCCACGAGGGAAGCCCGAGCCGCTGGCTGGGCCCGGCCTCCCCGTGGTCCTGCGGGCTTGTCTGGGGCGAGCGGTCTGCCCGGCTTCCGGGGGCAGCAGCAGCCCCTTCGCCGCCTTCTGAGGCTGTGCCCCCCCCTTCCCCCGCCCGAGCTCGCTACAATGTAACCGGGCGACTGGGCTGCGCTGCGGACCCTGTGGGTCGTGCTGGGGCCGGGTGGACCCTGGCTTATGCTGCCTCCCTATTTCCCCGGACATGTTTGGCTTTTTGGCAATTCCCCCCGGATGGGTATTTGAGTACCAAAAAGCCGGACATGTCCAGGGAAATCCGGACATATGGTAACCCTAACTATTATAATGAAATAATAAAAGTATTATTAAATTTGCTATTAAATTTGATGTGAACAAGAGCAGGTCTAATATGTCACAACATGGGGGATGCAACTCCTAAGGAAAGTGTTCCAGTTTCTGAGCTGCTGAGACCAAGAAATTAACTGCAGCTGTGGCATTATATGTACAATGTAAAAATCATTAGAATTTAGTCAATTAGGAACCACATTCAGTTTCAAGTGTTCTGTTTTCCAAGTGCATAAAAACCCTCTGTAAAGAGGTATCAGTTTAAAAAAAAATACCTCAAAATTGAAAAATGCTAAGTTGATGTAATCTTCCTGTAATTCAGTTTTTTGCAATACTTTTATAGAAAAGCAATGAAAATAAATTATTAAGAAGGTCACATTACATATTTTCTTCAAGGTCTATACAATTTCATAATGGTATTTTATACTTTGTTACTTCCAAGAAGTTGAAAGATAATTGTTTTACTTTGCAATTAAAGTTATCACATGCAAATGTTTTCAGAGCTAAATTAGATTTTTCTGAGTGCTTCAAAAACATATTACTACTGAGTAGTTACCTTATCTGGTCAGACGTAATGGAAGTCAAAGTCTGACAATGGCAGAGTATAAACCTAAAACTATAAACCCAAGTGATTTGTCATCCAATAGCAAAATAAGACATTCCGGAAGACTTTTGTCAGCACATAAATACAAATGATTGAAAAAGCAAATGTAATCACATTAACAAGTATTTTTGAAAGTGTTTACATGGCCACACTAGATACAATAGTTTCAGTTTATTTAAGAGAAAACTGCTTCATACAATAATGAATTTCAGCATTTCAGTGGAAAGTTTTAGAATGTTGTTACCAGAATATCTATATTCAAGATAAGTAAGAAACTTTTATAACTCGAGCAAAAAGAATGTTCAAACACTAGAAAGTAACACAGGACCTGCCCTCCATCAAACATGAGTGCAACATGGAAACCTGCATTATCATCGAATCATAGACATGTAGGTCTGGAAGGAGCCTTGATAAATCACCTAGTCCACACCCCCACATTGAGGCAGGACCGAGTGTGTCTAGACCATCTCAGACAGGTTTGAGTCTAATCCATTCTTAAAAGCCTGCAATGATGGATACTCCACCACCTCTCTTGGAAGCCTGTTCCAGAACTTATCTACGCTTAGAGTCAGTAGCGGTGCTGAAAGCCATTGAACAAAACTGTAAACGCTGTATATGACGGAAACCACTTCAAGCCAGGGGGTGCTGCCACACCCTCAGCACCCCTAGTTTTAGCACCCCTGCTTAGAGATAGACATTTTTTCCTAATATCTAACCTAAATCTCCCTTGCTGCAGATTAAGCCATTACTTCTTGTCCTACCTTCAGTGGACAATTGATTGCAAACTTCTTTATAACAGCCCTTAATACATTTGAAGATTGGTATCAAGTTCCCCCCTCAGGTTTTTTTCCTCAAGATTATACATAACCAATTTTTATTTTTAAACCTTTCTGCATAGGTCAGGTTTTCTAAAAAAAAATTATTATTGCTGTCCTCTGGACTCTCTTCAATATGTCCACATCTCTCACAGACTAGACGCAATCCTCCAGCAAAGGTGTCACCAGTGCCAAGTAAAGCAGGACATGACTCTATTATTAATACACGCCAGAATTATATTAGCCTTTTTTGTAACCGCATCCTATTGTTGGCTCAGAATCAACTTTTGATCCACTATAAATGTCCAGATCCTTTTCTGCAACCAGTTATTCCCCATTTTGTTGCTTTGCATTTGACTTTTTCCTTCTTAAGTACAGTGCTTTTCACTTGTCTTTATTTAATTTCATCTTATTGATTTCAGACCAATTTTCCAATTTGTCAGTGTCATTTTGAATTCTAACCCTGTCCCCCAAAGTGCTTGCAAGCCCTCCCAGTTTATCATCATCAGCAAATTTTATAAGCATACTCTATACTCCATTATACTAGTCATTAACCAAATATTGACTAGTACCAGCCCCAGGACTAACCCCTTCTCAGATACATCCTCATGGATTGACAATGAACTATTGATAAGTACTCTTTGGAGTATAGTCTTTCAGCTAGTTATACACCCACCTTTTAGTAATTTCATTTAGACCACATTTCCCTAGTTCGCTTATGAAAATGTCACATGGGACTGTGTCAAAAATCTTACCAAAAATCAAGGTGTTTCATGACTACTGCTTCCTCCCATCCATTAGGCCAGTATCCATTTTAAAGAAGGAAATTAGTTTGGTTTGGCATAATTTGTTTTTGATAACTCCATGATGGATGTTACTTATTACCCTATTATCCTCTATTTTACAAACTGAATGTTTAATAATTTGGCCCAGTATCTTACCAGATATCAAAGTTAAGCTGCCTGATGGAGAATTCCTTGGATCCTCTTGGTTCCCATTTTCAAAGATAGATATTATGTTTGCATTTCTCTAGTCCTCTTTGTTCTACCTGTTCTCCATGAGTTCTCAAAGATAATGCTTAATGGTTCCAAATTGTGTCATCTAGTTCCCTAAGTACCCCAGGATGAACTTCATCAGGCCTTGACAACTTCAATACATTTAACAGACCTAAATGTTCTTTAATCTTTTCTTCCCCTCTTATGACTCGTGTTCCTTCCCCCTTTTATAATAGGTGTAATCTCAGTCTTAATGAGACCTTCTCCACTCTTAGCATGACAAAGTTTCAGCTTCTCTATTCACCAATCTACAGAAACCTCACAGGTAGCTGAAGACCATGTAATAATCAGATGCAGTTATATCATGGAGGCCTGAAATGCAGAGCTATCAATCTTGAGACAAATCCAGTGCAGGATGAAATTGATGACTCTATAACCAATAATATTTTACTCAGTTTTAGCTCCTGCTGCCACTGCTGCACTGATCAGCTCCTCCCCTCACATCAGCTGCAGGAATGCCCTGCATTTAATGAGGTGCTGTTGAAGCACAACTATATCAAATACAAGGGCAGGCCAGTTGAGCCATCAACTTCTGCTGTTCGAATGAATGGAAGAAAGATGAGAAATGTGAATGGGAGGAGGGGGCGGGGGAAATGGATTTGGGTTTGCTTTAATATGGTCTTTGACCCATTATAAGACTTCTCTTATAAGGCTTTCTTTTTCCTGATCCCACAAACCATTGGGAGTTGTAGAAATGTAGATTCTATGGCTTGCCATCTTTCTCAGATTTCTTATTGTATCTATTTGCTTCTTTGCCCTATCACTAAAGCAACAGTTGAGGTATTTCAGTTTACACAACAAGATTAAAGTACACTACCTACTTTCCAAACTCGCTTTGATCCTGTCAGACACAAGATGATATGACTACTTCCAGAAAGAGAAATTCATCTAATTAATTAATGTACTCATTCGTTAACTGACTGATTGCTACTGTCCTCATGTAGCAATGTTCCCAGTAGTATTACCCTGCAGCTTAGGATAGGCACTCAGGTTAGAAGGAAATACATAAACAAAAAATAGTCATTATGCATCAAGGAATAAGAATGAAAGACTAATAAGATCCCCATGAAATCACCAGATCCCCATAGACCCTTGAATTCTTAGATATTAAGACTCAAAAAATATGCTTTAGCAGTTTTGTCACTTCTTATCTTGTAAGCCCAACACTCAATATATATTATATTCACATATGTTAACTGCCCTAATGGGGTATTAAGGAAGAAAACTACTTACAAAGTCTAATTAGGCATTTTAAAAGTAATTTTATACATACTTTTATGATCAAACAATGTATTATAAAACAAATATTTAAAACTTATCTTAAAACCTAGCTACTCTGATAAGCATAATTTAGAAATCTTTAATGAATTCACCTCAATTAGCCTTTAATTAAATAGCTCATTAAAAACTGATTTGAATACTGCTCATGAAGAAATCCTTGTTCAACTGTTATGACAGAGCAGGAAGGTAATGAAGTTAATATTAAACAATTTTTGGAACACTCTGAAAGTCATATTATTACAAGGATAAAACCCTGAACTTTCTATGACTTCCAAAATCTTACCGTAATGCCCAATAAACAGAGTTAATATATTATCACAATGCAAGACAAACTGAGGTTCTAAATAAATGTGTGTATAAGAAATTCCCTATGCAGAAAAAAATAGAAATGAGCCAAATTAGTTAGACAATCTTTCTGCTACCTTTAGAACACAGGACTGTTTAGAAACCCTTGAAAAGTATATATATTTTGCTTCTCTCTAATCTTTACTATCAAAGAAATAGCCACCATGATCTTTAACTTTTCTTTCTTGGAAAGACACACACAGAAACAGCAACTAAATGGATTCAAGGCTGACATCAAAACACTCAATGGCTATTGCATATTTAGCTGCTTCCTGGGAACTTCTTTGACAGAGGGAAAAATCCACAACAATAATAAATCCAGAGAAAAACTATATTTTTCACAATTTAAAAAGTAAAATCTTTTTTGGTTTTCAGCTTGAATTCTCTCTGAAAGTTTCTCTACTGCTTGCAAAAATGTCAGTTTGGAATGAGAACCCTCATAAAGAAAGTCTTTTTCCCACAATATGAGTTTTATTCTTACAGTGACAGAAGAACAAAACACCTAATTCCATTGCTCTACACTTTGCACAGTCATTTACACCAAAACAAAGTAGTATTTTACACTATTTTGTATTTGGTCTGTACTAATACAAATGACTACACAATATATAGGTCTATGGGGATTCAGGCCCCAAATGATTTCCAGTATTTGATTTAAGCTGCATATTTGTGAGAATCCAGAAATAGATCTGGTAGTTTACTAACCTACTGTTTTTTTTTAACTGGGACACATTTCTAGTTTCTGTTTGATAATAGCTGCTTAAGTTTATGTGCACAAATGCCAGACGGTCTTTACATTTTCCTTTGAACCAACTCTCTTGGGACATTATGACAGAAAACAAACAAAAAAACCCAAAGTTTCATAATTATTTGGAAAGAGGTCATCCTGTCAAGGATCCTATTGTGAAAATTGGTTTGTACAAAGGTTATTTTGAGGCCATTCCTGTAAGACCCCAGGTTGCTGGCATTAACAAGAACTCATTAGTAAAACACCACAGCTTCAAATGGCAATATCCATTTATGGGGTTCCAAAACATTTTAGATTTAGGCGACAAAGCCATCACAAACCAGGTATGTAGTACTAAAGCAATTGCACTATTTACACCTGAGTGAAAGTTAGTCATGCATGGATAAAACTGCAAGGATATCTGAACGTCGGATGGAATTGAACAGTTCTGACATTGCTGAGTTGAGCAAAGTTCTAGAGTAGAACAGAAAGATAGAAGAACCATTTGTGGCTTCATCTATAATTTTTACAGCACCAAGAGCATATTAGGTGCTTCCCAGTACAAAAAGATGACATGGGCATTGCCCTGAGTAGCATGCAAAATAAAATTTCCTACTAAGGATTTGATCCTGCTCCCATTTAAGTCTATAGGAAAACTTTCTTTTAATAGTGCAGAATCAAATCACTAAATGATAGGAAGAGACTGGGCAGAGAAAAGCCAAGAGTTACAGCAATAAGATGATGTGGTCACTAAGCAAAAACATAGCAAGGCAAAGGTTTGCATTTAAGAAAAAAAATAAGAGAAAGAAAGCAGCAGCTAGATTGTGCCAGGTAGGTTGAACCCTGAGTTGAGAATGCTGCATAGCTGTACCACCCCATGGGGAGCACTGGAAACAGAATGCCTTCTGGAGCGCCACCCACACGGCTACATCCCTTTAACAGGTGTGGCCAACTGTTGCCATCCCATCCCCCAACCAAATGCTGCCAATCTCCTATGCTGGCAAGCACACAGGGTGGGTGAAACCACAGGACTGCCTACTCTCAGCTGTTAGGGAGCATTCCTGCTGTCATCCTCCATGCCCTTGTGAAGTCATATGAGGAAGGCTCCTTCTTCTGTACTCACCTACTGTGCACCTACATAAGTGTTAGGCAGAACCTAGACCAAAATAAGTGTCTCTAGCAGGCTGTAACCCGTAAGGTGGCCTCTACCAGCTGACCACTTTAAATTGTCCTCAACCAGTTTTACCTGAGATGACAGCAATGTCTAAAATGGAAAAAAAAAAACAGAACCCAGCACCACACAGAACAAAACCGTTTCTTCCCTGATGGGGTGTTGTCTTCCAGCCTTCCTCCATGGGTTGGAGGCCAGCTCAGACCTCAGCCCTTTCCCCCCTGGTCTTAGGGAAGTCAGCAAGCAGGCATGCAGTCCTTCCCTTGCTAATGTCTCTTATTATGAGGGAAGAGGCAAGTCATATGCTGCCCTCTTTCCTAGAACTTATCCTGGTTGACAGAGAGAAGGGAGCTTTGTCCCACACTGCAAGGCTCCTGAGCCCAGGATCTTAAAGAGACACCATCTATCGGCTCAGGACCACTTTCTCTTTCCTAGTACCTGCCTCTGTCATTTCCTAGGCCCCTGTCTGCTCTAGAATTCCTGGAACGGGGTAGTCTGCCATCCTAGACTTCACCTTCTGGCCTTCAAGGGCCAGTGTACCCAGTTACAGTATCCTTGAGAAAAAGGAGAGAACACAGGATAAATTCCAATGTCTTTAGAGCCAGTAGTGATCTGTCAGATTTCCTTCTCTTGTGTACTTCTCTCATAAAGAAGGCAGAACACTGCTCTTAATTAGGACAGATGGCTTTGTAATTGCAAAATCTTTGCTAAAATTCAAAGTATCAAATTCACATTTCTGCATGACACACAGTGCTGCCATGTGAAGCATGAAAGAAGAGGGCTCTGTCAACAGGTTCGTCACACACTGCATTTGAGTCTTTGTTTATTTAACATAACTGGGTTTCTGGATTAATAAAAAGCCTGCATCTATTTGCACTGAACTGCTGTGAAGCAGGTCCCTCATTCTCCCCAGAAAGCAGAACTCCTTCAGACAGAATGTTAACAAGGGGCTGTGAGGTCACCTATCCAGGGATTTTGCTCATCACTAATAAAAAGTAGTGAGCATTTGAGTAGAAAATGTATAACTGGATTGGGAACCTCACTAAAGATTAAGAGTTCTCCCTTTCTCTCAGATAATATACTGCATATACAGCTTAAGTGACCCGAGTGACAAAAAAATATAATTTGATAGAGAGAGGGGAACACATGAGAACTGTGTGCAATGGTTGTAACTTTCCTATTATGATTCAAATGATGCATCATCTCCATTATCATCACCTTCCTCCCTTAAAGAAGTATCAGCTTGTGCTAGTCAAATACACTGATCAAAGCAGTTTAATTTTAGTTTTTTAAAAACATTGTTTTTCCCTTGTAAAATCATTTGGAAATTTTCTATGTTGCTTCCAGTTGACTAATTCCTGGTGGATTTATTTACTAGGTTTCAGACTACAGGTGGCCCAATTTGGAAAAATATGAGAACCCACTCTTGCCATCCCTATCCCACATGAACTTTTGTCTGTTTTCAAAAGTGAACCCAAACTGTTTCTCCTCTAATGTTCTGAGATTTTTGGAGAAGTTTCTTTTTTCATTTCACCTGCCATTTTGCACTTCAGCGTTCTGGCTGAGATCAGAAGTGAAGTAGCAATATTGTAAAAAAAAAAAAAAAAAAAAAAATTAAAAAAATAAAAAAAAAAAAAAAAAAAAAAAAAAAGAGTTCTTGATATATTTGCGATGTAAGTGGAAGTTCTGGAATTTAAATGACTGGTTAGTCATATAAATGATTTCCAGTCCAATTTTGCTTCCTCAAGTGGTTCAAGCAAGCAAGCAACCTGTCTTCTGGATTCTAATTCAAACAGAACACAAACACAAAACTTTTTGAGTCACAACAAATGACCCAGGAGGGGAGCACAATATGGACCGAATTCGCTGCCGGTGTAAAATGGTAAAGCTTCATTTATTTCAGTGGAACTGCATCCATTACACAAGCCCTACAACTTCCAGAGTGGCATAAGTAGCATTTTTATGAAGCCTGGGTGCAGGGGCAGCTGCCATTTTGTGAGACAAAGTCAATGAAGCATGTAACAAAGGAGACACACAATGTCTCATTTGTGGAGATTTTACTTCCCCTGCCCCTTCATCCTTGTTTTGTTTCCATTAATGTAAAATAGAAGTTATGGTGACTTGCAGCATATAGTGCAGTTGCTCTTTGTATCTCACTGCCCTCCCCACCCCAAATCCACAATGTCCCTTTCCCAAAAGTTCTGTACACTAGAAAACACCTTCAAACAGCACTTCAGTTTTAAAGAAAAATACATGACATCAAAGATGCACCTTGGTACCAGATGTCATGATCAACAACTAAACTCATCATGAAATGGAAGTTCTTTGAAAGACATCTAAGAAGATAGACCAGTTACGTGATTGATGTCACAATAAAACAAAATAGAACTATAGGAGATAGGAAATTATAACAGTCTTTTATTCTTCTAGTCAGTGACGGTAAGCAAGGAAAAATAACTAAAATGCATTTATCTCGACTCATCAGTTTTGATGCATACAACACATTAAGCACTTTAAATTTTAAAAAATGTTATTGAACATTTGTCAAATGGATTTATCAATGCTTAGTTGAAATGTACTTCAAATTACTGTTGCATATTAATATGCCTCTTGCTATTTAAAGGTTTGTCTGCCTCAAGGAATGAAGTGTTTTACTCCAATAATATCAATCAGTCCATGGCATGACAATACTGTTTTCACTGCTACGCACTTTTATAATATCCAAGGACTCACTTGCGTAAAGCTGCACTGATGTCTTTGCTCATACGAGCATAGCAAGCCCAGTGATATCAATGTAAAGAAGGACAACTTGCATCACTTTGGTTTGCAGAGCTGGGACCCAAATATTTAGGGCTATTTCTGAATAAGATTATTCCCGACTTTTCAAGTGTATGTAATTTCATAAGGATCATATACCGAGCCAACCACCTGCCCTGATTTGTCAGTCCAAGTGCTGGGTAAATTCATGGAGGAACTAACAGGGACCATAAGAGTTTTTCTCTTTAGAGAGAGACAGACTATGGCTACACTTAGAGAGCTTACAGCAGCGCAACTGCAGCTCTAAGACAACAGGAGAGCTTTTCCATTGACTTAATTAATCCACCCCCAATGAGAGGCTGTATCTATGTCAGCAGGAGAAACTCTCCCACTGATATAATACTGTCCACATCAGCACTGAGGTTGGTGTAACTTGTGCTGCTCAGGGGGGTAACTTATTCACGCTCCTGAGAGACATAAGTTATACCGACATAAGTAGTAGTGTAGACATTAATTTGCAGCAAGACAGGGAGGGACTACTTCCCCCCGCCCAAAAGCCTGCTGCACACTAGCCATCCATGTAGACCCGTCGGACAAGCATTAACAGTTTGCTAATGCATTTTGATCTAGTCCCATGTCAAAGAGAACTAGGTCAAAGCACATTAATGAACAGTTAATGCATGTCAGCAGGATCCACACAGTCTGCAGCAGGTTAGTTGAAGCAGATCCACACCCTAGCTTGTTGCAAACTAAATGTTTATGTGAATGAGCCTTTATTCCCATTTTGGTTTATCTTTCTATCATCAGATGTATATGTTCATTTACTGTGGTGTTTTTTCTGTCACTTTCCATTTTTACTCTTAGTCCAAGGAAATGAACATTGAACCTGTGATGCACTAACACAATTGGGAATGATTAGGAAAAAAGGGTAGCTCCGCCCGCCCCCCAACCCCCCCACTTATGAGATAGTAGAAATCACATCATCACCCAGAGATGAACCTGCAGAGATAGACAGTGATCCAAACATACCTGAGATTTGTAAAAAAAAAAAAAAAAAAAAATTATCTGGATTCAAAGCTATATGACTAAACCCATCTCTCATACTATAAATATTACTAATACAGTGCCTTTAAACTATGCACAGGAATCCCTTGATTCATTACCGGCCCAATGTTTGTCTAACACCGCCTGCATGGGATTAAATCCAACAACTGAACCAGTATAAATTTGATCAGTTAGGCCCTATGGATATAGATCTCTCTTTTGGAGGAAAATGGTAGTTTTTATTTTAAAGAAGAGACAATTTAAAAAAATAAATAGAAATATGCATTGTTAGTTACCAAATACCACATTTTATCATTATCATGTGCTTCTTTCTTTGCTACTGTAAATTTTCCAACATTGGAAACACTATCATGTCCATTCTCCTATGCATGTTGCTCCTCTACCTCTATGGTGTTTAAAAAGTGAACATGTAGTTCTTGAATAGCTTCAGGAAGAAAGCACAGCTAAAATGTGTGGTTTGTGACTCACTGCAGAGATATGACAATGACTTCCTGAGATGTTGAGACTTAAATCATTAAGGCAAATATAGACAATTCCCTAAAAATCCAGGGCCAGCTTCTCAATTGGCATAAATCGGAATAGTTTCTTTGAAACCCACAGAGCTACATCAATTTACACCAGCTGAGAACATCTGGCTCATTATTCTGGCAATATCATTGCCAATATGATAAGGAACAAAATCTTAGTTTTCATTGGTTTTATAACACCAATTCCTAGGAACTGGCATGAAGATTTTAATGTAGTCTGGTGCAAAATCTACAAGGTTTGCATCTTTAGAAATAGTGCATAATTCCTCATATAAAGGACTTCAAGATCATGTCATTCAGATAAGACAGTTCTCTGAAGTATCAAAATAATACACTATCAACAGTGCATTATACAAAGCTTCCAGTGGACCCGGGGGGAAAAAAACTTCTGGGGGCTCACATGACAGCAAAAAAAAAAAAAAAAAAAAAAGTATAATTTTATGATACAATGTAAACAGAAAAAGCACACTGGAGACTTGTATCTACATAATATACATTGTATGAAATGAAAAACATGGCCCCAATTTTAAATAAGCCCTAGATATTTTCCCACAAAACAGCCAATTAAGCTTTTCTTTCCAACAAGCATTAGATGCTAAGAAGTCAACTGAGTAAAATATTTCAGACATTTACTGGTTTGATAAAAATCTTCTGAAAAAGTTCTCTTTTGTCTCCCCCGTTTCCTTTACTTTGCATTTCATCCAGCACAGCAGAAATAGCTTTGTTATTTCAGCTGGTAATACTTGAAAAGTCCTGTTGTAAATTTTGCAGAAACCTCAACAAACACAAAAAGATGTTTGGTGAATGTAGCACGAAAAAAAAAATAGTTTCACACAGTCTTTTTTGTGACTATTAATAATAATAATATTATTTTCATGGAGTCACATGGTACCTACTGGCCTAAATAACTCTTGAGAAAATAGCAACTCATCCCACTTTTTATTATGTTTAATCTTAGCCTTGAAACATTAAGCATTATATTACATCCAAAACATCAGAAATTTTGGGCCAATCCAGCACAAAATATCTGTGGCCTTCTGGGCCAGAGAAGCTGAGGAACGCTGTCTATGTTGTCTCAGCAAAGAGCCAATTTATTGAGTATAGGTTACATGTTGCAGATGACCACATGGAATCTTGCACAGCAGCCAAAGAGTTGTGGAGCAGTCTGAGGGCAAGGAAGGTCAGAATTCATAGAGATTCACAACAGCAATTATAGGATGACAAACTCCACCCCTAAAACAAATACGACTGGTAATCATCATCAACAATTCTACTGACAGAATTCCCATCACATATGTCTACGGTCAAAGTGACAAGGTGGGTGAGGTAATATCTTTTATTGAACTAATTTCTATTAGTGAGAGAGACAAGCTTTTGGGCTTACACAGAGCTCTTCTTCAGATCTGGGCAAAATAAAGGGGTCAAAGTGACATTCAAATGGTCAGGCATTCTGACCATTTGACATTCAAAGTAATAGTCAATGGTCACGCATTCTGGAAATAAAGTCCTAGAAATTTTGGGATGTCTCTGTTCTGGTTTGTGTAGTGGTATATGCCAACGTTCACTGTATGTTTTGTATTGTCTAAAGGAGAAGGACAAGGAAATACAAACACACAAAAGCCTTATTAGTATATATTATGTTTAAAACTTCCCACAAATCCCAAATAAAGTTGAATTACCTAGGACATAAAATCTGGAAGTATTTTCACCTTAAAAAAAAAATACATCAGAGAAGAAATAAGGATGTTTGAGATTTGCCCTCCAAAAACATACCTTTCAACCGGCCACACACTGTAGTGAATCAATGTGTGAACAAAGACCAAAACTGAGAGCCACACAAAATGATTCATGCATGAAATTTTGCAGGAATGAATCCCCCAGCATTTTGTGTTAATAACTCTTTGTACCACCTCACTTTCATGTCTCTTATTTCTGATATACTTGATTTTAAATAATAAAAAAGATGCTAAATTTGTGTGGAACATCATTAGCTCAGACTAGAATGAACTATATTCCTCCAAATGAGGGGCAAGTTGGAAGGATGCACTGTGAAATTTCTTGTTGAGTGGGCCCAAGGGACTGGATCTATTGAGGACCTTTCCAGTCCTACATTTCTCTGATTCTAACATAGACCATCTCATCTATCTCAAATATATATTAACTCCTTATTACACAGAAATACACTCAAACATTTAACTTCAAATGTCCTGGAACAAGACATGAGGAAAGAAATTAATGTGCATAAACCCTCCATGGCATTGAGTTTTGGAACAACCAAGCACAAAAATCTCACTGGATTCCTACAACTCTTCAGGAAGCTTAGTTATCTTTTTAACAGATAGCTGTTGCAAGTGCCTTAACAGAAGGTCTTTACTTACAAATATGCTCTTTCTGGGAAGCAGTTTGTACAGAGAGTCATATAGTCTTCCTCAGCATCTTTAGCCAGTCTCTGCAACAGCTATTTTGGAGATAGAACTCAACTAGCTGGCTTCAATGGTTGTGAAAAGAAAACAGTGGCTTCTTAGGTCTACTTTAACTGCCAAACTTCTTATCCTCTCTATGTACAAAGCAGACAGATCTCCAGACATAACCAGTTGTGCAACATCCTTATAAAGTTTGCCAAGTATGTAAATAAATTATGAACACATGTAGCAACAATTTGTGTGAACTGTGTAGCTATCAAATACATTTGAATATTTTGTTTAACTTACAAGATTATTCTGCTGCCAGGTACTTACAGTATGGCTGATACCCTTATGATTTTATGTTATGGAAATAGTTCCCACTTGCTAAAAAACTTTCCACTCTCCACCTACAAATAATAAAGTCTTTTTCCAAAGTCTTAAGTAGTCTTTTCCTCTTTTTTATTTCTGTATTCACTATCTTTTGTCTGGCAGTACGTTACTTGAGTGTACACTCACACAGTTGAATAATTTGTTCACAAAAGGCTATTCGGAATATTGTGTGTTAATTCTAACACATACTAATTATATACGGATACAAACCATCTCTCTTTCACACACACACACACAGAGATGATACAGAAACAATGTATGTGTATGTGTGTGAAAGGCAGATGTGGGATCAGAAATTGTGTCTTTCAAAAGCCTTGATGTAAATAATAGTTCACTGCAAGATGGCTGCCTAAAATCACTAAGACAAAAGAGTGTGAAAGTGAGCTCGAAGACATCCTGAATATGGCATCAGAACTGCTTCAAATATATTCGTGATTATTTTATTACTAACAAAGTCCTTGGAAGTCTGTGTTGTCACTATGGCAACTGGGACTTACAAACAACCAACCTCCCAAGAGGTAGGGAGATGACCTATGTGAAGAACAGCTCTCTCTTTCACTTCTCTTCAGTTTATCCTCTCTAGCTTGTTGTTCTTCTATTATGCATATTAATATAGCCGAAAGGTTCCAAACAGAGATGGCTGTAATGACTTCTATCTGAGGACAGCTATAATTGAAGGAAATGTACAACATACGTGGACTTTGGAAGTTTCTATTGAAAAAATGTAGGAAAAGAGTAAAGATGTCAAGGGGCGGGGGGTCTCAAATGCACCAACGAGATTTAGGTTCACAAGTTCCACTGATATTTAAGCAAGAAGACAGAAGAAGCCATTCAGCAAGGTCTATCCTCCAGCCCTAACGTTTTCTGCTTTCAAGTATCTTGAGAAGTCCTCTCAAGATCCATAAACATCCCTACACATACAAAGCTGAGCACTGGTAGACTGTAGTGAAGGATATAGTCTGGAAAAGGAGAGAGAGCAGCCTAATGGAAACACGAGCAGTATGTTATCAGAGCAGAAGGAAGTGACATTTAAGGCTATATATGTACTTTTGGTTAAGCAGTGACTAAGGGAAAGATACTAGCCTACAGATATGGTATAAACACAAGAATGTAGAGGAATATTTTATTGTGGGATATGAGCATGGGGGATATAACTAGGAAATATGAGACAACATTAAGGAAGACTTAAAGTGGATATCAGGGAGAATTTTCTCACAGTGAGATGTTTGTATGTGTGCTCATACTACTTCATTCTGCTTCTAGAAATATTACTGAAGAATTATTATTAATAGTCTCCATTGTATATATTCTGGGACCAATAATCTCTCTAAGGGCATATACACTGGGGTGACAAAAAGGTATTGTAACTCAGGTTAGTTTACCCGCATTAACTAACTCAGGTTAAAATAATGTAATGACATGGCAACTCGAACTTTAATCAGGATTCACAGCTCACATTCAAGCTTCTAGGGCAGCTAGGGGGTGAATTCAATCCACTAATGTCAGTTAAAAGCAGAATTGTCTTCACTGCTATTTAAACCTCAGTTAGCTAATGAAAGTTAGCTAACCTGAATTAAAGATATCAGCTGATTTCTTTTTTCAGTGTAGACTTATTCTACAAGTAGAGTGAACTTTGTGTGTTGCATCAGGCTAAGATACAGTCTCTCTCATGAAGAAATCCCTTTGTTTGGCACAGTTAATATAGGTTAGACCAAACACTAGAAAAGCGTATCATAGGGAACCACTCTGTAATTACAGGGAAATGTACTAGATCTGCCAACCAGTCTTACATCTGTAACTTATATGACCAAAAACAAAGTAAAGAAACATTTTTCAAACATTCAGGACCTGATTCAGCGCTATTGATTTAGACCAGCTGAGAATCTGGCCCTCTGTCTCATAACTAAGGAGAGTTTAAGTGGCCTTCCTTTGCTTTGAGTTTTGAATCTTTGTTCACAAGACTTCCAGTGAAATTTTGCAAAAAACCTGTGGCTTTGAAATCTAATATTTGTATTTGATGGAGTAAAGTTTTTTTTATTTTCTGTATTTTTCATATTAACAATCATTATCACATTTGTAATTTTTTTGTCTAACACATATATGAAATCATAACATTTCGATAGAAATCTTTGTATCCCATATAGGACATGATAATCTGGAACCAAAAGTATTAGTGTGCAGTTTACCAAATTTTATTTACAAAAATTTTCCATTATAGATTAAATCATTTATTGCAGCAGGATTGATCTGACAAGTTTGTCACATGACACTATTTCAGAAAGAGTAGTAGCGAGGACCCTACTGAGCTGCTGTATAGAAAAACCCAGTAATTTTGAAAGAGTAGTTCTTTGAGATTCAGGATACCTAGGGATTTGGTATGGTGCAGGAGCTGTAATCCTGGCCAAGCAAGCCAGAAACAGCACATGCTCTGCTGAAACAATTGCCCTATTTGATGACATATTGTTTATGCTACAAATTATGCAATAGCTGGTAACTCAGTACATGTGCTTGGAAAACTGTCTGTAAACTCCAGGCCAAGCGCTCCTCTGGTGTAAACTGGTGCAGTTCCATGGCTTTCCATGTGAACATATCAATACAATCAATGTTTGTTTTCTTGTAAGTGAGCCTAAAACTCAGCCTTGAAAAGGTGTGTGACTTGTATATTTCTTAGTGAAAGTGAACAGTATACAGCCTCTGCTGTAAAAATGAATGATCTTGCATGTGTGCATGTGAAACTGTTTTCCATGAAAAGGGCTCTTTGTTTTGTGATGATTAAATGATTCATGATTGCAGAGCTGTGATGTGAAACACTAACAGCAGTTCAGGACATGGCTTAAGTCAATAGGAAAGTTGTTCTCACTTTTATCACCAGGGTGTAAATCAGTTTGGCTTTTATTTTCAATATTTTTAAGCTAGTGCATATTAGAATAAGCTCTAAAGATCATCTGAGTTCTTGAGGTTTAGATCTAAAAGTACAAGCTGCCATACAATGTAGCATAAGATTTTTTTTGTTTTACAGTATTTTTGTTTATTGTTGGACTTGCAGGCCATATAGCTACTGAAATCATTGTGATTTGGGCAGCCATTGAACAGAATTCCGCCTCAATCTATGATAACTACATAAACAAGTGAAAACCTTGTGCTGATATATTCAAACATCCATGCTATTCCAAAACTTTTCATATTGCTCATTATTTCCTTTCAGTTATTACAAGGATAGAGTATCCTGTGTATAAAATGGCTCAAGACTCAAGTTATTATATGCACTCCATCTAAAAGTTAGGGCATGGCTTTTGTTTTCCTTTGTTTCTGAATTTAACCGATTTAAAATTGCAATGCAAATTTTTAAGACTTCACAAAAAACACTTCAAGATGAAAAAGAAATAATATTGGGAAACAATTATGTTAGATCTAATTTCAACTAAGTTTATTTTGCAGTAAGTGGTTTGCTTACAAGTCAGCTGATGAATATGAGGGAAGGCCATGCTGCTCTTTTCATATTATGCCAGGGAATACTCAATAGAATGGCATAAGAGTTTTATCCACATGGGCTTGAGTGGCTACATTACTCATGTATGGCTAATGGACACTAAAATGAGGCTGTATGCAGTGACTTATCTGGTATTCCTTGGGTGGCCCTTCCATATCTGCCCTGCAGAGGCCTGGCTGAGGAGTTTCCACCGGGGGGGTGAGGGACATGCCGCATAGGAAATACTTGCTTCTACTCATTGTAACTGTAGGTGCAGGGTCTTGTTTCAACAAGGTAGCACGGGGAGCATGAAGTCCTTAGTTTAACCATCTGTCATTCTTAGACTTTCAGTAGGCAAATGAAAGGAACAACTACCTGTCTGTGGCAGTGTAGGCCTGGATCACAGGTGGAGTACACAGAGAAACTCTGAGGATCATCATGTGGTGTGGGAGGAGCAAGGCGTTTTGCTCACCCTACACCATGGGCAGCGGCTCTGCCCCCAAATGTCATAGATCCTGGATAAACAAAAGGCAGTTCAGTCTGCACAGAGGCCCTGGGCATCTGCATCAGCTTTGGACCCTCTAGACCCGTTTGCCCTCCACCAGCCATCATAGCTCAGTTGCAGTTGTGCTGCCAGGACCTTTTCTAGCCATTGCTGCCACTGGAAGCCTGTCATCTACCTCATTCACATACACTCCAGGGAGTTTCCCCCAGCAGAGAGGCGGCTGCCGAACAATTAGCCAAGCCTCAGGATTCATAAACCTTTTGCTGGGCTTTTTCACTGAGGGCCATATCGTTTCCCCAGCTGTAGAGATCCCTGATCCATCAGAAGATTCTGTTGGTCTGGCATAAGTGATGATGATGCCATAGAGATAGCAAGGCCCACATCTAGGAGATCTTCATTTAGGTTCCCATCCACATTGCTGTAACCGTGCCGCAGATTTTTTTTTCACTCCCTTCTCCCCCCACCTTTATGAAAATTGCTTTACTGGTTAAAACAATTCAGGGGATTAAGAAAGCTTCAGCAGATGGCAATGCACTTTTCTGTGGGACCATTCCACATCTCTCTACAAAGTTGTTGCCTAGTATTTTCTAGCTGAGAAACAAAGAACCAGTCCTCCTGTTAACAAAATTGCTGAGATTTTACCAGTGGAAGTTTGCACATCTGTTTCTTTGTCTCTCTTTTTGCCATATGTACTGTAGTAGAGATCATGTGAGTCACTCCATAAACGTCTAACATTAACAGCCTGATTTTCCACATTTTTTTAACATAAATTACAAGGAATTCTCTCTTTCAATTTTGAAAATCATTAATATTTTAAACCATTTAACAAAACACTGTCTGCCACAAGTGCCCAACTTAGATGTTTCATTTTGATAATCTTCCCACATCTGATTTGGATCAGAACCAACTGGCTTCCAGGTTTCTTTTCAAAATGACATTTCATTTAAAATTTCACAGGGTTTTAAAACTTCAGCACAACAAAAGGAAATTCTAATGTTTTACTGTTTGACTTTCACAAACGAGCAGTAGCTCTACAGAAGTATTTTACCGCCAGGTATTGTTTGGATTTAATTCAAATGTGATGTTCCCCAACTGGGAAAGATAGATGGAGCTTAGTTAATATCACTCTTTCCTCATTATCCAAAATAAACTTTAATGCAAAGCAGTGGTAGCAGAGAAGGGGTAATGGAAGGCAAGTTTGTTCTCTTTTTCTTAGCAGTCCAGATAAGATGCATTTGTATATTTTGGCTGTCAGTAGCAGAAATAGGAATTGCTATATAAATGTCAGCTTGAGCTGAGAGATCCAGCAATTCACTCCCCACCCCCCACCTCTTAATTCTGATTATTACCAGACAGAGAATCAGCCCCTCTCTGAATGCTGCTTTCAGAATGGTTTCATCGTAAGGGGGGGGGGGGAAGAAATGGACTCATTTACCAATGGAAAGGCTGTTATCTTGCAACAGCTGTTTATAGTTAACTACAACCCATACTTAAACATTTAAAGTCTGCTTCTTGTTTAGTTCTTATGGTTTGGGAAAGGCTTTTGGGGAGATTTAACCCAATGTTGTCCCTCCTGACAACAGGATACAGTTGACTCAGGAGTTGGAAATTGCTCCATGTCTGATGTGGTACAGCCAGACCCTGTGAATAAGTAATGACTGCTTTTTGTTTTCCTGGCTTGGTACTTAAAGGCTAATGAGAGGTTAAAATTTCTAGAACTAAGTCAGCAGAAGCCTTGCCAACAACATTTACACAAACCCAAATGACATACAACATAAAACATTTTAGTATTAAATCATATGGGAATCTGGTGAAAGGGAGAGAGAAAAAGAAATACACCCTTTTTTTTCCTGGCCCTTTTCTTTCTTTTTCTTTTTTTTTTCCAGCATTCACAAGATTTCCTTTTCAGGTTTTTTTTGTGTTTCATTTCAAAGTATTCCTTGCTGACAAACAAAGCAATTGTTGTTTAGGATTTGCAGTGTAAAAAGAAAAAAAACAAAACTTGCCAGCAGTCGAACTTCAGTTCTCATCTGTTGTGTCTGACAACTCTCAATGGAGAATACGACTAGTCAAACTGCTACATACTACTGTGCAGAACAATAAGAATATGTAAAATACAAGATGAAGAGATGGAGACTTGCTGTAAACAAAATGTGTTACTAATGGAATACAGCAAGGAGAATAGGGAAAGGGGAAAACCTATGTGCAAATTATTTTATCTCAGTCCTACCTTCAGAAAGCAGACTAGTTTAGCTGGCCACATATAGCCTTTGCTAACACTTAACTAATTTTTCATTAACTGCTCAGCAGGTGAGCACAGCAGGAGACATTTGGATTTTAATGCCAACCTCAACTCAGAAGAGTTGAGCAAACTGAATCCTAACTCATACTTTAAAAAACACAGGGTTCTTTGGAGTTTCTACTGCCACTAGGCTCCAACAGTGGACTCTTCTAGTCCAGCTGTGGGGAAGTAGTTTAACTCCTCCTGCTGATCACATTCCAGAAATGGTCTTTTCAGTGAAACAGCCCATAATTAGAGCTCAACAAACAACTGATGTTCTAGTTTGGTTGCTGAACTGAAAAATCCCTCCCCAAAATTTGGTTGGAGTAGACATGAAATGGAAATGTTTTGGTTTTTCTCACTGAAACATAAAACCAGAAATATTTATTTCAGGTAGAACAAAAACATTTTGTTTGACCCAAAACAAAACACATGATTTCTTTTTTTTTTTTGGTGTTATGTTTTTTAAATCATAAATAAATTTTGAAATGAAATATTTCAGAACAAGTCAAGCAGTTTCACTTGACTAAACTAAAACAAGCAATTCTTAAAACCTAAATAAATGTGTTCATACAGGGGGGTTGTTCTGATTTCAGTTAAACTGGTGCAGCTTTTTCATATATACAGGGCCTTATAGGAAATCAGTGGAGGCACATCAGCCAAAAAAAAAAAAAAAGTATCTCAGAGAATCAGGTCCACCATGTTCATGTCCATTTTGACAGATCCTAATGCAGTGATTTTATTAGAATTTCCTCCTGAACTATTTTGCCTAGCTACACATGTGTAACTGTGCACCTTATAAATATCCATGTGTGCTATACTCCAGACTAGAAACAATTCCCCATGACAAACATAGGAAACATCAGTTTAAGCCAGTAATATCGTACATACTATTAAAATGGTAAAAGAAACCTTTTTGTCTCTGTCTATTGCTCTGCACATGTGTTTTATATACCTACATCCAATTATTACTCCTGGGGGGATTCTGCACCAAACAATTTAAAAAATTTTGCACACAATATTTTAAAATTCTGCAAATTTAATTTGTCAAAATCACACTATATAATCACACCAGTTTCAATTATGTTGGTAATTTATTTCAAAATGCCTGTCAGCAAGTATGTCTGTAACAGTACAGACACACATAAAAATTCCCCCAGGAGTAGAGAATTAAAGAAACCCGCTATGACAACCCAGTTCCTGTTTCTCTGCTCCCTCACCCCCAGAGCCCAGCTGGGGAGCCAGACACTCACACCCCCTTCCTCACAGAGCCCAGCCGTGCCCCCCCAGCCAATGTACCCAATCCCCCTAAACCCCAGAACACAACTGCAGGGTGCCCCTTAGCCCAGATACCTGCACCCCCTTCCCCCGAGCCTAGCCGCAGGGCCTCACTCCCTCTGAGAGCCCAGCTGTGGTCCCCCCAGCCCAGACACCCACCCCCCTACCTCTCAGAGCCCAGGAATCCAGAGGGAGAAACAGCCTGATGCTCGGTCCCGGGGTTGCACAGAGTTTCCTGGTGCCACCCTCTCCTTCCATCACAGCATGCGGGGAACTGAGCTGCCGTGAACCCTATAGCTCTCTTCCCCTCCCCCCAGCTGTGTCTTCTATGTGCAAACTGCCAGGTCTAGTGGTCCCTTGTGGTGGCCAGCAGCACTGCAGTCCATTTCTGTGGTGGAAAGGAAATTCTGCACAAAAAAACCATTAATTTCTGCAAAATTCTGCATTGTGCAGTGGCGCAGAATTCCCCCGGGAGTAATTTATTATGTGTGTGTGGCACTTGCATGCATAACATTTTTCATTCATAGTTCTATGACAATACTTTCTACATAGATGAAATTATGAACATACGGTAATAAAAACCTCAGACAAGTGATATTTATTAAGATTGTAGACGTTTGCTGTATTGTATCCTGAATATGTCTTTTGCAGTTTTTGAATATATTAACTTAATTACAGTATTCATATAATTTATAACATTCTTTTGTGCTTTGTCCCCACCCCACCACAGCTGCTTGATGAATTGGCCCAGATCAGGGTGTTGAGCTCAAAGATGAAGTAAGTTACACAGTACTTTATTCCCCTTCTCCTCTTAATAGTGCTGTGCTATAATTTGCAATGTTCATTAATCAAAGCTGCCTTTTTTAAGCTGTCCGATGCTTGTGTGTCACTTTTACAGTTCATTCTTTATGAAAAATACTTAATATATGCTAGTAAAAATTTTGAGTACTTTGAAATTATAATTATTGTTGTTGTTTAAAAAGGTCTCCCTCTTGGGTCCTTGAATTTGCCCTGATGGTTTTCTTAGGATATCACAATGGTGGAATCGGTCATCCTGTGATCAACTGGCTGTGTATACATTGGCTAATCATATCACAATGGAAGATAAGAAAGTAAAGGCTGCAAGACATCTATCAAAATATACTGATAGCTAAAATATACTGGAGTAATGTGCCCAAGAAGTGTGTCATCTTCTGGATTGTGAAAATCATCCTAATTGTTGTGTGTCACTCATAAAAAGAGCCTGACCTAGAGGAATACTGAGCCTCTACAACTTGGTTTGATTTCAGAGGGAGTTCTTGGTGCTCAGCATTTGTTGAACAAGAAGTCAAGCATTTGTTGAGGACCTCACCTGTTTGCATGCAGAGAAGAAACCCACCTTTCCACATTGAGTGGAAATATCACATGCAAGTAGACACTTAGACATGCTTATGGGTAACCTTTATGCCTAAATGTTCATTAGCATATACAAATATATGTTTACGGGTGTAAATCTGAGTGGAGTTTACAAATCTTGCAGGTACGCTTTCAAAGACTACTTTCAAAATTTCATGACAAAATGTTCAAGTACATGTAACCCTTCTGCCAGTCAGAGTTGGCAGCAACAAGGTCTGGGTTCAGTATCTAGGGGTTCCATTTCAATAATACAACACAAAACTGGCTCGAGCCCCCACCCAGTGACATGGGACAATTACACACGACCCCTTGGGCACCTCTAAGAGGCAATACTTCACCTCTCACAAGCACAGAGTCTGAGTGTAGCAAAAACTTTTAATAAAAGGAGGGAAATAATGCAGCATTAATTTGGGGAAACATCACAAACAGGGTTTATAAACAAACCATGATCAAAAGACCCACCACCAAGTAAGTTGTGCAGTGTCCTTTTCCCCTCAGGTCCTTAAGTCCAGCAACCCAAAAGCCCCTTTAATGTGCCTGTCCCTTCTCTGCCCCCCACTCATAGTTGCTGTCCTTGGCCAACAACTCATAGTTGCTGTACTTGCTGTCCGCTTGCCACGCCTCTCCACCAGCCACCTGGCTAGCCACTCGCCAAGATGTCTTCAGGACCCCCCACTTAACACAACTCTCAGTGATTTCAGCTATTAGTGGGGGAACCTCACTGCTGGTGTGCACTGTGCAGTCTCTTGCAATAGAGACACAGTCCCAAAGTAGGTCTAATACTTAGACCTAGGTATCAGTGATTTCAGCTCTTCAGCGTGTAACAAGACTCTCAACTGAGTCTAAATTAGCTCTTTTATTATACTGTTTAGAGAGTACGGGTACAATGATGTCTAGGGCCCTTAAAACAGGGCCCACACCACCAGGTACAAGTACCTATCCCCACTCTTTCTCAACTCACTGGGCTTTGGAACCCATGTCCCCTGCCTAGTGAGTGCCGTTTAGTTGAGGGTGAGTCCCTCCATCGGGGTATGCCAAGTACAGTTCTGCTGCCCTTGATTCACACAACAAGGATAACAACGCTTTCTTATTCCTGCCCCAATAACAAGGAGACTGGGGATCCCACACCAGCCAAAAGCGACCATTTGGGCAAGCAGTCCCATCATACCGAGCACCTAGCCACGGTGGGTGTGCCCATGCAAATTAGATCAGCTCCTGAAGTCCTTTTCCACAGCTCACCACTAGATGTCAGGGGAGAGCTCATTCAGACTCTGCTTCCATATACAAGCACTCGAGAAATCACACAACTGATGAATTAAAATCCCATTGACAATGGCTGGGAACCAAAGATCATTGAAGCAATGTGAAAAAACAAACAACCCAACAAAAAACATACATACAATATTGCCACTCCTATTTGTGAGGCATTAGCTTATTTCATATAACCTCTTATGAGCAGATGGTCATAGCTGTAGATCAAGTGTATTCAGCTCCTCCCACAACCCAACCCTCCCACCTACTTTTCCTCCAGTGATGCCATATACCAAATTCATTTTTGCTCTATCCCAGATTCTTTTGTGATGTTTTAGCCAACAAAATTGAACCAAAAATGCCATAATGAACAATAATTTGTTCATTTTTAAAGCTTCAGGACGATGTAAGGGTGAAGTATCTATTATCCATAGGCTTTTCTAAAGTGATCATCATAGTATTTACATTGAAATTAGCACATTATTATGCTATTAAAATATATATTTTAAAGTATAATGTATATACTGTTACTGAAAGTTTAATGAATTGCCTATTCCTTCCAAATGTTATACAATCAGTCAGCCTAATTACTGAATCTATTTTCTTCACAACTAAAGGACTAAAATATAATTTTGAATGGTTTCCATAGGAACTTTGATGACACCCAGAAAACAACTTCACAACCCACTTTGGGGTGATAACCTGAAGGCTGAGAATCACAGCTTTATAGGATTAGTATCTCACCACTTGGCAGCTTTTGCATCAAATGAAAACAGAGTGTTTCTAATTAAAGAAAACACTGATCTTTTTGTTCCAAAACAAAAACATATCTAAAGAAAAGTGAACAAAGATAATCAGGCAGGCTACAACTCATACCTTTGAAATGGAAAGGCCTTGCCGTCCTTTGTTGTCTTATTCTTGGGTTGCTGATTTGTGTCATATGGCTGCTCTTTGTTTTACTAGCTTTTGGTGTTCCTTTCATCTGGTGAAATTCTTTAGGTCTTCCCAATACAGAAATAACCATGGTCTTCTCCAATTCCTGTCCAAAAGTGGATCTAGAAGAGGTGAAAGTCAGATTTATGGCACGGTTACATTTGATCTAAGTATCTATTCTAAGCAACATTCAAATGGTTGATTCAAGAGGACGACAAACATAAGCCTGGGAAATAGTGCTACAATGTTATCTTTTAAAGCTAAGATGATAAAACAGAACAAGGGCTAGAGCAGGGGTTGGCAACCTTTCAGAAGTGGTGTGCCGAATCTTCATTTATTCACTCTAATTTAAGGTTGTGTGTGCCAGTAATACATTTTAACTTTTTTAGAAGGTCTCTTTCTATAAGTCTATAATATATAACTAAACTATTGTTGTATGTAAAGTAAATAAGGTTTTTAAAATGTTTAAGAAGCTTCATTTAAAATTAGATTAAAATGCAGAGTCCCCCGGACCAGTGGCCAGGACCTGGGCAGTGTGAGTGCCACTGAAAATCAGCTCACATGCCATAGGTTGCCTACCCCTGCGATAGCGGTTTTTTCCTACAGCAAAGTAAATGTAAACAATTCATTGGTATCAAGAGCAAATTAAAAACAGATATTCCTTCCAGATAAGATGTGGATTGCAAAAGAGAAGTATTGGGTGTTGTAACAAGGATTTGGGGATGTCAAATGCTCAGAATACAGCAAATGAGCTCATGGTGGGAGGGGACAAAGCTGCCAGAAATTTCATTCCAGGGAGTGGGGATACAAGTTGGACATTTTTGTTTTGTTTTAAATTATAATATTTAGGTGCAGATATCAGGTTGTCCAGTTTTTGATTCCACAGAGCAGACTGCCCTAATGAGCATATGTGGAACTGAGAATCACTATGCAGAGAATGAAGGGATGACACCCAGATCCACAAGACTGAGAAGGCCACCTCAAAGACTAATAGAAAATTCTTTGTGAGTTATTTTATTTATTTGTACATATACTGTTGTGTATTATGTTTGTTCATGTTTATTTGTAAAGGTGAGATGTGAGGATCTCTCCTTAAAAGAACCATGCTTGGGAGTTTGCGCCACCTAGTCTGACTGAGCAGATGGTCCCGGACTTACTTCTAATAAAGAACTATCTCCCACAGCTTTGTCAAAGGCTCCTTCCTAAGAACTCATGAATATCATACTGATGACTGTTGGACTACTGATTTTTACTACATATTGTTACTGGGAATTTGTATGCCCAGTCTGAATAAATCAATATCAGGGCTAATCTAAAACACTTACTAGTCAATAGAAAGACTTTGATTAACTTCAGTGGGGTTCAGAGCTGATCCTTTAGTTGCATATACCGTAGTACAGGGGTTGGCAACGTTTGGCACGCGGCTCGCCAGGGTAAGCACCCTGGCGGGCTGAGCCAGTTTTATTTACCTGCTGACGTGGCAGGTTTGGCCGATCGCGGCCCCCGCTGGCCGCGGTTCGCCGTCCCGGGCCAATGGGGGTGGCGAGAAGCCGCGGCCAGCACATCGCTCGCCCGCGCCGCTTCCCGCCGCCCCCATTGGCCCGGGACGGCGAACCGCGGCCAGTGAGGGCCGCGATCGGCCAAACCTGCCACGTCAGCAGGTAAATAAAACTGGCCCGGCCCGCCAGGGTGCTTACCCTGGTGAGCCACATGCCAAACGTTGCCGACCTCTGCTGTAGTACAATAAATGTTATTCACTATGCACTGTCTATACATTATTTTTGTTGTTTTTTTGTATTTTATGTCCCGTACACAATGTCCTGATTCTGCAGCATTAATATGAAAAAGGAATGAGCGCAATAAGTCACTCCCTGCTGCCCTTACTCTGACCCACAATAATTGATGTACCATTTCAGAAATGGCCCTCTCCCTCAAAAAAATGTTTTGTACTGTAAACAATGAACTTAGGCCCCAGCGTTTTCATTGAAGTTATGCCTAATGAGCACTATCTTTGTTCACATGCACAGATCTGAAACAAGTATAACTGGCTTGGCAGTCACAGAAGCATTCTATTTATTGGGAAAAAGCCAACAAGAAAGGGGAACAACTTGTAGCAATTAGAAGATTCCGGTGGCAACACCTGCTGGTAGAAGACTACAGTGGCCATCCTGATCTCATCCACAGGGCATATTTGATTGTTCTTTACAATACTGGATGGTCTCCAAGAACACAAGTTTAGAGTCATATTGAAATAATCAGAAACAAAGTGTCCTAGTGTAATAATAATAATAATACCTCATATATTTACTTTGAGATATACCAATTAAAATAAAGTAATGAATAATCACACTGAAGTCAATAGAATTATCGTGGTGTGAAGCCAACATAAATTAAAGGAAAATCAGAACCACTGAGTATGTGAAACACTGTTTTCAGATTCCTTTACATTCTCTAACCTCACTGATGTGCAGTGTTTTGTTTGCAATTTTACAAAAGTGAGTCCAAATTCTGTTCACAGTTGCATCAGTGAAAATCCAGAGCAGTTCCACTGACATGTGTGGAGTTAATACAGATTTATGTCAATGTAACAGAGAAGGATCTAGCCCAAAGTGTTTGATGATTAACTGCATTATTAGTCAGTCACACATCTTTTTTGTTTCTCTGAATCACAGAATGAGGAGGGTTGCAAGAATATAGGTCATGCACAGAGTTTGAAGAGACAAACATTTTTTTAGCCACATATGAAAGACTTTATTAAAAGTTTAATGCAGATGCAGTTTAGGCAAAGATGACAAATTACACCATTTGAAAATGATTATTGATTTATTAGGATTTATACCAAGTCTTATGTAATGGTGGAAACTAGTTGTACCATCTTATAATGTAACCACAGTGTTTTCCTCTTTCCATTTGGGAAATGGACAAAATATATGTATTGCTGTAACACAGTAGAAAACAAGATTTTCTTAATGTAAGAAAGACTTTGTAAAGTTTAGTGCAGAGGGTACCTGTGACCTTACACTCCATATACTTTATGGAAATATGCTTATGATATGGATATGGCATAATTGAGATATACTTTATGCAAGACAGCTCAGGTAAGATATCATTAGAAAGGTTATCATTTACTGAATGTGATAATCCAATTTGTATGCCTGTATCATTTCTGTATCTGAAGTTAGGAATATTGACCATGTATCTGTATTTCAAATGTGCTACTTTGGGTGACTCCCACAACTAGCCTTTCAGGTACAACAATGAAAAGCCAGACAGGGCTGATGGCCCATTAGCAAAGACAATGGACTGTGAAAGAGTTTAGTCTTCCTGTGGACGCTCCAGACAGCCTGAGAGTAATGGCTGCTACAACCCTGCAGAGACATGGGTTTGAGTCACCTGGTACTGGACCCTCCCTCCCCCCGCCCTTGGAATGCCAGTATTTTTCCATTGGAAGACAAAGGGTTCCCACCATACACGAAAGCTATATAAGGAAGAGGAGTAACATCATCGTGGTCCTCCTCAGCCTCCCCGCCAAAAGAGACTCTGGGAAACACCGGAAAAGAAGAACTCAGCTGAGGGGAGAAGAGTTGAGCCCAGGCTGAAAGGTTGTCTAGCCTGTGAGTAATAATACCTCAAGTTTCAAGCTGCAGGCCAATGCAGCTGGCTTTCAAGAATCTCTGTAATCTGCCTGAAACAACTTTTAGGGTGAGAAATTACAAGTTGTAGCCAATTTCTTTAGTGAAATAAGCTTAGTTTGCGTGTTTTGTTTTATTTGCTTAGTAATCTGCTTTGTTGTTTGCTATCCCTTTAACCACTTAAAATCTGCCTTTTATAGTTAATCAAATTGTTTTCTTTATTATTAAACCCAGTTTGTGCATTTTCTAATGGGGGGGGCAAGAAGATGTACATATGGGTGAATATTTAGGAGCTTCTGCTGTGCCGATTTTTCTATACAGCACAAGACAATATACCTTTGGGTCTGCACTCCAAGGGAGGTGGGCACCTGAGTGCCTTAAGCTGAGTCTTCCCAGAGCTGATCTCAGTGTCTGTGTCTTTCTGCAGCTGGGCGTGGCCCTGCCTGTGTGTGCGCGCTAGAGGAGACTTAAGAGCCTGGTTCAGCAAGACAAGTTAAAGGGGGCCCATGGTGGCAGAAAAGGCGGGCTCAGTGGTATCTCAACACATCAGGTGGCACCTTAAAGGGAGGCACCCATCACAGTACCATAGCTGTAGATTGCCACAAGAACAGCAGCAAAAAACATCCCATGATTCTAAATTGTAAAAATTATTTAGCACAGTTCTTGAGGGAATCACAAACATAATTGGTACAAAGAGTGAAAAGTGCTGAGTTAAGACAAACTGGGAACGGAATATTACTATTGTATTTTGTGGCCAATGATGGCTACTTGCTATCATACAGAGATGGCTGTCATTGTCATGCTGATGCAAACTATAATAAATCTATGAATTCTTCTTCTTCCTTGCCACTTCGCTATTTGGGTTTGGTGACTTTTATACTCTTCTTCCAAAACTCATGAGCATACGCCAGGCTGTCATGCAGATTGGTCTCTCTGAGGTCCTCCGATGTCAGGTTCATGTACTGAGTCTTTGGTCTCCCCCTTGGTTGTCCATCCAGAATCATTGCAAGAGTCATCTTACTGATAAACACGATGTTCTCATCTTAACAAAGTAGCTTAGCTTCCCTCAACTTGTCTTCAGCTGGAGCAACCCACTGTAGTCCCTTTATAACCTCATTTTGTGTCCTATCACTGAGTGTCCAACTATTTGACCATCTCAACATCCTAACACAAAGGAAGCATGTTGATTTCCTCTGTTGTGGCTGGCCAAGTCTCTGCTCCATACTTGAAGATGGGTCAAATTAAAATTTTATACATTCTACCTTTTTACTATATTGGCATCTTTTTGTCACAGAGAACTGGAGTCAGCTCCTGCTATTTGCTACAAGCAGCTTTAGTGTGATGCATCACTCATAAAGGCACTAACATCAGCAACCATTAATCGTAGGTATTTAAATTCTTTCATTCAAAAGTCTCTTCCTGTGATATCCTTTTAAGGGGAATCTTCCAGTTATTCCAGTGTCAGTTTTATCTATGTTAACTCTAAGGCCTTCTGAAAACTATGTTGCAACTGTTCAGAATTGACTTGCACAGTCTCACAATCTTTCACACATAGCACTAAGCCAGGGGTGGGCAAACTATGGCCCACGGGCCGGATCCATCCCCTCAGGGCTTTAGATCCGGCCCTTGGGATTGCCCCTCGTGGTGCCATGGACCCCGCACCGCTCTCAAAAGCAGGTGGCACCATGTCCCTACGGCCCCCGGGTGGGGGGCAGAGTGCTCCATGCATTGCCCTTGCCTCCAGGCACCGCCCCCGGAAACCGCAGTCAATGGGAGCTTCGGGGGAGGTACCTGGAGGCGCGGCAAGAGCAGCGTACGCGGAGCCCTCCGCCTCCCCTCCCGCAGGGGCCGCAGCGCTTCCTGGAGCGGAGCGGCGCGGGACCAGGGACAGGGCAGGCATGCAGAGAGCCTGCCCTGGCCCCAGTGCGCGCCGCTGCCACTCTGGAGCCACTTTAGGTAAGCAGCACCGGGCCGGCGCCCGAACCCCGCCTGCCCCCAACTCCCTGCCCGAGCCCCCTCGTACACCCCACACCCCTCCTTCACCCCAACTCCCTGCCCTGAGCCCCCTCATACATCTCACACCCCTCCTGCACCCCACCCCCTTGCCCTGAGCTTCTTGTTGCACCCCTGTGCACCCCAATCCCCTGCAATCCTGTAAACCCACTGATAAATAACTTCATAGGAGGCTCAGAAAGACCTAGTTTGGTATGTGCTTTGAAACTTTTCATTTATTTGGGTGTTCCCCGAGAAATCCCCCTTCAGCTTAAAACATACACAAATAAATTCTTAGTCCATTCTTAATATGCATTACAAGAAATACTATAAATGGTAACGGTCGCCAACGCACACTAAGAATAACGGATGTCCTACCCACCTGAGTGTATTCATACTATGACATTTTGGTAAGCATTGTTCTTGTTAGTGTTGAGTCTGCAGCTAGGGCATACTGTGAATGAGCCCTGCTAGATCTCGTAACTAAGCAGAGCCAAGCTATATTATTATTTGCCTAGGAAATACGTAGCCATTTATAATCCCATCATACTTTTTTTTCCAGAGTAAGTGTGTTTCCTTTCAGGGACCGGATAAATTTAAATTCATGCAGTTTCAACTGGATATGGTACTCTTCCTGTCTTAAACCATTGTGTTGTGTTAGTGTGCTATTAAATAGCCATTATATTCCACAGTAAAGGTGGATAGTTCATTCCTTATTAAAGCTAGCAGAAATATTTCAAATTTATTAAAATGTAATTTACAACAATGACAAAAGAAAAAAGTGTGTGAAAATTTTGTACAGTTTTACAACCATCAAGATTTCAATGGGAAAACTTAACAATTTTCACCAAAATATTTACTGGATTTTGGCCTGCTATAATCCCTACCTGGGAATTTTCTATTTTTGACAGGGTACAAGGGTTTATTTGTGAAGTCCTTTCAAATTCTTGGATGAAATATGATCTAAAAAACAAAATATTTTTTCATACTGCTAAACCATTTAAAATTACATTTATGAATAAACCTGTTCTATTGGTGAGCAAGATTCTTCTGAAAATGGAATGAACCATGTATTCCATGTTTTCAACAGAGTAAGAAATTAACCATTTACTACTATTAGCAATTTGTTAAGGCTCATGGTGGATTCTCCATCACTGGCAGTTTATAAATCAATATGGGATATTTTCTAAATGCGTCTAATGCTTTAGGAATTATTTGGGCGAAGTTCTATGGCCTGTGTTATATAGGAGTCACACTAGAGGATTCCAGTGTTGCCTTGTGGCCTTGGAATCTATGAATCTGTACCAATCTGCAGAACCTATGGCATTTTGCTTTGCCATTCTCCCCCTCACCCCTCTCCATCATTATTTATAATTATCCTCATTATTAAGACATTTCTGATTGAGACATTTTTCCTCATCCACAATTCTCTAAATTATGCTAAAATGAGTGTGCACATACACAAATTTAAGAGCACCGGTGTACACAGCAGGTGGTTTGATAGTTCATTTGTGCACAAGTACATCCCCTCCCCAATGACCCAATGAAATGTTATTGTTAGTTGAAGCTTTAGGCCCTTCGTTTTCAGGAAAGTGTCCTAATATATTACACAGACACACAGTAATGGTTTGTTTGCTCTTCCTCATTGTTTCTGCCAACACATACTTCCTGTTTCTAACATTTGTGTAAGAATTGCATTTTTTCCAACAGGAAGACCATGCCTTGTTTGCACAAACACAGTTCTTTTTTTCTCTCTACATGCTATCTTTCAAGCCATGCAAATTGAATAATGAGACTTTTTCCCCTCCCTGGCCCCAAAATTCTAGCAGGATTCATTTAGTTTCCATGTAAAATGTAATCGGCTTGATAATAGGTCACTCACAAATATTCTGCTTGCAGGATCTCCTGCTGTTATGCTAATTGCATGATAATACAATATACAACCAAGGCCCATGAACATTATTAGATCATGCATTTCATTTTGGTACTGCTGTGCAGTAGGGTGTTAAAGAAAGTGTCAGTTAATACTACAGATACAGCTAAGTTAAAAAACTAAAAAATGTATCTTTAATAATGTTATAATAATCAAAATGCTGGTCATGTCTGCAGACTTAATAAGCACCTATTACAGCAGCATTGAGCTGTTCACCAAAGCTTCTTTTTTCCCCATGAATACGAAATTGCTTGCTAAATTCACACTGAACAGAGGGCCTGAAATCCGATGTAGTCTAGGCCACAAAACCAGAAACATTCAAATGACTCCAAGTGAGGAGTTGTAAGGTAATATTCAGTACAAGATTGATAGGGAAGTGAGCAGTGGGGGGTGATTTTCAGGTTTGTAACCACACATGGATGAGAAGTAAGGCAGGAGATTGTTACATGCAAGAACCTTAACATTTAAGGTTTATGGATTTTGTTGAAAAAATTTAACTTTTCTACTTGTAGATCATTTGTGAATGAAAATTAGCCCATTCCCCTCTAAGACTGGCTAATTTCAAACCTCTACTTCAAAACTAACTTTCAGAACTGTGTTCAAACAAATATCGACATACATATTGAAATATGCAAATTTAGAATATACACATTGTTCAGTGTAAAATCCCAGTATCATGAAATTTGGCAGGGAGGGAGTGAAGGTAGGAAATGGAAACCTGCAGATATGGAACCAGGTAAGAAACACATCATACAAAATGCACCTTCTCAGAACGCCATTCTGCATCAAACAATACTACATTCAATGGGATCTGCACAGGTAACCCTTCTTATAGGGCTGTTTGTAAGACTGTTGCCTATATCTGTATTTATGGCATCACAGCTGCAATTGTCCAGCCCTCATTATTTTATATGTTCCCCAGTGATTTCAAAAAATGTTGAGAAAAACTTCAATTAAGGAATAAGCCTACTGTTGCTTCTAAGTTTACGAGAATCACCACCAACTGGGAGGTATCTTGAAATGAGAAACACATCTTTTGTATAAAGATATTTATTGTTCCTCATTATAGATTGTATAATCCTGAAAAATGTGAAAAATAACTACAAATTTTAATAGGTTCTTCCAGGATTTAGCCAGTCAGAAAAATAGACTATAAAGTCACATTTTCCTGTCTGAAGATCTGATCTCACTCTTTGTTCACCTCTACTGGCCTGAAGCAAGTTCAAGGCAAGAAGAATTTCCCAAGTAAGGATGAAGGATGGAGTGTGTTAATAATAAGGTTGATGTCAATCTAGGAAGAAAATAATATTAGAGATTGTTTATGAAAGAAAAAATTTCATTCCATTTCCAGTGTTGTTGTACAGAACAATGCTTCTGGACTGATTTGATCAGTTTATGGAATTCTAATCAGCTGTTGCTGATGGAGAATCATAAAACAAGTACATAAAGATTTAATCTGTCAAAAGGAGAGCCAAGAAGGGGAGTGCAATAGTTCATTCTGTCTGTGACATCCTACGTCTTTCTCTTGGATTCAGAAATATTTAAATAGAGTGGTGTCATGTGTATCCTGATGGATTGTAGGGCCTTACGGGTTTTTTTTTTAAATTAAACTACTTAACTAAAAAAGAGTCACATTGGAAATGAAAACACTTTTCAGTCTAACTACAGCATTTTTTAAAGGGGTGGTGATGATAACACTCTTGATATATTCAGCTTTAAGAGTAAGTATTCTTAGTACATCTTGTGGAACAGTTTATTTCCCCAAAGGGAAATCTACTTCAAAAACTTGATAGCTTGCCTGCTGTGCTTTCCTAGAGATTTCTCCAGCATGGAGGTCTTCAGAATATGCTCTCCTTTCGGATGTAGAATTCTCCAACAAAATGAAATACTCAGCACTCAGCATGTTTCAAAGACATCTGGAGAGCTATTTAGATGGTTTAGTGAGTAAACATTTGGAAAATCCAGGTTTAGGATAGACCCTCATGACTGAAAAGCTTGGACATACACCATACAAGTGATTCTCTCTCTCTGGAAATGTAGTACATTATCAGCATAGAAAAGGTATTACATTGCCATTGCTGTACTATATAATTTCCCATATTTCTACCAACCAGTCCTGTTTCCATCTTTCTTTTTTGTTCCAGATTGATCTGAATAACTAGAACTCAAGAAAATACCTACATGAAACAGGATATATTAAAAATACAGAGACCACCAAAGCTTGATAGTGCTCTGTACTTCAATTTAAAGTTGATATACTGAACTGTATGTTGACAGTCAGTGGGAACATTATATCAAGGCTTGAGGTAAGGACATGACTGTACAATTGCTAAAGATGGCTGTTCCCTACATATTGTAAAACCAATACTTCTTACCTTCCCACAAACATTTAATGTCGGTATAGCTCAACAGGTGGATAAGTCTGTCAAGATCTCATCCCATTAGCAGAAAGGCCTTCTAGGGAACTTCCTCCCAGGTTATGTCCTGTTTGTATATGTAGATATTTTGTTCATATCAGTTCATCTCTGACCTCTCCACCTCCTCTCCCCTTTGAAAGAGAGCTTTCTTATGTTTAGTTTCTTTATCCATTTGGTTTTGCCAAAGTGACAGAGATGTTTTACAATGGAAGTCTTTTGAAAGTTTGTACTTTTTAAATTTTTGTTTTATATATCACAACTTCTGTATCTACCCAGAGTTGCTTTCTATATAGTGTCTCAAGATAATAGTACCTCCAGAAAAGACAAAAGCTTCCCTGAGATCAGTTTGTCTGGCATGTTTTTTAATTTGCAAGTATTCCTTCCAGAAATGACTATGCTAACCATGTGGTCAGTTACTCCACATACAGATCATCACTATCACAATCCCTGGGTACACTGCATGTTAGGTTGTACTTTTACGGTTCTGAGCACAGCTACTGAAGATGCCTTTCCCTTTGTAAATTCAGTATTTACCACCTCACAAACAAACATTGCAGTCTGAGTATATAGATGAAATAGATGGATAAGCAAGCTGAAATCTCCTGCTATTAGCTCTTAAGCAAAATGCCCCTCTCTGGTGTTACCAGACTCCCAACTGTATTTCCTTGGCTCATGAAATCTGAATAAAAATACAGAACTTAAAAAAAGATCTGAAGCAGCTGCCTATAAAGTGAAGCTTTAGTTTAGAAACACCTACTTGACCTGAAAGACAAGGGCTTACATCAAAGTATTTGAAAATTTTCATGGCACACAGAAGAATATGACAGGATTTTATGTGAATTCGCAGTTCATGGGTATGGCTTGTCAGGTCTGTATCAATGTCCTTTCAACATTACATACAATCTTTCCTAAATCATTTTCAACAGTAAATCTCTCTCTCTCTCATACATATGTTGGTTACTACAAACAATTGCATTCACATTTCTGCTTATTTAGTAACTTTTTGCCATGAAATACCTGGGAGCTTTCAGTTTATTAGTGTTTGTGTAAACCTGTCTTTTTTCTGTAGGTGATTTACAGTATCTGCTCTGATTATTCTTTTAACACCTCAAGTTTTATTACCTACTCAACCATATTTAATACATTTAAAGATCAACATCAAATGATATCACAGGGAATAGGACTCAGCTATCAACCATGTCACACACTATAACATTGAAAGTTTTACTTGAGTATGCATTGTATTGCACTAATTCACCATAAAAATCCCTTGGATGCATGTGTTTTTAACACTCAGCAATGGCAAGGATGGACTTATTATGTAACTGCAACAGCAATTACCATTAGATGCCAAGCAGGAATATAGTAAAAATCCAGGATTTGACAGTTTTTGACTCTTATAAAAAGTTTATAGGACAAATTTTTCCTGAGCCAATGTTTGCAGTGCCTAGATCTTCAAAGCTGTCCTGTGCCTTAATAAAATCTATGTTCAAAAAAGATGAATTCAAACTTGAATAGGTGCAGAGAAAGGCTACTTCAATGACCAAGGGAATGAAGAGCCTAACTTATGAGAGGAGACTGTAAGATCTTGTCTTGTTTAGTCAAGCAAAACAAAGGCTGAGGGGGATACAATTGCTCTAGATTTATATATCCTGAGCTAAACACTAGGGCAGGAGAAGAGCTGTTTAAAAGTTAACACCTTTGGCAGAAGAACAAATGGGTATAAACTGGCCATGAATAAATTTAGCCTTCAAATTAGAAGATTTCTAACTATCAGAGGAGTGGTATGGGAGTATTGGGGGGTGTATAACCTAACTAGCTTCAAAATCCTAATTAGGTCTAAAATGGAGCTGATAAATTTATGAATGTCATTATGTGATGTGGCTACCTGTGATTGCAGTGGACTGGACTCGATAACCTCAAAAGTGACATCCAGTCCTGTGTTCCTATATTCTTCTAGCTCTGAAGAAGGAACTTGATCACAGTAAGGAAAACAGAATCATCTCTAAAGCTACTCACTCTCTCTCTGCTTCATTATTGGGCTCCTGCCTCAAACCTTCCTTAGCCAGTCTTTCTGCCCTGATTTAATGAAAAGTATGTATATTCTCATACCCCCTTATGTCTACATTCAGCTTAAAGATCAGATCTAGGGTGTGATCAATTATATGGGGATTCCATTATCTTTTTGAAACACATAGTTGACAAACAACTTCGTGCTGGAGCATTGGAGATGTTGGCAACATGGGATATGAAGTCTCCTTAGACAATTCTTGGAAACTTCATCACCAGTTTGGACAGGGGTTCTGCCAGCTCTTCTAAGCAGCTCTTTCTGCTAGCAGGTCTGGAGACTTTCAGGATACCAACAATGTCCTTATCCCTCAATTCAAAGCTGTTAGTTTTCATGAGTGCACCTCAAAGGCAAAAGGTATTTTGTTCCATGTCCAGTCTCGACACATACAATGCCATCTCCTTAGATGTGCAAGGGACACTAACTCCAATCTAGCACCAAACATCAAGTTGCTGTGTAGTCTTTTACCACTTACAACTGTTTTCTGAACAGCTTATGTCTGCCATGTAACACTCCTGTTTATGTCATTGTTGGATTTAATCCAGAGTTCAGTCACCTTACACTAAGTCTGAATGTGATCCCACAAATTTCACTGCTAAAAGGAACAATGTGCTAACTTTGGTGAGCAGACTTCAAGAACTAAGCCTCAAATCATACTGTGTTCAACAATTTGCAGGGATGGTTTGTGTGTCTGGGAGCTACCAGTCTTGTACCACGAAGGGTATAATATCTGATATTTTACTGATGCATCTCACCTACATGAAAACCATCAATGTTACACACAGTTCTGAAAACAGTTTATTTTACATTCAACACCTTTTCCAAGGCTGTTCTTGTTTACTCTTTGAAAAGGAGCAACTAATCAAAACTCAAATCTTCCCTCAATGACTGTACTAGCAAACAGAAACAGGTTCAATTTTTTCCCATTTCCCTCATGGTTTTGAACATAACCTGTGATTTTCTTCCTTTATGTAACAAATTAGTTATATTATGGATATTTTTCTGAATTTGTGAGATTCTTTCAACTTTATTACTATAATTATCTCATAACTTTAAGATGCCATCATTTGTCTAATTTCAAACGAAGGGAGCCTTATATTACTTGGCTATTTTCATACTACTCTTACATCCCAAGCCCTGCAAAAATATTTCATCCGGTTCAGTGCTGCTGTTCAACTTATAAACACCATTTGCAGTGTATAAAATTTTCAGCTGTCCTAATCTTGAAGAAATTTGTCATGATTTCTATTATATTTTGTTAAAAGATTTCCAACCACGACCAGGAATAGTTACAGTATCTGTCACAAAATGCATTCATCAGAGATGTGCAGACCATCATGGGAATAATTTAAAATAATCTTTATGGAAAACTGGTGTTGCAACAAGATGCTAGGTTGTATTAACCGAAGGCTCTAGCATGAGGAACAAAGAAGATGATATTATTAAAATATTTGGGCCCTAATTAGATTTCATTTGGAATTTAATATGGGATACAGAGTATTAATCACCACTCCCTAGATTCATTGGGTAATCTTGCAATAACTACTCTAGTTATTTGTCACCATTACACATACAGATGGATATTTATTGCTTTAACAAATCAGTTAAGTATTAAAAATGCAGAAGAATTTCATTCTATCTGGTCTGCACATATCTATGTTGAGTCCTGTTTCCCTCCCACCTCAAGATGGGGATTTAGGAATGGATTTTCTTAAAGCTGTGTTTGCAGAACTCCAGGATCTGCACACAGACATAGGAGACAAATCTCTGAACTGAACACAAATGTGCAGATTTTGCATTTATACAATATACTGAAAATCAGTCCTCTAATGTAACCATGGAATGAGGCTAGCAATCTCAGAGTCACATTTCTTCTCTCCTCTTTGCTCTCTTTATTTCTATCCTTGGCTGATAGATTTCTACCACTACCTCCCCCACACAATGTCAGCTCCACACATTCCCCACCCCTTGCTATCCAATACTCCCACTTACACTTCCCCTTCTGTGCAGAGGGTGGTGGGGTGATGACTAGGTGCCTAGGCTTTGCCCTCTGTTGTGTTAATTTTGATGGAATAAATTGGCTAAAGGTGTTAATAGAACCCAGTCACTGTCCAACATTAAACTAAGTTAAACAAGTTCTGGGGCTGGTTATGCAGAGACCTCATGCTCACTTAGCACCATGGCAAAAACACCATTAATTTTTTTAACCTTGTACTAAAGATACAGAGAAGAAGGAAAAACAGTTAAAGCATTTGAAATGTAAATGACTCAATAAGACTTTTATTTTAACATCCTTCCTGGTTTCCTTTCCCTTTAGCTATAGACAATTTTTAGAAGGAAGCTCTCCCCCACCCCTGTTGTTTGAGTCTCTCTCAGACGGTATAAAATAACTGTCATCCCAATGGAGTTTGAGATTCAGCTGGACCTGCCAGGGGTAGTGGTGTCATCTGGGTCCCTCTCTTTCTGGCCAGCACACCACTCAGGGCTAGGATAATCCTGGGGCTCCAAGAAAAGGTGGGGCTCATAGCCATGATGGTGACACTTTCTCCAGTAGCCTCCCTCTGTTTTGTCAGTTTTTTCTTTTCTTTTTAAACTTTTCCCACAAACTCTCTCTCTCTCTCTCTCTCTCAAAGGACCCACCACAAAAAGAGTGATGGGTGGAATAGCCCATCCCCTCATTATTTTGTTTACCAATTGGGCCTAATGTCCAAAATACCAATTTCAGCTCATTAAAGTTCTGGCTTCACATCGCCTGTTTTTAAGAAGCATAATTTCAACATAGTCCTTGAATTATATTAGCTTGGCCTTTTCGTTCAGATTAATTTAGTTATTATGTCTCACTTCTAATTTAATTATTCTTAAGGCTCAGATTTTGTTGTGGATATTTTTAGTAAAAATCACAGATAGGTCATGGGCAATAAACAAAAATTCACAGAAGCCCATGACCTGTCCGTGGTTTTTAAGCCCATGACCTGTCCGTGATTTTTAAGCCCATGACCTGTCCGTGATTTTTACTAAAAATATTCCTAACAAAATGGGGAGGAAGGAGGGTCCAGCACCCACAGCGACTGGGGGGTCTAGAGTCCCCTGGCTTCCCTGCAGCAGCTGGGTGCTTTGGGGTCCCCTTGCTGCCAATGAAATGCTTAGGGGTCTGCTCCCCGCCCCATAGCTGGGCAGCTGCATGGGAACCCTCTCTGTGGCTGGGCAGCTGTGAGGAGCCCCGCCACCCGCAGCGAGTGGGAGCTCCAGAATCCCCCTGCTGCCCTTGGCAGCTGGGTCCTGCCATCGCCCAGAAGGGCTGGGAGCTCCGGGGTCCTGCTGCTGCCCTTGGCGTCTGGGAGCTGCAGGGTCCCACCACCACCAGCAGGGGCTGGGAGCTCCAAGGGACCCCTGCTGCCGGTGAGATCTGCAGGGTTGCTGGCTGACAGCTCCAGGTCTGGCATAGAAAATGTCACGAGGTGTCTGGAAGTCACGGATTCCGTGACTTCCGTGATCTCTGTGAAGTAATCGTAGCCTTAGTTATTCTGTCTCCCTTGCATACCTTTTCCCACTCAACATTTGTTATTATATAGCTACTGTAAAATGTTAAGAACTTTCTCATATTTTTAACAGTTGAGCTCACAATTCAAGTAAATTGGTAGGCCCAGTTGTCACAACACATGCCTCCAAAGCCTGTCGTCATGATTTGGGGTGGCAGGGGTCTTATTCCTATTAGGCCTCTGCATGGCTGTGTAGAACTGGGTCATAATGTCACACACACACACACACACACACACACACACACACACACACACACACACACACACACACACACACACACACACACACACACTCCAAGTGCTCAAAAGTGAGTGAAGTGAAATAGCGGAAGATTTTCCCCACAATCAGCACTGTCTCCACTAGAAGACTGACCACTAATATAACTTCCTAAAGCACTCGGGTGCTCTTGGAAGTCTGTCATCCAAATATTGAGCTGACAAAACCCTGCTTAACTTACAAGATTTAACAGGTGCACTGCCCAAGGTAGTACAGCTGAATTTCCATATCAAGTAACACATCTTGAAATGTATCATTAGCAGCAGATTAGAGGCTTCAAACTGATTTCCAAAACAAATATGCCATATAAAACAGTGTTTGATCCCCTGAAAAGTAAGAGCCAAGATCTTTATTTCTTGTTTGAGGGTAGCATAGCTGTTGTCTTGGCTTGTATCTGTGAAGTATTATACTCTCAGCTTATATCCAGACTGTTCCCAATACATATTCATGAAAGAAAGTTAAAGAAATAATGCACTGTCAATTCCTAAGTGAGAGTGTTTTTAGACCAATTATTTACCCCATTAACCTCTGGTAATTTATAACAAGCTATCATATCATTAACTCAACAAGTCAATACCTGCAGACAGTACGTTTCCAGCCCTATGCCCACAGTGTCCTCAGACTTCAAGTAAGAGTATGATTTATAGGACATTCTCATATAAAGTGTGCTGATAAATATTTTTGTCTTTTACCACATATTAAGTTTAGTTGATTTCCGTAGTAGTCAGCTTTTCCTTATCATAGCCCTACCCAATGCTAAATGATCTGCAGTGAGAATCAGGATTTCCAGATGTGATATGTTCCTGTGTTTCATATTTGAATGGAAACGGTTCATAAGAATCAAATATTTGCCGAGATTTTTTTAAATTAGTATTTTTATGTATCCGTTTTCTATAAATCAAACCTCAATTCAAAAACACAACTACCCTTGTCCATTGTAGAAATAACCTTCATAATGCTAGCCAATGTGCTCCTCCCTCCTTGCAGAATAAGGTCTCCAGTAGCAACAGTAGCGTAAGCCCTATTTCCTGCTACATCCTTACTCAGAAGGAGCTGAGAGCTCTGCCATGCAGCACCCTAAATACCTTGGATGGGATTTTCATAAGTACCCAGCACTGACCTAATTCTGTTCCCATTGACTTCAATGAGAGCAGGGTTGAGCCAACACTGAGCGCTTTTCAACAGCTCACTCTTTGTTGCCTTCAAAGTCTAGTTGCAATCACTTTAACACTAACCTCTTATACGAGCAGGTAATCTAAGAAAGAAAATATTCATCTGAAGTCCAGGCACTTGTCATTTCCACCCTCACAAAGGAAGAGGGAGGAGAGGGAACCAGAGAATTTAGAAAATAAAAAAAGACTAAATGATTATTTACATGATTCACAATTTTCTCCATTGCAATCCTTTTATTAGCTGTACTAATAACTGAGATTAAAGTAAAGTAGTTGAAGGCAGAGACAGAACTGATTTTCACAAATAACTCTTTAATAAATATGTTTAATGGGGGGGGGCTATCTTATATTGCTAAAATTAGAATGCTCCAGATCCACCAACTGTAAGGTGCTAATGCTATGTATTACAATAAAATGATTATCTATCATCTTAAATTAATAACCTTGCCATGCACTGATTGATGTCAGTACTATAAACGACAGTGAAACTGTCCAGAGCAAATATTTGATAGATTAATTTACATATTAGAAGAGGAAAGTTAGCATACATCAATGTTCTGTGTTCCAGAGGACATACACTGATTTGGTTCTTCCCACTGCACCTATATTATGTACTATATTGTCAATCTGATTTTTGTCAATTGACTATATTGTCAATACAAATATATGCATATATGCCACATGAAGTAATTGACCAGGTTTTTATACAATAGGAGTATTCTAGAAAAAAACCCTAGAGAAAAACATTTTTAATGTTAAACTGGTAGGATCCATCTTTTTCAAGTGGGACGGGGAATATTTAATTATGTAACAGTTGTACATACAGCACACAAAATTAATAGCTTCTTATTTACTAACACACTGAGAACTACCATTTATTAGTGCAAACAACTTGCTCTTTCTTTTCTGCAGAACTATTTTAAGCCCACAAAAGGATGTTTTTGCTGTTACGGTACTGATCAAATGTGGATTCCCCATTAGCTCTGTATAGCAGTTGGGAAGCTAATATGAAATTTAAAAGAAAGGAAAAAATTCTTTACACCTATATTTTGCCCTTGCTTGACTCTCCTTCCTTCTGAAGCATTATACTAAGCTTTCAGTCAAATTTGTTACAACAAAGCACTTACACTATAATCTTCTGTTGGGAAAAAATAACTATTGGTAGTTTTCTTTAGCTTATACTTTTGGAAAAAATCTCAAAAGTATTCGTTCAAAATATCTTCCTGAAAGCCAAATTGAACAAAAACCCTGCAACACCACGAAGTAATCAGCACAGATCAGGATGCTTCTTTTAAACTTTGAATGAATTATAGAATCTTACATTTTAGAATTCTATTCATACTTTAATATCATGTTTATAGTCTAATAACACATTAAACCATTCAAAATATGCATGGAATTTCTGAAGACACCATTAACTAAATGTTCCAGGGACTCTATATTATGTTAAACTGATCCTTACAAAGAACTTAGCCTGATTTGCAATAAATATTTTTCATACAATATAATTTTGGAATAGGCAATACTTTTTATTCATATATTTTGAAAAAAGCCTATGATTTTAATATGTTCTACTTTCTGAACATTTGTCTGTATATCAGCAACATATTATATCACAAAATATGTGACTATGGACCCAAAGGTAGTTTCTGCTGACTTCTGAGAACCTCCGGGTACACCTAAAGAAAGTCTGTCTTGAGACAATAAAGATTATGTGCATCCCTAAAATGATAAAGGTTTGGCATTCATACATTGTTTAAGGGTCAACACCAACCCGCCAAGCTATAGAACAATGGCTTAGCCTGCAGGAACTTCAAGCTTGATCATGCAGGCTGCAGAAGAGGGAAAGTGCTAGCAGTCAGCTCTAATCTCCTATGCAGAGGCTTCTCTACAGAGCAGAGAAATGCTGAGCTAAGTGAATAAACCTCTTTCCCCACACCGAGCTAAGAACTGGTGAGTTGAGGGGCAAACACTGGTCTGAAAGAGGAATGGAGATAAAATACCCGTTGTCCTGGCCATGTCCTAGAGCAAATGAAGTACACAGTGACCTTTTGAAGGATCACCTGTTACACTGAATTAAACTATTAATCTTGTATTTAAAAGCTACATTTAACTGTTATAGAGATGGGGGCAGTCATGATTGCCAACCATTGACACAGAAATAGATCAGAAGGTTGAGAAGGCATTGCCCAACACAGAAGTGAGGTTCTTACCCACGAAAGCTTATGCTCCCAATACTTCTGTTAGTCTTAAAGATGCCACAGGACCCTCTGTTGCTTTTACAGATTCAGACTAACATGGCTACCCCTCTGAGTCATTGCTTTGGGACACATACTGGGGATGGTGTTCTTAACAACCCACCAGCCTGCAGCACTTGTTCTCCTTCTCTTATTCATGTTCCACTAAGTGTAACACCCAGCAGCCCTACTGGTGTTCTTTTCACCCTCCTCTGCACCCTGCAGATTCAGGGCTGATTTGTGAATCCTCTTACAAACATCAAATAATAATTGAGGTGTATGTGCAGCTGGGTGGCCAATGCTCCTAGAAATGGGAAGGAATAGCAGATATGATCCACTGCTCCCTCCAAGCAAGGGACCAGACTGTCCACAGGGCATACAAGACAACAGAGGCCCTGTCCCCCTCACGTTCTCCACATGCAGTGAACAGTACAGAGCCACCAAAGGAGCTGTGTAGCATTGCCTTCTGGAGGTTCAGGCATACTCTGCAGGGATTCTACTGTCTAGCCATACCCACCTGTAAGGAGACCTTTTCTGCAGCACTTTTGGGTTCTTGTCCAAGTTGAAGGAAGGGAAGCAGGGATAGGATTTTCCTCAAATTCTAGAAGTCTGCAAGTAATCTAGTGTCACATGACTATTTGACCAAACAGAAAAGCCTCTTAGAAGCCATGTCCTAATTTCTCCTTTTCCCAGTGTGGCTGGAACAAACAAAAGCAAGAATAATTTCCCTTCTACCCCTAAAGTACTAATTGTAGAGTAAGTGAGAAGGAAATGAGCATTTTTTCCCCACTGAAAGGGAGATGTTTTGCCAGGGGTTTTGCCACATCTTGAGCAACAAAACTATTTTTATCTATTTAGCAACAAATTGCATATGGAAAATGCTGTCTGTATTTTTGCAGTGCTGGTGGAGGTGGGAGTGCTTTGGCCAAAACAGCTTGCTCAGCATGACTACCACCTTTGCTTTTAATTCAGAACACGCTAATACAACTTATAAAATCAATTTTAAATACAAAAATCATATTAGTCTGACTGTTTTCTTTTCTATAAGAAGACTAATTTCATTTTTATACTATAGGATATCACAAGTCAAGAGTGCACCCTGTACATCAATTGTTCCTCTCCGAATCTGCAATCTGTTCTATGTGAGTGCATTCTGCTTTAAAGGGACCAGTTCTTGAAGGTGGTTAGAAGGAGATGAAAATACTCATATCTAAGAGTATCAGCATTATGTAGGGGTGAAGCCCAAAAATGACCTATTAAGTAATGCTGTAGTAAAGGATTCTGGTTTATTTAGTTCTATTTGAGTTTTCTTAATATTCAAAAGTTACTCAAATAAAACTGCTTCAGATATATTTCACTATGAACCTACCTTTCTTTGGATTTCAAAGAAATAATACCCAGGATTTAAGAAAATGATGACTCAGTGGCAACTACCCAGCAGCTTACTAAAACAAATAAACCCATACCAGTGGAACAATTTAAATCTAACCAATAGAAAAGCCTCTTTCACCTTTCAACATTTCCCCACCCCCACTCCAAAAAACAACAACAACAAAACCAACAAAATCACTTATCAGATAAATGGCATTTTACAGCAAGCCTGAAGGGCATCGGATTCAGGCTATTTTGGAGCCAAGGGGAGCACAATGTTCCTGGGTTCTGAGGCCCCCACACAGAATGTCTTGCTGCTGTCCCAGCTCTTATATATAAAATGAAGGGAATCCAGCTTAAGCACCTCCACAACTGTGGCCGTATGCTATAAGAGACTCCTGCACCTCTCTAGGATGCAGGACTCAAGTCAGTTAAACTGTCTTCATTTTAAAAAAAAAATCTCAAGATCCTGCTCATCTAGGGATAATACTGTTACAAGGCTATATTTTTATTTAGTTGCTTTTCTTTCTTCCTTCTTAATTTCTGGACTTTTTTTAAACAAAGGTTTAGGAAAACCAAGAGAATTCTAAGAACACCTTACTCAGTTGGTGTCGTATTCATGACTACTCCCCCTCCCCCCCACCACCACAAACCCACCATAGTTCCCTGGAGACACAATAGCATGCTAGACTTTTTTAAAAAGATATATATTATATATTGCTAAATAGCTTCACCCAACCTTTCAACCCCTGTGCCCTATATAGTTATAACCTGATGTGGAGTATCCCTCAGATTCTTGAGTTTTTTTTCTCTCCTAAACACCCATTGAAGAAATATTCTCAAACCACTTCACAGAACACTTAGTTATAATAGAAAAACATTGTACACACAATGAGTACTGTGCTTCAGAGAAAAGAAGAAATTATATAGCCACATAGGGATAAAATCATCATGTCAGAGTTTGGTTTAGGGAAATTGCTGGTTCATTGCTTGGGCATGGCGATGCTAAAGCCCCATATTTCCTGTTTAGAATGATAGCTTCTTTTAATAGAAGGCAACTCTAGTCTTTAATAAGAAATTGTAATACTTGCTAACCTCAAGGTCTTTTTACATATGTATAATGCATAAACAGCTTACTAAAATAATAAAAATGTGCTTGAATGGATGTGTATTCAACATAGGCAACACAATGAAATAAAATAAGTGCAACTTAAGAACATCTCACACTGCCCTTAGTTTTGGTGAAATATTTAATATTTTTTGCAGAAACACACTTTAGTTTGGAAGATAATGGTCCCTTTTTAATTACCTTTAAGACTTTGTTTTCTGACTTAATAAAATAAAAGGCATTTTGTAGGAGTTTTTCAATGTACTTTCCCTTTCAGCTATTAATTGGCAAATGTATGCGAGCTACTTTTGAAAAGTTACAACCTTTGCTTTCTCTTGAAAGAAGGCTGCCCTCCTGGGTTTATAGAAAAAGTGGAGGAATCTCTATCTGGTCTGAAAGGACTAGCAGCATACTTTCCTTTATATACTTTCAGTGGATAGCTAACACTGAATACAAATAATAATCAAAATTTAAGCTCAAATTAGGAACATCTGCAGCAATCTTAAAGGTTAGAGGCTTTTATTATTGTGATTAACAGAACTGAAAAAAAACTGAGCAAGGCTATTGGAAGGCAAAACTCTCCTTGACTTCAGTGGGGCCCGGATTTCACCCAGTCTGTAACTATATGTGTGGCTCAGCTGTTGTCTCTATGCGTATGGGTTCTCTTGACACAGTTCCCAGGCAGTGTTCGTTTGTCTCTGGAACCAACGCCTAGTCCTAGCAATGTTCTTCCTTTTCTTTCCCCCAAAAAGACTCAGTTGTTCAGCCCTTCCCCTACAGGGCTGATATCTCATACACTTTCACGATAGGCCAGCTACCGATGGAGTGAAAGCAGTAAGTAACTCTCCTGAAATAGAAGGAATGGAATGTGTGATTTTTGACACAGCACCAAACAAGTGTTCCCAAAGCGCACGTGTTACTGTAAAATGGGTTATTGACTCCACAGCAATTAGATGTAGCCAACGGAGCTTTCCTTAAGTAGCAAATCTTTATCATCAAAAAACCCCAACAGCACCCATAAGTAGAAACATATACAACATCCCTGTCATCTGGGAGCATCAGACAGACCTCAGAGCTGAGCATGGAGCCCTAGCCTCCCGCATCAGTTCCGATCCCCCTGTTTCTCTCCCTGAGCACCTGGGAGAGAAGAGGGGAAAGTGGAGCTGGAGTTAACTCTTCATGTCTCTGGCTAACTCCAGCTGGTGCTGCTACTGACATGCCTACACTACAGTTGCATTATCCATATTTATTCCAAAACAGAAGAGTTACTGAGGTTTTAGTTGCTCCTAATACAAGCCTTGACAATGCACCTGTAGTTGTTACAAGTGAGAAATGTTTCAGAAATCAGTTGTGATCTGGGATCATGAGTAACACAAGAGTAACTCTCATATCAAAGAACTATTTGGTACCTCCATTTCTTACTGCTATCAATATAGCCAGAGCTGGTCAAATGAAACTTTTACAACCCTGCCACCCTTGTGGTGGGCCCTCAAGGCATCCTGTCAGTAATGTAATTATACTCTACCATCTCCTCAAAAGTCTGTACAGTTTATACTTTTAAGTGAACACTTCCTGCTACTTTAAAGATTACACATCATGGAAGTGTTCTTATTCAATGATTTCCCATGCACTGGGAGAATTTGCATTGCTTTAGGTGATTTCCACTTTGAAGAACTTTGAAATCATAGAGGAGCTGTCCCTAACTAAGATTTTTACATCACTGGGTAACTGCTCTCCCTTTGAGAGTTTTCATGTTATTGTGTAATTCCTTCTTTGAAGATTTACATATTGATGGAGTGCCTTTGAAGATTTACACATTGTTGGGATGGGAGTAACCCTTTGAAAAATGTTCAAATGTAGGACCTACCTTCAGAAAAGTTTGCATTGCTAGGGCACTGCCTTTCTAAAGATTATTTTATTAAAATGAAAGTTAAAATGAAACTATCTGTCTTTTATTTAATGTATATAAATGTCTTTTTGTATGAGTCTTGCAAAGTAACTGGCAACCCTCTCCAAGCATTCTTGGTTTCCAAAAGTCCCATCTAGCATTACTATGAAGTACCATGAACTGGCAGAGCATTCCAAATATTAACATGCAAATTCAAGTAACCCATCTCTCACTGAAATAATGTCACACTTGAAGTTTAAGAGGAAACCTTTCATGTGAGAAAGATGAAAGTTTTTTGCTGATGTGTAGTGTCTCCTGTGCTACCAGCAGCAGCATTAACATAAAGCTGGAAACCAGAGGGTTCAGAAGTTTAATATTAGATTATGGAGGCTTTTTACTCTAAAATACCAGTTAAATTTTCCCAAGTTAGTAGGGACCAAATGTTGGCAACTAGTAGATCCAGTTCTTAGAGATCAGGTATAAACGGTACAAGTCCACCAACCCATTTGGCTCCTTTGTTGGTGATCTCACCAGAAGGCCAAGTAATTATAGGTAAGGTATCTAAATTAACCTCTCATTCCTAGAAGCTGAGGTCCTAAAAAAGGCATGAAGTATCCTGGTGGGACATTGTGGAGATTAGGAAGCTTGTTCCATGGTTGTCCATGCAGAATCAGGGTTAATAATTTAGACTGGAAAAAACTTCTTCATGCAAGATTCTTACCAGAATGATTTGCTGTACATCATCATCAAAAAAATCAAGTCTCCATGAATTAACAATCACTGAACAAGGTTGTTAATCTGGCACATTGAGGAGCACTAAATACCCTTACAAGTAAACATGTAAACAAGCAAAGAACACAGCCAAAGATGTACACCACACCTGGTTTATAAGAGATACGAGTCTGTAACTATGACACATTTAATAACCAGTCCTGATTAATTAGGCCCTTTGCTCCTAGTGGGGAGTTTGATCTTTGCCCAGATTTTGTAATCAGGCACTTCATCTAAAATGTGCACTACTATGCATCTAAAATATGAATCCACTATTAAAATCATTTTTATTAGCAGTTTTAGAAATACTTGCACAGGAATACCTACCCTTAAAGCCCTATAACTGGGAAGAGTTAAAGAAGCGCTCTGATTCACCATAAAAGGTTTGGCAAGAGCTCACCATGACTAAAAGTGGTGAGTCACACCATAACTGCTGCATAGGGTAGAATCCTTTTTAAAAGTTAACAGATCCCTCATTTACAATTATGTTTGTATCATAATTGGAATATAGTTGGAATCCCCCAGCTCCGTTTGCCCAATCTCTTTATATTCCCTGTGGGAACTTGGTCAGACAACAGCTGCACTAATACTAACAATGAAAAAAATGCATTAAACCTCCACCATTTATGAGTCTATCCACTGTTGAGCATAAAAACATGATAACTATTTAGGTATGATAAATTCCAGACATCATCTTCAAATGTCACACAATCCACCAAAACTCCATGATTGCTACATTAGATTTCTTCGGAACATTAATATTAAGTTTTAATAGGTTGGGAAAACAATAGTGACATTTCAGTTTACATTCTAGGCAATATAACCTAATACAACATTATCTGACTATATAGTATTTTAATGATAAATCGAAAAGATTTTCATTCTACTTACAGTTATGTAGGGACATCCACTAACACTTCTAAAATCAAGGTCAGCCAGCATTTCCAGTATGTATTATTATTTCCTATGCTTTGGATCTTGACATTAATATTCTGTATGTGGTAAATGCAAAAGTGAATTTTCTTTGCTGCTGAAATTTCAAAAAAATAAAACGTGTTGGCTCATTTTGCAAGTATGCAAAAAATATGTTTACACGTCTCAGAAGCTTTTTATTGTTCTTCTACAAGTTAAAATGTTTATTTAAAAGAGTGCAGTTGCTTTTGTAAGAAGTTACAAAGTTTTCACATATACACACCCCTCAATAGGGTGTGTACATAGGGCATTACATGGACCTAAATTAGGGATGATTGAAATGGTCTGGGTTTAAAAAAAAAAAAAAAAATCAGAACAGAACCAGCTGGCATTTTCACATCCAAACACCTTGACATTTGAAAAGTTTACTGGACTTTTAAGACTCAGATTTTCAAAGCTGCCCAAACATTTGATGAAAATTAACAGGAATTAAGTGTTCAAATCATTTAGATTGCATTTAAAATCTCAGTCTAAAAGTAACATCTGCATGCATGCTGCTGCCTCTCCTGGTGTCTGCTGGGACTGCAAATGGAAATGCAAGAAAGAAAATCTCATGAGGGTAGCCTATGTGACTGCATCCAGAAACATTTACTAGAAAACCTGGTCATATTTTCAGTATAAATTGCAGACCAAAGAAGTTAAATATAAGACTTGAAATGTTGGATGTATATTTGAAATTAACCAAACCTGTAACCCATTTGTGGTTCACCCATCACTATTCAAAATTTTGCCAGTGGAGGGAGGGAGGTAGGGGTGTGGGTGTGGGTGTGTGTGTGTAGAGAGAGGAGATGAGCATGTGTCGTGACAAAAGTTCCATGAAATAAAGAGAGGTAGACTGAGCTGAAAAGGTCTGCCCTTGCGGGTCCCCTTGCAGAACCAGGGCTAATAATATACATTGGGAACAAAACTCCTTGTGCTAGATTCTTACTACACTGATTTTCCATACATCATCATAAAAAAAAAATCAAGTCTCCATGAATTAATTGCTGTGAAAAACAATGTTTCTTTTAAATGATGGCTATGAGATCACTTTGGTACGGTAAGTGCCAGCAGTGCAGTAAAAAATAATTTCCTGAAGTCTTCTGAAAGCTTCCTATTGCAATACAAAGGAAGTAATTCTTATTGGGGGTGGGATGGGAACCAGCTGTAACAATCTCCATTCATTAGCAGGAAGCTAAAAAATTGTGGTGATGCATTATATTAAGTAACTACTGCTCAGCTCCAATTGAAAATATTTAGCCTTTTACTCTATTAAGCAATAGTTGGATATTTATTCTGTTTATTCTCTCTCTCAAGAGGCAAAATAAACCTTTCCACCCACATTTATAAAACATATTTGGCTGTTAGAGTCAAATTCTGGCTCTTTGACATTAGTCCACAAATGGGTGCAAATAACATAACCACTACTTAAACAGCATTATTTTATATGTATTTACTGTCCAGCCATGCATGCATCCTCTCTCTGTCCTATATGGTCACCCATGCAGAACACTCCATGTCAAATATAACTGCAATCCCAGAGAATAGGCCACAGGGAGGAAACACTGGACCCATACAGCCAGATCCTTAATCCTTATCATAGAATGCCTCTCTATGGTTGTATGTGAAGAGAAGCTACTGGGTGATCTGATGGCCTTATTTACTTTAATGAGGTCAGGATTTCACCCACAGCCTGTCAGCTTCATGTGGAGGAGGAAGATCTAGGACTGAGACATAAGCAATGGTCCCCTCCATTTCCTTCCAGTAGAGTGTTTCCCCCACCCCATGTGAAAAGGATAGCTAGAATGTGTCCTTTCATTTGTGATTTTTTCTATTGCCTCTAATCTTTCACAGTCACACTCAGCAGGTTATCATCCTGTCGTAGGACTGTTTTTGCACTATTATAAGATGGAGATGCAATGTCTTTGGTATAAGATGAAATAAAGAAAGAGAGAGAGAGAGAGAGAGAGAGAGATCAAAACAATAAGGTAGGGTGAGAGGTGGGAAACATGGTGAGAGGATTGAAAGCGTGATTTCTAGACTGATCAGTGAGAAGAGAACGACTAATTGGCCACCTTTGCTCTAGCCATACCCATCATTCCTCATCCCCCACACACTTTGCATTTCAAAGAATCCACCATGTTTGCTTCTTGTGGAGAGTGACACAGCTTTACCTTATAAAAGAGTCAAATGTAAGTGAGGTGCTAGGAAAGTTCAGTGTAGCCATTCAAACCAGGCCAAGTTACACCAAGGGGCAGCACCTTCAAAGGATGTCTCCTATTTATCCAACTAAGAAAAGAATCAAAAAAATGTTTAAACCCTTTCTATGAAAACCTGCCAGTTGGGTTTACAGCAGAAGTGAGTTGAAGATGGCATTAGCACTTCACAAGGGCTTGTGCCAAAACTCTTCAGTTGTGAGTCATAAGATTTCAGGCCCCTCCCACAGCATCTTCCTTTGAGTATTTGGATCAATTTAAAAGAAAGCCACAAAGCAAAATACTACCACAATGGCAGAACTTCACCTGGTTTCCCACTGAAGTGATAAATTGCACACAATTTTTGACACAAACTATAAATTGGACAAGGTTCCCTCATAAGATTTGTGGACCTTAGCAAATCAATGAACACAGCCGGAGATTTGAGTTTGTAATAAAACATAAAACAAGGTGAATTGCAGAGGCTTTTGGAGACATTTCACACAACTCTGGTTTCTCTGACTCAGATTCCACATGGTCCTTTGGGTTGTAAAAATTAATATATCTATATAAAGAGAGAATATACTCTATGCAGAGAAATTTACTAATTTAGAAAGCTTAGGGCTAGATTGTACCCTAATGCCCAAGGCGAGAACAGGGCAAAATGAGCAGCTGCCCCCGTTCACCACCCTCCTTTGCACAGGGCCGAAGTTCAGGAGATATGCAGGAGTTCAGGCACTCCCCCTGATTAGTGTCACCAGTGAAACTAGCCTCCTGGAAACAGCTGCGAAGAGTAGAACCTCTCATTCCCTCCCCATGAGCAAAGAAAACCTGGCACTGAAAAAACGTGCTGGAGCTGACCCTAGAGAGTTCATTCCTCCGAGCTCCAGGAGAAACTGTGGAGGAGTCACCACTGTGGAGCTCAACTGCAATATGACCCTGTCACAAAGGGACACTGGCTCTTTAAGAGGGAAGAAACCAATGACTGATCAGGTGACCCCGCCCCCCAATTAGGCTTAGAGAGAGCACCTGGGCCCTAGTGGCGGGCTCCCTGAAGTATGAGAGGAAGGGGCTGGTGAGAGCTGCCTCAGCCCACAAGAGAGACAGAAGGAGCAGCAGAGAATTACCTGGGAGAAGCCTGCAGAGAGCAGAAAGTTCTGCAGGCCCTCCCTGGGAAAGAGGGAGGAATTGCCAGAAAGCTGGCAGAGGGAGATGCCTGCTGACCTTCCTGAGCCAGAGAGCTGTGGCCAGAGAAGGCAGAGTACAGCAGAGATAGATGCCTGCTGGCTCTCTGAGCTGGACAGCTTAAGACAGGTGGCTAGAGAGGGCTGAAGGCTGGGCTGAGACATGGTCAGAGACAAAGGAGCAATACTTGGGAGGTGAGCATGGTAAGAGACACTAGCGGTATGTCTTCACTACCGTCCGAATCAGCGGGCAGCAGTCTATCTAGCGGGGCTCCCCAAGCGCTCTCCCATCGACTCCAGTACTCCAGCTTGGAGAGAGGCACGGGCAGAGTCGATGGGGGAGCGGCAGCAGTCGATTCACCGTAGTGAAGACACTGCGGTAAGTAGATCTAAGTACGTTGACTTCAGCTATGTTATTCATGTAGCTGAAGTTCGTAACTTAGATTGACCCCGCCCCCCAGTGTAGACCAGGCCTAGGGCTGTATGTTGATGGACAATTGGGGAATTGGTTCATTATGGTTTATAGTCAAAGGGTTTTCTTTTATAAAACATTAATCCCACAAGGGCTGTTTATACTCAAAGGTTGTTTGGACTATTTATCAGAATCAACGAAGGAGAAAATGAGGCCATAGCCTCACTTTCTGGTGATGCCTAGTTGTGAGGTGACTTGTTGCAGGAGGAAGGGGCCACGTCACCACAGACTCCTCAAGTTATCACTCAGCATTCCCTGATCTTCCCTGCTTGAGCCTTTCACTCAGCCAGCGTCAAATTTTCTTCACACTCCATTTGTGGGCAGAGGCAACAAGCATCACCATATTTTCCCTCAGACTGGCCCCAACCTTAGAATCTCTCCCGTTTTCGAGGGCATTCCCTCCCATCTTCCTTCAGACTACTTCAAATCCCTCCAGCAATGACCCGGTCACAAAACTAATAATAATATTTCTTGTCAAATTCCATTTAGCTCATGGATCTTTCAGGATAGCGAGCATGGTTCATTTTCATCTATATAAAGTACCATACACACCTTCAGAACAATGCTCCCATTTTAAATAATAACCTTAATACATTTATTAGCTCTTGTGTTCAGTGTTTAAATAGCAATATCTTCAAAAGCAAATGCCCGTTCCCTGCAGGATGCAATGGGAGATTATGAATCATGATTGCTATTACTCTCTCTCATCTTCCAGTCATCATGCATCACTCACATCGCAGGCTGTTATCCACTGTTGGAGCTTGCAATAACTGAAACTGTGCTTCAGTGACTCTTACAGTTATTTATAATGATACATGCATGTTATTTAAATGTAATGATTCTTTAGTTCTAAAATAGGCAGTATGCCCTCAAAATATCTGTCACAGTTTCAAGTGCTAGGTCTCCAACACTGCCCTTCATACATTACTGGTGCTTAGAGGAAGGTGCCTTTAAAACAGCAAATGCACAAATTATAGGACAGATTGTCGTCCCATAAAATGCCCACAAAATAATACATGCAACCCATATTCTAACTGACAAGAGGCCATTGCACAGAGAGTTCTTGCTACAAGTACTAATAATCTCCAGAGGGAAACAAAGCAACAGACCTTTGTCAGAGCAGGGGGTCACACAGAGACTACACCCTGGACCCTAGAATATCTCACCATGCTCCTGTAATACAGAGTTTGAATAATCCATCCATGGATTTTGAGTGAATTTGGGCAGATAAAAACAAAATAGTAGGATGGGACTTAAGAATTATGGTTCTGCTCACTTGGAACAGATGCTTCAAATGAATGAGAGCTTGATACATTTAATAATATATCATCCTAGAGCTTTATGACTAAAATATAACAGAGGAAACAGGCTTGATTCCAAACTGCTGTTTGTCTGAGTGAGGCTAACGTGAAAACAAGCAGTTCAGGATTTGGCCCTTTGTTAAAATGCATTAAGAAACTGGCTTCTGTGTATGTACACGTTGTATTACATGTTCTTTTCTTCCCACCATGCTCCCTTATCCTTGCTCTGAAAAACTATAACTGAATATAGCAAACACGGCATATATAGATGTAAAGAGGGGGTGATTATGCAGAGATGTTTTCTATCAACCTCGGCGTCTCTTGTGATTCCTTGCTTTCCTCCTTCCATACAGCATGTTCACCAACAAGAAATTAGGGCATTTGGATTTACATTGTGCTGGCAATGGCTACAGACTATAGGACCTCAACTGGAGCTTGTTTAGCCAATGCAGAATGGTGTCTTACCTTTCCAATTTTCTTACCATGAGAAGGAATCAGTCTGAAAATATATCCCAGACACTGAATTACCTCTTTCATTGAAGAGAATGTTATTTATGTTAGTCAGGATGGAGATAGAGCTTAACAAACTATTACACAATGGTACCTTTGATTTTAAATTAAATGTCAAGCATAGTTATACAATGGCAAGCTAGCTCCAGCTGTCTGGCAAAAGTGCAGTGCATTGCATGAGAAATGTAAGGGGTAGAGGTAGAAAGGGGGGGAAATAAAGCCCACATAGCTCAGAATGAATGACTCTAGAATAGAGACAGACAAGTATTGCTATTCCCAATCCATCCTGATGCCCGGCAGTAATGTGACCTGCCTGGTCCCTGAAAAACACAGGTCAACATGAAAGAGAGAAAATGAAATGAAAAGGGAAAGATTTACAAACCTGTGACAGCTTCCCAATTCATCTCTGTGTACAAGAGTAAATTCCATATTCAGCTTTAGACCTTCAATTGTATCTGATCATTTCCACTATTTAACCAAGTTATTGTGGGAACTGTGGAGCGCATGGCAACAGCCAAATAATGTAGCAAGAAAAGTTATGGGCCCAGTCTCTACTATCTAACATCTACAATACCCCTGGGAGGAATGGGAGTACCATTATTTCCATTTTACAGTCAGAGACACAAAGGGATATTTCTAACATCACACAAGAAGTCCATGGCAGAGCAGAAAATTGAACCGGTCTCAAGGTCCGAGCACCCTACGCATGGGATCATCCTTCCTCTCTAAAGGGAGGTGAAATGACTCACCCCATGTCACAAAGCAGTCTATTTGGAGAACTGGAAATAGAAATCCCTGTCTCTGCCTAGTGCCCTATTCTCTACTGGAGCACATTACATAAACAATCGTCTCCAAACCAGTAACATTTTACATTCACTGTGCACAGATGAAAATGACTAAACAAAATGCAAAGCAGTTGAGAATCAGACCTTCGCTATTCTCAAGCCACGTTAAATTTTGCATTTTAGTTATTTAAGCAGATCCCATTAATCTTGTGGCCTAAGGTAAACAGGACAGCCCCTAGGAGATGGGGAACACCAGATAAAGACAGAGCTGGGCTGCCCCCTTCAGGCTACCGAGTGCGTGGCTGAAGGCAGGTAGTGGCAGCATATAAACATTCAACACAGAGGCTCATCGTTCAGTTAGATAGGAGGACCCTGGAATATCAGTCACAAACAAGATGACACACAGCAGGAACCACCAAAAATTAAACATTTGCCAACAACTACCATACCTCAAGTACTGTTGTTTCTTATTCCAGCTATAAGGAAAAACATTGTACCCCAACCACCACCACTGTGTGGAAAGTATTGGCAACTGCTGACTTTCTAACGGCTACCAAGACTGCTACTCATTCCACTGACTGGGTATTCTATTCATCCATCACTGTTCATCATCATTCATCTGAAGCACTATACAGTATATGACTCCTGAGAAATGAGGGGCCAGGATCATCTGTTGGGGTTAATCAGTGCAGTGTCACTGTGATCTCTGGAGCCAAAGCAATTTACACCAACTGAGCAGCCATTCCAGGATACTTCACATTTCACAGATAAAGATAGTGCTATCATTTATCCATATTTGACAGTGGGAATTACTAGACTGTCCCTTTCTCAGGGAGGGGGAAGAGGAGGATTTCATCAGCTTAGCAAACAGAAATGAAAGATTCACATGGTCATCATGACTGACTATACAGATTTGATAGTCTGGAGAGTCAGCAGAGCAGCTTAAGTTTTGAAACATATGGCTTTTACAGCATCAGTTAATTTGGGCCTTTTTTTACTATGAAAACATTGAAAGTGCCTGTCATTTTTAAACTTATGACATTATCATCAAGTTCAGCTAATGACCGAATAATGCACATTACCGGACTAATTAGTAACCAATTTTCTCAAAAGATGAATTTCTGAGAAATGTGACAATAGGTCCTTTAATCTGAATAAACTCTTTCAGTATTTATTACTGACAAATCCATTCCCACCAGTCAGGGTCAACAATTTAGTGTAACCTCACCTCTGTTTGATGAATTCCTGCTTATGCCGCAAGAATGCACATGTAGATGCTGATGTGTTGCTTATTCAGGCACTATTGATTTCTAATTGGAGCCAAGTACTTTGTGAATATTTTTGAAGCAGGAGCTAGATACCCATTTACTGAAGAAAAACTCCCCTCTCTCCCCCACACCGAACCCTCTCACCCCATTTACCTGTAACAACCAGAGGAGCAGCAGATTATAGTGGTAAGCATTGCTGCACTTTGTACTATTTTTTGTTCTGATCATAATGTTTCGTATTCTCTCTTTGCTTCCACAAGTATATTTCCATTGACCTGAGCACAGTCCCTCCTAATTTACACTGAAGTAAGTGAGATCAGTACCATTTCAGGATTAGATTATAAGAATGATGTGCCAGGATATACACTTTATTCTAATTTGTTTAGTGCTGCTTACATGTAGTACTGCATAAACAGTAATATTATAATACTGCCCCTTACAGAAGCGTTCTGTACACTTTAATAGAAAATTATACCATTTTTGGACCATCTCATAGAATTCTATAACATGCTCAAAGAGGGAAAAATGTTTAGGAAAGATCTCATTTCTTTATTGGATTCTAATGGATTTTAGATTACTCTCAATTGCTATTAAATTTCTATATAATTCTATTGGATAAAGCTGGAATTTTCAAAGGAAGGTAAGACCTTGTCTAGGTTCGGAGACCCAACTCCCAGTGAAATTCAATGAGAGTTTGAGTGCCTAAGTCACTTAGGGATTTAGACTGGAATGGTCAAAGGAGACCTATCAAATTCTACAGGATTGAAAGCAGAACTGTTATTTTCAGTAGTAGACTTCTACAGTGAGCTATAAGATTTATCCTAATACTTTTTACTAAGAGGGGTACGTTTTCGTATAGTTGCACAGATAGCATAATGCAGGGTTGTTTGTTTTTGTTTTTAGCTCCCAGCATTTACCCAAAATTTTAATTGCGTAAATGCTTCTGAAATACTGGCTAGTATAGTTGAGAAATAAGTGTCTTCAGTGACCAAGGAACGGTATTATTAGCGCTCACTGGAAAATGAGTTGTAATCCAAAAATATTTCAGCTGAAAATCAAATTATTTTAATTTTGATTCACTTCAAAGCCTCATTGGAATTGTAATGCACCACAGTCTAGGATATGGCATTGGTGAGTGATTTGACACATTATTCCCACCAACTCAGTTTTGAACCAATGCCTCAGTGTGTAGCAGGGGGATTTTTGCCTTCGGATTTGCCATCTTACTGAGCGGACATGAACCATTTGTTGTTTAATTATCTTATCCCAAAATTGATAAGGGGTGTTCGCCCAGAGTCTTGAACAAATTCCATCTTGGGTTATTATATTATGCCTGCTCTAACGCCACCTGAGTTATTCTTCTTTTCTTCCTGTCCTAAACTGTTTTACGATATTGATGTGCAGTTAAAAAGCTATTGAGCACCTCAGGAGGTGGCGGAAGTGATCTCTGTGTATCCATTCATTACCCCTCCGGGTGTTGGGAGACTTAATTAACTAATGTTTATATAGTGCTTTGAGAAATTGAGATACTCAGATGAAGAAAGCTACATAAATCCAAAGTATTATTTTTATTACATCATAGGTGCCTTCTTTAAAAAAAGAATCAATACAATGGTGTTTCTAGAGGCTAATAGAGACCAGTCTGTGAAAGGATAAAATAACTTTAGCCTTTATAAGCTCAGGCCATTCAACTGCTCCCTCCATAATAACTTCTAGCAATAGCAGAGACTCCTAGATATTTATACAGTTAATCCTGCTTTATCCAACAGCTTTGGTAGCTGACATAATTTTGCTGGAAAGTGTGAGGCACTCTAAGACATACTGTAGTAAGTTTTCTATCCTTGCCAGACCTTGTGACAGGGCACATTATTGTTAGCCATTGTTTACCTTTGAAGCAATGGCTGTAGCCATGATGACTCAGGCTGGATAGGTTAATGATGGTATCATTTAATCTCATCTCCACTGCAGAACCAGTCCTATGTAACACAATTATATAGTGCATCCTATTTGATCGGGATGGGAGGAAGGAGTGAGTGAGTGAATCTCCCCAGTAAATAAGTAATTTCAAAGAGAGCAGATAGAGCTGCAGATATTTGTTTGAAGTCAAAGCTAAATGTGCCTAAAGTCGAGAAAGGAAAGCTTTTTATTTTTACCTAGATGAGGAATACCAACCCAGCCTGAATTAAGCTTTCATATTAAAGATGAACTCCCACAAGATTAAATGTATCGTTATACAGCTGTATTACATAAACTATGTGGGAGATTAAAGTACACAGACTAGGCCGACGCTGCTCAACAGCAGGTAGAATGTGCTTGTTATATAAAAAAGTCCACTAGCTTTTGGGTTTCTTTCATTTTAGCTAATCACACAAACATGTTATGTGTAAAACAACCCCTCCACACCCACACCCAATATTTATTTAGCACAAAGACGGTGTCTCAGTACGGTCTCTACAGACAGTAAGAAGACAAAGTCTCTGTCCTGAAGAACACGAAAAGCATGCATCTTGAAGACCATAGGGCTAGCTTGCCTTTATTATATTCATTATCTTTCCTTAATTATATTCTGTCTTTATTATATTCAGCAGTAATGCAAAGAACATACAGGCCTGTATCCTGTAAGACATTAGCTTCATCACTTAGCATAAGGCTTGAGGTTTATGAGCTTTGGCGTAGATAAACAGCCCAACGGTAACCCCTAAATTGGGGGGATCTGGAAATAGAGTGTAAGGCTAAATTTTGTCCATAATGACATTAGCCAACCACAGAAACATGAGGTAACACCAACTTTGGAAAGAACATCCAACCACAAGAGTACCATGGCAACAAATCGTTGTATATGATAATAAGTTGAGATCATTAATATACCACCTATAGGTGAAGGGCACTTAACATTATTAGGGTGAGAAAATGCAAATAAGGAAGAGGGGAGAAACCCCTACTGTATATACATCAGACATAGTAGCAGGTGTCAAAATGATGGCCACTGGGGATGAGGGGGAAGGTGATGAGGAAGATGAGGGCTCACATTTCAGGTTGCTCTGCAAGGGATGGTGTGAGTATATGTATGTTCAGATTTACATTCTGCAGTCTCTCTATCTACCTTACTGAGTTAGAGTGTTTGTGACTTTATAAAATGTATTAATAAATTATATGGGAATAGAGAAGAGTGTGAGTGTTGTAATTGTGCACAATGGGGTTCCCAACGGTATAGTAATTTTAATAATACTGGGCCTGATCTTGGGACAAAATCCTGTTAACCTTCAAAGTGATAACTGGGAATTCTTAAGTAATCAATATAATTAATACTGTACATAATCTATAGATTGGGCTAAAATGTAAATCCCTTTGATGTCAATAGACCATACTTAAGTGAAGTCTATTTAGGCCCCTTTAAAGTTCAACCAAAGATAGAGGAATTGAAGACAGAATGCAACAAAAAGAAAAAAGGTGATTTATGGTGGATATTAGCAGATATATAATTAGTGTAGGACTTTTATTTGTGTTAATTCTTAAATTATCTTAGACATTTAAATTTCTGTTCATGCATGGAGACAAGCTGGGCTTCAAATAATCTACACTCAGGAACTGCCACCATTTCCCACACAATTTTGGAATTGTTTAAAGTAATTGCAGGACTTCAAAATCAATGACTTTGTGCCTGGTGATTTAACTCATTCTGAAAAAAAAAACCTTAAGATTTTTGTGATTAACAATTGGTCTATTATAAAATAATCTAACAACAAATGAAAAAAAGTTTAAATTTACTTACTGTGATTTTTTTTTTTTTGGAGTTGCACAGACTGCTTGGTTCATTAATAATTTGGCTTCTGATAAAAATGGCCCTGTACCTCCATCACATTTATTGTATTCACTGTTGTATAGTCCTCAGTAGATGTACTATACCAGAAGTTAAGCTACTATAAGAACGGATGATGGTTTTCAGGCTGAAAATAGGTGTATACTACTTTCAGCAGGCAGTTGGCATTTCATTATTTAGGGATGACATGTCATTACTGTGATACATCTAAAAGTTAAAATTCTAGCACGCAGCTGAAAATTTTAAGTGGTATACAGCATGGAAAGCCACTATCATTATTTATAATGGCTTTCCCAAAA
>NW_020698242.1:617232-632908 GCF_002925995.2 Terrapene triunguis | reverse complement strand
ACAATGAAGCAAATAAAGTTTGCCTCTATCTATAGAACAGGATTGGTTTCACTGAAGGAAAATGATGCACTATCCTCAAACACATTTTAACATGTGTGTACAACAGGAGCATCTTAGCAAATATATTAGGTTATGTTATGGGAGACCATGGTGAGATGCTTACCCAATCATGAAATGGGATGGGTAGAAGCATACCTCACAGACTCGGTTGCAAAGCAAGCCTTAATAGTGAAGATTGTTGAAAAACAACAAACAAGTATGAAACATATCATTCTTTGATTTTGAATTAACCTATTGGGTGAAATTAATCCCCTGGCAGAAGGAGGACCCATGCAAGGCTTCCACATTGCATAAACCCCACGATGCTTCCTAGGGTAGGTGGAGTGACTCATAAAAGAAAGCTAAATACCGTAAGGAATCTACAACCTACAGTTTACCCCACGTTCTCCAAGGAATAGGGTGTGAAAAGCTAACTCCACATTGCTTATAGGGATTTTATATGCTGGCAAGATCAGATGAGCAGGTATATGTTCAGGAAAAAAATAAAATAAATGGGAGCCTCAGGAATACATTTTTTGTCAGCGTTCAGGGCCAGAGATTGACCTCATGTTCAGACCTATAATATATTGCTCACTATTCAATATTACAGAAGTGTTGATTGTCCAAGCTGAGCTGCGTTCTGTTACAAGAGTTGCCTGCACAAAAGAAAATAGCTGCACCACACATTCTGACTGCTGCAAAAAGCCATTAACTGTCTCCCCCACCACACACACCTTCTCTCCACTACAGATGGGACTGGACTTAACTGGCCAACATGCCTTAGGACCTCCAAGTATCTAAAACAATCTCAAGTGGGTTGAATGTCATCATGGGCCCCAAACTTCCCTGAGGTTGACCAACTCAAACACCTACTTGTCTTTCAATCAATTCTTTGATAGTTCTCTTTTTTCACATGGTGTTTCGAAGCAATATTGGTTTTGTACAAGTAATAAAAACATGTTGGACAGAGAGAAATTGCTCCTTTTTCCTTTTAACATTCAGATCTACTTACTTAGTAATTTAACATTTAAGCATGTTTAAAATATTTTAAATAAGGAAATATATTTTAGCAATATGCTTTTTGGTGTCAAAATACCGCAGTTGTTCTACAGAAACTTCAGGTCTGTTTTGACACATGAGAAGTGCAATAAAAGTGTGCTGTCACTTGTTTACAGAGTGAGTGGCAATGCTACTTTGAAGTTCTAAGAAAAAGGTGTTAGATAACTGGCGGCCCAGAGGATGCACATGCTTTATTATACTGTGCAAAGAAACTGTCTGCAGTCCTCAAAGCTATGGGCCAGATTGTCATCTCATGTAAATTGAGATAGATCATTGACAGCAATGGAAATATTCTGATTTACACCTAGTAATAATCTAGCCCCATGTCATTACCAATGTGATACTTTAATTGTCTCTAATTTACTGTTGACATTTGCTTCAAGACCTCGACATTGGCCTACACATACAGATCTGTTAGATCTTGCTCCATTATACTACAACAATGGATTAAATAGGGTAGGAACTTCTGCCTCTTGGGGAAAAAAAACATAACATGAGACTGCATCTCCATACTTTCAGAAGGCAGAAGAGGGAGTCCCATTCCCAGCCAGCAGTTGGAGGAAAAAGGGAAGTTTCTCCCACCCCTAGCCACCTCCCAAACCTGCCTTGCAAATTAAAGCCCTGATTATGCAAGCTGCTCCATGCTTGTGAAAGCCTATGTTCATGCAGACTCACATGGACTTGTAGATGTCATGCAGGAGTTTGCCAACCTGGAGCACCTTGCAGGATTGGATACAAGTCAAATCCTGAAGGCCTTTAACAGCCCAAACATCAAAGTCAACAGGTGTTTTGCCCAACTAAGAAATGCAACAGTTAACCTTTAATAAAGCAATGCATTTCAGTGCTTCATAAGAGGAGGCAGAGGACAAAACCTTTGCTCCCTAAAAGTAGACTGAGTGGAGTCCTACCTACCTATTCCCACTAGGAGGTGAAGTCCTCAATCTTCTAGTAGTTCACCAACTTGGGTCTTAGTAAAAATGAGAGTGTTCATCACTACTCCAGAGGAAGATACTGAAATCCTGAATTATCCCAAGAAAGCTAATGTTAGCCCATGTAAATAATAGCTTCCTCTGCAGGCACGCCAGTGATTTGGGGAAAAAAAAAAAAAAAGAAAGTTTGATGCCTTACCCCAAAGAAATTTTTGTGCTTTTAAAAAGCCCAAGTACATCATTTTGTGTATCAGAGTTTGAAAAGAAAATAAATCCACTGATTAAAAATATATCTGCTTTAAACTCTACTCAGGAGGTGGGGGGGAGGGGGGAGAGAAAAAAAGACTATACATAAAAATAGCAGGACTTTTCATCTCTCAGTGGGGTTTCAAATTGAGATTTTAGACTCAGCCATCCAGAAAAAAAAATAGTAATATTATACTGTTGTACAACAGAATGTTTTCTTCTTCTCCTGAATGAGCATTGGGTCTTTATTTAGAACTGTGAAGGTGATACAACTGACTTGTGGCATTTCTGAAAGATCTGTTGTAGCTGTAGCCTTAGATTCTACAAATCAAATGAAAAGAAAACCCACATCCCCGTACAGCAGATCACTGTCTCATTGGGGTAGATACATAGTACCTGGTGGAACAAGCAATTGTGTGCTTGCTTTAAAAACAAATTCAAAGAGTTCCTTAACATTAAAAAAGCATAGAAGATATTTGATTTACATATAACAAAATAGCCATTTTTGTCCTGCATTGTTCATTGGAGAAGTGATCATTTAATATGTGACAGTTAAAAGCTTTTAATTAATGTCATTTGTAAAGCACATTTAAAAATTGATCATCTGAGAGATGTTTCATGAAAAGAAAGATATTTTGTATTTCAAAAAGCTTACAGGTCTAGCCAACTATATGTTTCTCAGCTTTTCAATTACAATATTACAAAGGCAGTACCAAAGTCTGATCTGACTTTCCCACGAAAGCAAACTCACTGAAGTCAGGAAGTTGTCTTCTCTAAAGACAGTACAGGCCAATTTGTTACAAGTGCTCAGCACCCCAAACAAGGCTACATTTTCAGCTGTGTTCTCATTTAGGCACTTAAATGAAGCAACCAGATTTTCAGATGGGCTCAGCACTCAGCAACTTCCACTGACAACTAGAGCTGCTGGGTTGTGAGCTTTGGCCCTATGTTGACTGGATCCCTATTCTCAGACCTTGGTACTTAGCACGAGAAAAGCTGAAACTCTCTTAGAACTCAAAAAGTTTTTGAGGTTGAGGAGTTCAGCCCCATTCTGAGACCAATGGCCAGAGCCTTAGGGCCTCACTCGAGAACATCCCACTTCAGTTCCTTCCACCAGCGCTCAGCTTTTCTTGCCCTGTTGTCTACTTATGGGTCTCCACTACCCCACAGCTTTCAGTTTAAAGTGATATTCACTTTTATTGATTTGCCTTTTTCCATGTCGATTCCCTGGCCCCCCATAGCGGCTCCTGGTAATGCTGACCTCTCCCTTGATGCTTTCATCATAGAATTAGTCACCTTTGAGTTGTCATCTGAGAGTCAAGGAGGAATTTAGGGCATGCTGGTACTCATGTGTCAGTTTTGGCACATCTCTGCCTCTTTTCCCTTGGCTGTTGATATTTTCTCGGTGCTTAGTGCATTCTTGACACTTCACTGATAGCATCAGCTTCCCGTCTGTGTGATATGCTTTGATGAACTATCCACCTTTACCATCTCAGTCAGTCATCCCTGCAGACCCCTTCTCTTCACATGTAAAAAGTGACAAAGAGTCCTGTGGCACCTTTGTTGCTTTTTACAGATCCAGACTAACACGGCTACCCCTCTGTCTCTTCACATGGAGTTTCTTTTCCTATGCTTTGGTTTCTTCTCTACTAGAATCAACTAAAGCAACATTAGTGCATAATTGTACCTCAGACCGCCAGTCCATAGGAGAGTTATGGTAGTTTTTCAGTGCAAGACTGAGCGAGGCTATAGAGCTTAAAGCAAATGGTAGTGACACAACAGGAAACTCAAGTGTCAATGAGCTCCAGTCTCTATGAAGTATAATGCATGTCAGAATGTCAGTGAAAACAACGAGGAGTCCTTGTGGCACGCTAGAGACTAACAAATTTATTTGGGCATAAACTTTTGTGGGCTAGAACCCACTTCATCAGATGCATGGAGTGGAAAATACAGTAGCAGGTGTATGTATATATATATATATATATATATATATATACACACACACACACACACACACACACACACACAGTACATGAAACAATGGGAGTTGCCTTACCAAGTGGGGGTTCAGTCTAATGAGACAATTCAATTAACAGTAGAAGGGAGGGAAAAAAATCACTTTTGTAGTGGTAATGAGGGTGGCCCATTTCAAACAGTTGACAAGATGTGAGTAACAGTAGGGGGAAATTAGTTTTTGTAATGACCCATCCACTCCCAGTCTTTAATCAAGCCTAATTTGATGGTGTCCAGTTTGAAAATTAATTCCAGTTCTGCAGTTTCACATTGGAGTCTGTTTTTGATGGTTTCTGGTCGAAGAATTGCCACTTTTATGTCTGCTATTGAGTGATCAGGGAGATTGAAATGTTCTCCTACTGGCTTTTGAATGTTACAACTCCGGATGTCAGATTTATGTCCATTTATTCTTTTACGTAGAGACTGTCTGGTTTGGCCAATGTACATGGCAGAGGAGCATTGTTGGCACATGATGGCATATATCACATTGGTAAATGTGCAGGTGAACGAACCCCTGATGGTGTGGCTGATGTGGTTAGGTCCTATGATGGTGTCCCTTGAATGTGGACACAGTTGGCACCGGGGTTTGTAGTAGGGTTTGGTTCCTGGGTTGATGTTTTTGTTGTGTGGTGTGTAGTTGCTTCAGTATTGGCTTCAGGTTTGGGGGCTGTCTGTAAGCAAAGACTGGCCTGTCTCCCAAGGTCTGTGAGAGTGACGGATCATCCTTCAAGATAGGTAGTAGATCCTTGATAATGCACTGGAGAGGTTTTAGTTGGGGGCTGTAGGTGACGGCTAGTAACATTCTTGGGCCTGTCTTGTAGTAGGTGATTTCTGGGTACCCTCCTGGCTCTGTCAATCTGTTTCTTCACTTCACCAGGTGGGTATTGTACTTTTAAGAATGCTTGATAAAGATCCTGTAAGTGTTTGTCTCTGTCTAAGGGATTGGAGCAAATGAGGTTGTATCTTAGAGCTTGGCTGTACACAATGGATTGTGTGATGTGGTCTGGATGAAAGCTGGAGGCATGTAGGTAAGTATAGTTGTCAGTAGGTTTCCAGTATAGGGAGGTGGGAGTTGCTGTGATACTCAAGAGCCAAAGACTGGCAGCAATGGAGCACAGTCATACCATGGAGCTGAAACAGTGATATGCACCAAGAGTAGTGGTGCAGCATTATCACAGCGCAGAGAATGTGTTGGTATTGCTGAGTAGGCGACATTAGTACAGAACTTGTGTTTGGCAGCAGTGAGCAGTTGTACTGTAGGCAACCTTTTTTCAGCCTGGGCAGGGACGGAATAAATCCTTAACTTATAAAATCTCTTAAGCAACATACTGGATGGTCTGTTTCCCATTTCCCCATTTGGGAGTAAGGGAGGAGCATGCTTCTTCCTCTGTAGAGTGTCTCTCCCTCAGCCTTCAGGCACCTTCTCTTTACAGGATACTCCTGCGCTAATGAGCCCTATTTAACTTTTTCTCTGAATGCTTATTGTGGCATAGGTATGATATTCCTCATCTCACAATACTTGCATTGCTTTTTAAATCTCCCACTAAACTCCAGAAAACACACACTAGAAGGCACTAGCCGGGAGGAGAAGATGAAAAAAAATGATGTTTGTAGGTCAAACAAGTTCGGAGATAGGATAAGCCAGAGAGAGAGACATACACAGACAGACAGACCGACCGACCGACCAGACAGCAACAGGGACATACCTTTTCTGAGTTTTTCTAAATTTCCGAGGGAAAAAACCTAGCAGGATGAAATTTCACATATCACATCTCAAGAGGATTGATGTCTTTTTAAGAAGTTAGGAGGATTGAAAAAGCTTCCCATTAAAGTCTGATATCTTCAACCTTTACTATGGCGTGGTGACTGGTGCTCCATAACATTTCATTTGTCAAGTTGTATTTAGACATGACCTGCATGCTAGATCAAGGTTGTCATCCTACTCAAATGACCTTCCTTTCCAAAACCATGTTTTCTTCAGGGAGAACTCCACATTAAAATGACCCCTTCATATCACTTTTTGTGACACCACTATGACTCCTAATCTGAGATTAAGAAAAACAATTATTCAGGTCAGATAGGTACAATTTTTTAATGACTTAAATGGGCACCAAGCACGAGTATCCAAGGGCAGAATTTAAGTATATATGAACATGAATTTGGTAAATACTGCTTTAAAACAAAAATTAACAAAAACACACTGGTTGTTTGCAGCCACCCATGATGAAATAGGTATTCGCAAATGCTCCTGACATATCTTATCTGTTATGCTTCCCCCATCTCCAAACAGAATGCTTATGTGTTCTAAGCCTCAACACTTTCTAGCTGTTTAGATCAGGCTTTAGGAAATTATGAAGCTTCTAGAACAGTGATTTTATGTTTCCAGACAAACACCCAACCTCATTCTCACTTGGTCTCTTAAAAACTGGTTGGAGTACAAGTGATTTTGAGTAATGTTTTTTCCTTCCCCCTGCTAGTCAATTAAATTATAAGGAATGGGCAGAAGAAGGGTAAAGAGCAGAAGGAAAAGCAGCAAGGTAATTATAAGTTGCTTCATAGACTTCAGTAGCTGGTCAAGTGATGAATTTAAGAAGTCCTAAAACATTTCTGAAACCCTTTGATTTTCTGGTTTCTGTCATCCTTGCTAGTTAAACCTAGAATTGGTCTTGAGGTTAGAATTGACCTTCCAAAATATCCCGAGCCAAATTGTGCCCTTGACTGTAATGAGAGCTGCACATGTGCATTTGAGAGTACAAAAGTACACTATAAATGGATTTTGTAACTCTACTGCAGTATGGGCAATGAATATAACTATTACATATAGGAGACTTCAAGTCACCAAAAGAATCATTTCCTGCAGATCTTCCTGAAGCACTAAGTTTAAGGGATTACCATGCATGGTATATTAGATTGCCTTGTACATTCACTGTGGATGTAGACAACCATAGATACTGCATAAGGCTATGTCTACACTACAGAATTAGGTCGGATTTATAGAAGCCGGTTTTATAGAAACCGGTTGTATGCAGCCGATTGTGTGTGTCCCCACCTAAAATGCTCTAAGTGCATGAAGTCGGCGGACCGCGTCCACAGTACCGAGGCTAGCGTCGACTTCCGGCGCATTGCACTATGGTACCTATCCCACAGTTCCCGGAGCCTCCGGCGCCCATTGGAATTATGGGTTGAGATCGCAATGCCCGGATGATGCAAAGCAGTGCCGCGAGGGGTTCTGGGTACATTGCGTCAGGCCCCTCCCCCGCCGTCACAGCAACGGCAGACAATAGATTCGCGCCTTTTTACCTGGGTTACCTGTGCAGACAACATACCACGCCAAGCATTGAGCCCGCTCAGCTCAGCTCACCGTCACCATATCTCTTCCGGGTGCCGGCAAACGTGGGACTGCATTGCTAAACAGCAGCAGCAGCTTACTGCCTTTTGGCGGTAGACAGTGCAGCATGACTGGTGGCCTTCATTGGTGATCTGGGTGCAGGCAGCTGTGGGGCTGGCAGCCGTGGTGCTGCATTGCACCAGCCCCTTGCCTTTTGGTAGAAGATGGTTTATTACGACTGGTATCCGTCGTCGTCGTACTGCAGCGGCTGTCAATCATGGGCACCCGGGCAGACAATGATGGTTATCAGTCATAGTATGCTATTTTCTGCCAAGTGCCCAGTATTGTCTGCTAAGCACCCAGAAGAGGCCGATGGCGATCTGGGTGCTGGCAGACATGGGGCTGGCAGACATGGGGCTAGATTGCTACACAGCAGCAACCCCTTGCCTTTTGGGCAGTAGATAGCATATTATGATTGGTATCCGTCGTTGTCATATTGCAGTGGGTATCAGATGGTGCAATAGACCTGAAGGCTAACTGCCAAGCGCCCAGTATTTGCTGCCAAGCACCCAGAAAATGCCAAGGGCTATCAGTCATGCTGCACCGTCGTCTTAAGATGTAAAAAATAGATTTATTCTCCATTCATTTGCTTCCCCCCTCCCTCCTGCTAAACCCAGGCTTTTGAGTTCAATCTTTGGGGGGGGGGGGCATTCTGTGTGACAGTTGTTTGTGTTTCTCCCTGATGCAAACCCACCTTTCTTGATTTTAATTCCCTGTACCTGTACGCGGTGTCACTCGCCCCTCCCTCCCTCTCTCCCTCCCTCCCTTCTTCCCCTGGTCCGTCAGATACTACTTTCGCGCTTTTTTTCAGACCAGACGCCATAGCCAGCACTGGGATCATGGAGCCCGCTCAGATCACCGCGGCAATTCTGAGCACTATGAACACCACGCGCATTGTCCTGGAAAACATGCAGAGCCTCCTGGACATGCCAAAGCCAAACCAGGACCAGCTGAGGAGGAGGCGATTGCAGCGCGGCGACGATAGTGATGAGGAAATTGACATGGACCTCTCACAAGGCACAGGCCCCAGCAATGTGGAAATCTTGGTGTTACTGGGGCAGGTTCATGCCGTGGACCGCCGATTCTGGGCCCGGGAAACAAGCACAGAGTGGTGGGACCGCATCGTGTTGCAGGTCTGGGACGATGCCCAGTGGCTGCGAAACTTTCGCATGCGTAAGGGCACTTTCATGGAACTTTGTGACTTGCTTTCCCCTGCCCTGAAGCGCCAGAATACCAGGATGAGAGCAGCCCTCACAGTGGAGAAGCGAGTGGCGATAGCCCTGTGGAAGCTTGCAACGCCAGACAGCTACCGGTCAGTCGGGAATCAATTTGGAGTGGGCAAATCTACTGTGGGGGCTGCTGTGATCCAAGTTGCCAGGGCAATGAGAGACCTGGTGATATCAAGGGTAGTGACTCTGGGAAACGTGCAGACCATAGTGGATGGCTTTGCTGCAATGGGATTCCCAAACTGTGGTGGGGCCATAGACGGAACCCATATCCCTATCTTGGCACCGGCGCACCAAGCCGCCGACTACATAAACCGCAAGGGGTACTTTTCAATGCTGCTGCAAGCCCTGGTGGATCACAAGGGACGTTTCACCGACATCAACGTGGGCTGGCCGGGAAGGGTACATGATGCTCGCGTCTTCAGGCAGTCTCTTCTGTTTCGAAAGCTGGAGGAAGGGACTTTCTTCCCGGACCAGAAAATAACCATTGGGGATGTTGAAATGCCTATCGTGATCCTTGGGGACCCAGCCTACCCCTTAATGCCATGGCTCATGAAGCCGTACACAGGCAGCCTGGACAGTAGTCAGGACCTGTTCAACTACAGGCTGAGCAAGTGCCGAATGGTGGTGGAATGTGCATTTGGCCGTTTAAAAGCGCGCTGGCGCAGCTTACTGACTCGCTCAGACCTTAGCGAAAAGAATCTCCCCATTGTTATTGCTGCTTGCTGTGCGCTCCACAATATATGTGAAAGTAAGGGGGAGACATTTATGGCGGGGTGGGAGGTTGAGGCAAATCGCCTGGCCGCTGATTACGCGCAGCCAGACACCAGGGCGGTTAGAGGAGCACAGCAGGGCGCGGTGCGCATCAGAGAAGCATTGAAAACCAGTTTTGTGACTGGCCAGGCTACGGAGTGAAACTTCTGTTTGTTGCTCCTTGATGAACCCTCTGCCCCTCCCCCACCACCCTGTTAACTCTACTTCCCTGCAAACCAACCACCCCACCCTCCCCTACTACCCTCCCCCCTTCGAGCACCACTTGCAGAGGCAATAAAGTCATTGTTGCTTCACATTCATGCATTCTTTATTAATTCAGCACACAACTAGGGGGATAATTGGAAAGGTAGCCCGGGATGGGTGGGGGAGGAGGGAAGGAAAAGGACACACTCCAATTTAAAACTTTAAAACTTATTGCTATGGAAATCATCTAGGGTGGAGTGAGTGGGTGGCCGAAGGCCCCCCCACCGTGTTCTTGGGCGTCTGGGTGAGGAGGCAATGGGACTTGGGGAGGAGGGCTGCTGGTTACAGAGGGGCTGTAGCGGCGTTCTCTGCTCCTGCTGCCTTTCCTGCAGCTCAACCATACGCAGGAGCATATCACTTTGATGCTCCAGCAGCCGGAGCATCGACTCTTGCTTTCTGATTACAAGTTGACGCCACCTCTCCTCTTCAGCCCGCGTTTCAGCACGCAACTTCTCCTCTTCAGCCCGCGATTCAGCACGCCACCTCTCCTCTCGCTCATATTGGGCTTTTTTAAAATCAGTCATTGACTGCCTCCACGCATTCAGCTGTGCTCTGTCAGCGTGGGAGGCAGTCTGAAGTTCAGTAAACATTTCGTCACGCGTCCTTCGCTTCCTTCTTCGAATATTCACTAGCCTCTGCGAAGGAGTAAGATTTGCAGCTGGTGGAGAAGGGAGAGGTTGTTAAAAAAAGATACATTTTAGAGAACAATGGATAGACTCTTTCACGTTAGATTTTGCTGTTCACAACATCACACAGCACATGTGCTTTCGTTACAAGGTCGCATTTTTCCTCTTATATTGAGAGTCTCCTGGTTTGGTGTGAGAGATCACTCACGCAGTGCCAGGACACAGATTTCAGCTTGCAGGCAGCCATGGTAAGACATATAGTCTTTGGGCTTTTTTAACCTTCTTAACATGTGGGGATGGTTTCAAACAGTTCTGCCCTCATTTCCCATACCAAGCACCCGTGCCATTTAAAATGGGTTTGCAATGTAAAAGGAGGGGCTGCGATTTCAGGTTTAACATGCAGCACAAACCCAACTAACTCCCCTCCCCCTCACACCCAATTCTCTGGGATGGTCACTTCACCCCTCCCCCCCACCGCGTGGTTAACAGCGGGGAATATTTCTGTGCAGCAGAGCAGGAAGGGGCACCTCTGAATGTCCCCTTAATAAAATTGCACCATTTTAACCAGGTGACCGTGAATGATATCACTCTCCTGAGGATAACAAAGAGCGATAAGGAATGGATGTTGTCTGCATGCCAGCAAACACCGGGACCATACGCTGCCATGCTTTGTTATGCAATGATTCCAGACTACGTGCTACTGGCCTGGCGTGGTAAAGTGTCCTACCATGGCGGACGGGATAAGGCAGCCCTCCCCAGAAACCTTTTGCAAAGGCTTTGGGAGTACATGAAGGAGAGCTTTCTGGAGATGTCCCTGGAGGATTTCCGCTCCATCCCCATACACGTTAACAGACTTTTCCAGTAGCTGTACTGGCCGCGATTGCCAGGGCAAATTAATCATTAATCATTAAACACGCTTGTTTTTAAACCATGTGTAATTTTTGCAAAGGTACACTCACCAGAGGTCCCCTGTGTGCCCTCAGGGTCTTGGGTCAGTTCGGGGGTTACTGTTTCCAGGTCCAGGGTGACAAACATATCCTGGCTGTTGGGGTAACTGGTTTCTCCGCTTCCTTGCTGCTGTGAGCTATCTATGTTCTCTCCATCCTCATCTTCCTCGTCCGCCGAACCCGCTTCCCCGTTTGCAGAGAGGGACTCATAGAACACGCTTGGGCTAGTGGTGGCTGCACGCCCTAGAATGGCATGCAGCTCCGCGTAGTAGCGGCATGTTTGCGGCTCTGCCCCGGACCTTCCGTTTGCGTCTCTGACTTTGTGGTAGGCTTGCCTTAGCTCCTTAATTTTCACGCGGCACTGCCGCGCGTCCCTGTTATGGCCTCTGTCCTTCATGGCCTTGGAGATCTTTTCTAATGTTTTGCCATTTCTTTTACTGTTTCGGAGTTCGGCGAGCACTGCTTCATCTCCCCAGATGGCGATCAGATCCTGTACCTCCCGTTCGGTCCAGGCTGGAGCTCTTCTGCGATCCTGGGACTGGGACTGGGACTCCATCATGGTTACCTGTGCTGATGGGCTCTGCATGGTCACCTGTGCTCTCCACGCTGAGCAAACAGGAAATGAAATTCAAACGTTCGCGGGGCTTTTCCTGTCTACCTGGCCAGTGCATCTGAGATGAGAGTGCTGTCCAGAGCGGTCACAATGAAGCACTGTGGGATAGCTCCCGGAGGCCAGTAATGTCGAATTCCGTCCACACTAACCCAATTCCGACCCCCTAAGGCCGATTTTATCGCTAATCCCCTTGTCGAGGTGGTGTTAGGAAACCGGTTTAAAGGGCCCTTTAAGTCGACAGAAAGGGCTTCGTAGTGTAAACGTGTCCAGGCTTAAGTCGATTTAACGCGGCTAAAGTCGACCTAACCTCGTAGTGTAGACCAGGCCTAAGTGAAATGACAGCGTCACAAATATATGGATGGATAATTCATATGCTATATAAGGTGATTTAGCTACAGGAAAACCTTATCAGTTTTGTGAAGAACTAGGCCATTTTGATCATGTATGTCTATTTTTCTTTTGCATTTAAGAAAAAGTACACCATATGTGTCAAAGAAATGAAAATCTCTTGCAGACTTTTTGACTTTTACACAGCACTGCATGGAAAAGTTTAGCAGAGATTCTGATTCTTTGGCCAATCTCCAGGTTTAGAATTGACCCTACATGGGTTTGGACACATTTTGGAAACAGATTTTACTCACTTTAAAATTCTTCCTATTGTAAGAAAATGGCTGTTAATCAAAACTATATAGCTTAAGCCTGCACACTGGTTTGTGCCTGTCTGACTCTTTAAATAAAAAAAAAAAAAGATTTTGCTACTATTTCCTGACAGAAAATCTGATTGCAGTACATATTGCTACTTTATCGTTTCTCACAGCTGCCACTGTGATTGCAGCTCCAGAGATGGTTCAATGTTTGTCACATTTCATGTTATGTTTCCCATTTTTTTGCATTTGTGAAACAGTTTTTTTTTTCTGAGCAGATATGGGAATTTAAGATGGAAGATGTTAATGTAACTATATTTTTTCAGCTGTTATTTTGTTATCTAGTGCAGCAAGAGGAAGAGCTGTCCAGCAGCAGGCTGAAGCCATATGGGCACCTAATACTGACAGGTATTAAATGGCTGGCACTATCTACATTGATTAGCACCTCAAGCCCCAATCTTGTTTCTGTAAGTTGAGGACTTCTTCCTTGTTCAACCCCCACAAGAAGCCAACTCATTTTACTAAATGGGTCTATAAAGTTTTATTAATTCAGTTAATCATCAATAAAAATAAACTCTGCTCACCCTGACCCATGAGTGCAGTAAAATGAAAGCAGCAATGCCATGTAAGTTTTCTGTTAGGAATCACGCCACACATAGCTGCTGACCTCCCTGTGGGAGCACATTTGCTGCTTCTGTGCATTCCTGTATTCCCATGGGTGGCTTATGCCAATATTCATTCTACGTGGCTAGACACACAACCTAAATGGCAGCCTTGTGATGAGGTACTGGGTAAACACTAAAGGTTTTGGATATTGTTAAAGATTATGAAACCTACCTGGGTAGTCAGCTTTAAATTTTTGGCTCATGTGTTGCAAATTGCCTCTCTTGCTATGTAATTCAGCAAATGTATGACTAGAGAAACCAATTAATTTTAGAAGCATTGTGGGCTAGATTTTCAGAAGACCTCAGCTCCTATTTAGGCACTTAAATAAGGATAATTTTTTTTAAGAGTCCTGTATCCAAGGTGCTGAACTCTTGTGAACATCTGGCTCAGTGTGTGTACAAACTACCCAAACTGTACTTGATGTTCATAAGTATTACACCTGGAACCTCCACATTTCTAGTTTCTGACTAAACCTGGTAGAAAAATCAAATTTTATATTTGTGAAATGTTTCCAAGAAAATGATTTTGTTCTTTATTTTCATGGAAAGTTAAAAAGGAAATTGACAAGGATATTCTAAAATAAAACAAAACATTGTTTAATTTCAAGTTGACATTTAGATTTTGTTTTGTTTTTCAAAAAACAGATTATTTGAATTGACATTTTCATGAAGACAAAACTTTCACTGAAAAATTTTGAAATTAAAGTGTTATTGAAATTGTATTTTTTGTGAAACATTTGATTTTGAGAAAACTATTTTTCAAAGAAAAATATTAGGTACAGATAATTTTGATCAGTTCTGTTTATGACAGGGATGGAAATATCAGTACAGTCAGGAGCTTAATGCACCAAACATTAACTTGTATAGTGGGAGTTGTGTTTTATTTCCCTGTTTACAGCGCTGACAATTTACCTGCTTGAACTTGAGTAAAGTGATACAATATAAAATAGGCAGCATAGTTGCATATCAAATACTATTTCTAATCCATATTTAGCAGACAAATTACCTCAAAGACTAATTCTTCTATCCTAGTGCCACCCTTGTCAAAAGGTTTTGAACGGAAATTCACCAACAAGTGATGTGTGTTCAGGTAAACCTGGTTCTTATTCCAAATGGATCTCAACACAGTCTTTCAAACTGATATGCCTAATTGCCATTTTGGAAGAACCAGTTGTTTTCCACCACCACCACCCCCAATACATAGATATTTACAGAGTGCTAAGATAAAAGAAAACAGTGAAGATGATGAATCTGCTGGTCTTGATAAAGGTAGAAGACAATGAAAATTTATGATGAGTTGTTATAAAATTTCTGCAACATGCTATAAAAATATAATAGGGAGGGTTGTTCTTTTTTTCTTGCACGTTCAAAAACAGCTATTCACCATATGAACATCAATACATTTAAGAGACTTTTCCCATTTAAAAATAGTAACAGGACAAAGTTCAGCACTCTCTTAAAAGCAATAATTTACCACTCTCAATTGTAAGAGGAAAGAATTTGTAAGACAATCTAGCAGAACAGATTGAGATTTCAATTTAGCAAAGCACTTAAGCATATGCCTAACTTTAAGCATGACTTCAGTGGGACTATTAATGTGTTTAAGCTTAGGCACATGCTTAAGTACCTTGTTGAATCAGGGCCTGAAACAGCATTTCTTTACCCTGTCATCATCAGTCTTTGGAGTGGCTACTTAATTTACATAAAGCAACTGGCCTTTGTGCTAGCCCTGCATAAGGCACAGGTTTGGGACCAGAGTGAGCATAGCATACATTGGGATTCTCCTTACTCTCCTTCACAAATGAATTGCTACTCAATATGGGGCCTGATCTTGAGCCAGATTCTGCTACTTTTATCCATGTTAAGTAATGCCTTACTTAAGGTTACCATATTTCCACAATCAAAAAAGAGGACACTGGGGGAGGGGGGCCCACTCTAGCCCCGCCCCCATCCACTCCCTCCCACTTCCCACCCCCTGACTACCCCCCTCAGAACCCCCAACCCCCCCTGCTCCTTGTCCCCTGACTGCCCCCTCCTGGGACCCCTTCTCCTAACTGCCCTCCAGAACCCCACCCCCTACCTAAGCCTCCCTGTTCCTTGTCCCCTAACTGCCCCCTCCTGAGACCCCCCCCAGCCTCACTGCCCCCCTAGGACCCTGCCCCCTACCTGTACCCTGACTGCCCAAAACCTTATCCACACCCCCAGACACCCCCCCCCGAACTCCCGACCCATCCAACCCTGCTCCCTGTCTCTTGACTGCCCCC
>NW_020698242.1:580886-617132 GCF_002925995.2 Terrapene triunguis | reverse complement strand
ACCCCTGCTCCTAACTGCCCTCCAGAACCCCACCCCCTACCTAAGCCCCCCTGTTCCTTGTCCCCTAACTGCCCCCTCCTGAGACCCCCCCCCACCCTCACTGCCCCCCTAGGACCCTGCCCCCTACCTGTACCCTGACTGCCCAAAACCTTATCCACACCCCCAGACACCCCCCCCCGAACTCCCGACCCATCCAACCCTGCTCCCTGTCTCTTGACTGCCCCCTCCAGAACCACCCTGCCCCTTCTCCGACCCACTGGCCCCCTTACCGTGCTGCTCAGAGTGCTGCAGAGAGGCGTGCTGGGCAGCAGGGGAGGGTGAGCAGGGGGAGGAGCTCCAGACTGCCGGAGGCCCGATGCGAAAGACCCCGGCGATCTGCGAATGCAGGGAGGGGAGTGATTTCCAGCTGCAGGGGAGAGGAGGGGGAAGCGGAGGAGGGGCTCTGGCTGCCAGAGCCCCGTTTGAGTGGCAGGATTCGGCCGGCTGCCCTGTCAGCCGCGCGCGCTCTGCATGGGGGGGGGGGAGTCCGGACATTTACAAATTCCCCCCCTCTCCCCCGGACGCTATTTTTAACTCAAAAAAGCCGGACATGTCCGGGAGAATCCGGACAAATGGTAACCCTAGACTTACTCCTTGAGTTAAGCCACTGATTTAAAGGGCACTACTTCAAGAACGTTACTCTTCAAGCACAGCAAGGTGACTTACCCCTTGCACAAAGCGCTCAGTAAACGGCATGACTGGGACCCTGAGAGGTGCTTAGAATATCCAATTAATTCATTTAATTGGGAGCTGCAGAATCTCAACATCACACTGGAGAGGCCCTAGGGCCCCAGTCCTCCAAGGTGCCAAGAGCTTCTGGTCAAGTAAAGTGTACCCTCAAATCCGATTGAAGTGGTATGCCTAGCTTTTCCCGGGGAGGGCCCAGCACTCGGCAGTGTTGAGCCCTATGTTTGCAAATCCATGGCAAATATGTTTAATGATGAGTTATATATTCATGTTTCTTCCCAGCACTGCAAAAATCTTAAATATATTCTTTGTTAGAGATGTACCATCTGTAAACTCTCCTGTTTCTGACCCCCAGTCCTACCACCACTTGGGTCACCAGCAGCTCTAGATAGCCTTTATACAGAAAATATAGTTATCAGAGTCTACATATTAAAGCGGAGTGTTGTATTACGCCAAAGTTAAGGAAATGCCATGGAATTCCCTGGTGCAATGAGTGTTTCATTCCTAACACAGCTTCAGCATCTGTCTGCTTATTTCAAAACTCTCCAGTCATACCAGTATAATTCCAGAGGAGATTTCCCCCGCAGTGTGTATTCCTGATGTAACATTCGTCAGTAAATAAGGACATGAACCAGGCATTGGAAACTGCAAGTCCTAGGGAGCAGGGTGGGGGATGGGCGGGAAGATACATTTTGTGATTGTATCTTCTGTTATAACCTGGCTTTTATTTGCTAAAGATGGCAAGTTAAGGCTGTCTAAGACAGTTATAAAAATATAATGCATCAGATTCCCATGGCTCCCTTGTTCATTAAAGCTTTTCTTCTTTAAGAAATCTGCCCTGCTCTAAAGAGCATGAGAAATAAGGATTGTATTTCAACTGAAGCCAGAGTGAGCAGAAAAAGCTTTCCTAATTATGTTACTAATTACTTGAACAGTCCTCCATTTGACAATATAATTGTACCAAAACAGAGTGGAATGTCTTCATTACACTGGAAAGAAGAACATGTGGGTTTTTCTCCCTTAGAATGTATATACTATGATCCAGACACAGAAACTTTACCTGAACTTAAGGAGGTCAGACAAACTTTCTAAAAATATCAGTTTTTCAGCACAAGTATGTATGTTACATAATAGCTCATATCCTACGTGTTTTCCAGTATGTCTGTCTCTCACCTCAGCTCCACGGCACAGTCCTAGAGCAAGCTAACCTCAAATCCGAGCAGCAACAGTGTATTTAAATCTTTGCTGCTGGTCCTCCCTTTTCAGTGCTGTGCTGCCCTGTTTTCTATTTATAGTCCATAGAAGTCAGTGGAAAGTCATAGTATTTCCAGCAGCAGTTAGAGGTGCAGTCTACCAATATACCTGAAGATTTCAGCAGCCGTAAAAGGCAAGTATCAGAGCAAAACACTATGATAAAGAGGCAGCTAATGACATGCAAAGGTACCATGACAGCCATCATGTAACAGTCATTAGCCAACCCCAAACATCCTAAAATCAAGGTTTAAAAAATAAAAAAATAAAAAAAATCTTCAAAGCACTAAATATTAATCCTCACAACATTCCTGTGAGGTAAGTATTAGCCCATTTTTATAGGTGGGGCAACTGAGACAAAGAGGTTTGGTGTCAAATCTAGCTCATATTGAAATCAGGATAAAACTTTTATTCACTTCAATAATGCAAAGAGAATAAGGCCCTAAGTAATTTTCTAAAGACCACAGAGCATGTTGGTATCAAAGGCAGGATTAGAACTCAGGAGTTTGTAGATCCGTCTTGGGCTCATACCATCTGTCTTTGTCAACATCACGTTCTACTCTTATACAACGTCTAGCACAGAGCCTCAGTCATTATTTGGGCTTCTAGATGCTACCAGAAGAAACAATAATTGTTTTCTAAGACAACATGAAGGGGAAATGCACAGAATTCATAAAAAGATCAGAAAGAAATAGCAGTTTCCCTGCTGCAGAGTACTGTCAGTCTACAGCTGAGGATACAGGCAAGAATAGCCTTGACTGCTGTGCAAACAGATTTTGTTGGGAGTGCTGATGTATACAATTAGATTTGTGAAGTGCCTCTGGTTCTCTAGAGAGAACTTTAAAAAAAATGCAAAATATATTTCATTTTTACTTCGCTAGTTATAGTGTTTTGAACTGTCTGTAGTGAAAACAAAATCTGTGAGCAAGTTTCCAAAAGAGAACAAAACCTTATTTCTCTTTGATAGTAGAACAATGCTGAACGTTCTGACCTTGTGGATTCAAAGAAAGCGTAAAAAAGTGTTATGGAATAATTTGTGACGCTGTGCGAATCTTACCATACACACTGGTATATACCGCCCTCTCAGTGTGCACGGTTTAAGTCATATTAACTGCAATGGTAAACATGTATAGAAAATAAATATTTTATATAATTTGCATTGGGCTAAGTATGGTGACCTCCAAATGAAAAACTGCAGAGTCATGTGATGAATTATGTTTGTCAGGTAACAGTGATGACTTCACCTGCATTCTGACTCCTGATGTAAGTGGGACTACCTCCAATATTCCAAACCACTGAGCAAAACCAAAAAAACACTCCTCCTATCCCCCAAATAAACCATCATCATTTTTAAAAAATATTGAGCTGGCAGATAAATATTTCCTATGTTCTGCTCTCAGAAGCAGGGCTAGACATAGAAATTTCAGACCACAGGAAGGGGTTGATTCCCAGTGTGAAAGAACACTCATCTGGGATTTCCCTTATTTGGGATAACTCATTTATGGCTTCAGCCTTCACAGGTAATGAGGCCCATCCCAATAAAAACATTATCCCACACTCCTCCCTCATCATATGTACTTTTCCTCTTATCTTACCAGATCCTCAGATATTTCTTACCTTTTATGGCACACTATGAAGAACATGTGCAACTTTACTTTACACCTTGCAGTTTTGCACTATTTTATTTAGTCAATTCCTCACAATTTGTGCTGACATTTTCGGGCAAGCAAAGCAAGGTCCTACACTCAACTTGATTACATTTCTCTAACTGTGACAGAATTCAGCTGGTCTCCCACCCTGCTGGCTATTTCCTTACAGCAGTTGAGCAACAAAGTAAAATTAATTAAATAGCTGATCATCTCACTCACTGGGCTTCAGTAAAGAAAGAACAGGAGCATGGAAATGTGTTTGTACCTTGCACTAAATCAGACTTGCCAACAGCTCTCATCCCTCATAAACACACAGAATATCCTCTTTCTTTTCTATGCTTGAAACAAATATTTTGAAGCTCCCCCAAATTTTTTTTTATGTACAGTTTTAGCAATATTGAAAGTGATTGGGTTTTATTACTTTTAAACCTAACCTCATATTTTATGGGTGTCCTCCTCGCAACAAACCAAATAGCAAACATTAAAAACTAATTCTGCAGTGCCACAAACCTAGTCTGTTTTCAGCTCAGCCACTGCCTCAGTTCCTCTCTCAGTTCCAGGGTCAATTGCCTACTCACATCCTCCATCACACGCGGGCTCCTCACCTCATTTCCCTCAGCCCAGGAAGGACTCGCTGCCACACAGTCTCTTTCTAGGAACATTTTTATTCTTCCAATATAGAAGTTGGGCAAAAACATCCAACACAAAGAACTGTTTTTACACTCACCTTGGGCTTCAGAACCCAGAGGCTTTTCCCTTTGCCCCTTTCAATTCTCCTGCTTCAGAATCTACTGCACTAGTCCAGATCATTCTGATTGGAACATGCTCTCAGCCTTTTATAGGAATTCACCTAACCCCTTCCCAGCTGGGTCTGCTAAATTGAAAAGTGCTGACTAGCCCCAGATTCCCTAGCCCTTAAAGGGATAGACCACCCTGATACAGTTATTTTCCCAATTATGCTACCTGAAAACAATATGATTGAAGATCATTTTAAAGAGTTCTAAAATGTATTAGTTAACATTCTCTTTCTAGAGGCCTAAATTTTTAGGCTTCAGTCCGGTTAACACTTACACATATGCTTAACTTTAAGCACATAAGTAGACGGCTGACTTTGATGGGGACTACTTTTCTGGGTAAAGGTACGCATGTGCACCAGTGTGTTTGCAAGATCAGGGCCCTACGGTGGCTGTGTCCAAATGGAGAAATACAAAAATAATAGTAATTAAAAATATTCCAAAATATTCAGTGTCTCTGCTGAGCCTCACAGTGCTCCTGTCTTACCCCTAACCATAGAATGGCAGCCATTTTGCTTGTGGGCATGTCTTCAATCTCTTTGAAAACAGTGGGAGGTAGCAACCAACTTTATTAAGAGCAGCCTCACTTCCACATGCAGACAGAGAGGAGGGAAATGGCAGCCATCTTGCAGGTTTTAGTCCCATTGACTGTAATAGGGAATGGTGGCCATTTTGAATAAGGGTAAATTCGTGAGTTGGCAGCCTTTCATCATGTTTTCATGAGATAGGTAATAGACACCCCAAAATCAATTGAGCCACCATAAAATTGTGAAAAATTGGCAGTACTGAATGTATCAATATCATTGTGTGGTGACATATGCAAGCATCTTACAGTTTAATATATATATTCATTCTTCAAGGTTATTAGTTGAATAAATTCTAGCCATGTTTATTCTTGGATTACAGAATTTTTGCAAATTAATTATGAGTAGTCAATATTCAAAATGTGGGCAATGTGATTTAGCTTTGATTGCACACTTATGTCACATGTTGTTTGTTTCCTGACTAGAGAAACAACTTCCAGGATCAAGCTTACAGTATGAACATTCATCTTTATGAGTTTCAGGTTCATTTTATGTAAATATTCATAACCTGAAAAAGAAGAAGAACCAGAAACTCCACAAAGTCCTTCCCTACTGCCAATTTATTGTGTGTGGAAGGGGCACAAAATGGTGATGAGCTGTAGTACAAAACCCTCAGATAAGAGCAATTTGCTATTTGATAAAACTGTACAGGCTATGTGAACATTCCAGTCAAACATTCATTTACTAGAAAGTTCATAGACAGCAAACACAAAAAAGATGCCAGTTGCTACGGTTTTTCTTCAGGCAAATATTCACAGAATATTATTAGGTAATCACCTAGCTCTATTACTGGTAAATACTGAATTTGTATTGGCAAAAACTATGGCCCCAATCCTTCAATGTGATGCATGTGGGAGAAACTTCAATGATGAGGTCACAGAGTCTATTGCAGAATCAGGGCCTATCTATACCTGCACTTTATTCCATGAATCTGTAGCGTTGCTAGTTCCACACTTCCAGTCTTATTGTTGCTTGTTGAACGATAAAGATTGCCAAATGCACTGTTCTCCTTGTGAATGCCCCATTCCTCAGGTTATTATTGTTAAGCATCTGTTTTACATTAAGGAAAGGCTTCAAATCCTCTTGCACTCTGGCTACAGAGATGACTACCTCCCTCAGCACTCCTCTGTCTACAAGGCGTAGATCAGGAAATGCCTTACATGGACATATTAAATTCAAGCCTCAGATTCCAGCCTACCCAGTGGTATGTGAATCAGATTCAAACTTTTGAACTGTTTTTCTTTCACTGAAACCTACACCTACTATTTATTTAGATATGCAGGATACAGACTGAATTCAAATGGTAAAAAAAACACTTCTGCGTCTGACGAAGTGGGTATTCACCCACGAAAGCTTATGCTCCAATACGTCTGTTAGTCTATAAGGTGCCACAGGACTCTTTGTTACTTCTTTAAAGAGGGTTTGTTGTAATTTATTTAGCCACTTCTGGCCATTCCCAAGAAAGAGGATACATGTCTGAAGGATTTAAGTCATCTAGTTTCAGTTTATACCGTTCTCGCATCAGAAAGTATGGAATATACAGTGCTAGATTTCCAATAAGTTATTCCATTGTCCCTGTATTACTGATTGTTCAATAGTGATTCTTAACACTGATGCCACAGTAAGATACCAAAATAGAAATGGAAGTGTAGGAATATGATAATCTCCCTAAGTATATCACTGACAATGCTAACCTCTGTAAACTGCGACTAGACATTCAATGATGCCAGAAAATTTAGCTGAGGATTTGTATATTCTATTCAGGTTCTCATGCTGTGCCTCTGCCCATCATTGTGGTATCAGAGCACCATTCAGAAATGCAATGAGATCTGAGGAGTTCTCTGATCAGGGCAGTTACAAAATGTTTCATCATTTCACATGAGACAGCCTCCTGTTTTCTGGGTTCTATTAAAATGTTTACTTTCTTTGAAAGAAATTCAGAGGTGGATAAAAAGAAAGGGTTTTTTCTACTTGAAAAACAGTGTATAAAAGACAACTGTTTCTGGGAATTCTGCTTGAAGACAAATGCCCTGATATTAAAATTACATCCATGGGAGTTTTGCCCTTGTAAGCAATGCATAATCTGACCCCTAATGTTGTCAGTTGGCCTGAATGGCTATTTTTGAAATTGCACCATCAAAAAGCGAGTGCCCACTTTTAAAAGGTGTTGTTTTGTTTTGAACATACACACATGGAGGCATAGGTTCAAATATGCCTTTTTGTAAAAGGCAAAACCGGACATTTTTAAAAGGCAACAGGCCAGTTCAAAGACACCTCTTGCCATTTTGAATCCATGTTTCATGTGCTCCCTAGGGGATTCTGCACAATCCAGTGCTCCTCAATGTGAAAACATCTCCCTTTTATAGTGGCAGCCCTGTAGCATGAGAAATATCATTTAAAATTTTAAATAGGTCAGAAAGGCACAAAAGGACCTTAACCAATTCATGAACATTCCTTTATACTGAGACACATATTTAAACTGGCCTTCTGTTAGAACTTGTTTAAGGCTAGTAGAAGCTAGCCTCATGTCATATGCAACTGATAATTCATCTGAAGTTTGACTTTCATGAAGATGGAGCACTCTATTTTAGATCTTTAATGGTTTCAGGGGTCGGCAACATTTGGCATGCGGCTCGCCAGGGTAAGCACCCTGGCGGGCCGGGCCAGTTTATTTACCTGCTGACGTGGCAGGTTCGGCCAATCGCGGCCCCCACTGGCCACTGTTCGCCGTCCCGGGCCAATGTGGGCGGCGAGAAGCGGCACGGGCGAGGGATGTGCTGGCTGTGGCTTCCCGCCACCCCCATTGGCCCGGGACGGTGAACCGCGGCCAGTGGGGGCCGCGATCGGCCGAACCTGCCGCGTCAGCAGGTAAATAAACTGGCCCGGCCCGCCAGGGTGCTTACCCTGGCAAGCCGCGTGCCAAACGTTGCCGACCCCTGTTATATATCTTATATAGTTATGTTATTTTGTATAGAAATGTAAATGAATATTAATGGGATACTTTCCTTAGTTTGTCAAGAACTAGTTTCACAAATCTCACCATTCGCAAGAACAATGCTTGAATCCCTGAAGTTTTTCATATGAGAGAGATCGAGGAATGCTACTTAAAAGTCTAGAGTGTTCAGTATGGAGTGAAACCCAGATTGCCAGCTTTAATTTCTTTTGTTAACCTCTTTGTTGTGAAATTCATCTTAAGCAAATACATTCCTTATCAGTTTATTTTATGATATCAAATCCAGTCAAAGTTTTGGTTTTTATTTGTCTTTTGTCTGGATCCAGTTGTTTCTAATTTATTGCCATGTATCACTTGCAATGGAATCCTTTGAGTTTCCTCTCTGAACTTAAGCCACCTGGTTTCTGTTATTTTTAAGGTGGACAAGGACACTAGGGCACTTCACTCTACACATTGTAAAAGCAACAATTTAAAAAGGTGGCAGACATGTGCGTATAAACAGAAACAAAAGCCTCCTATATGCCTGAAAATCCTCAGCGTTTAATAGGGTTTTAGTAAGATTCAGTCACAACTCTCAATGGAATAGATTGTTTTTAAACTGTGGGGTTTTGGGGTGCGCCATAATATAGCATACTCAGTAATATTTAATTTTAAAAAGATTATCCATTTCAATTTAATTCCTGCATCAGGTCAATGAGGGCTAAAGATTTTTCCAGAAAACAGCTGTGAAACATTACAGGAGACAGCCCTAATTCTGCAAGCACTTACATATGTGATTCATTTTACACACAGACATAGTCCCATTGAATTCAGTGGGACTACTGACATCTAGAAAGTTACTCACGCGCATATGTGATTGCAGGATTAGGGCCTAAAAGCTTGCAGTTAATTCAGACAAATACTGGGGAGTGAGATCGCCCCTCATTTTGTGCAGGGCTCCCTTACTGTATCACAAATTAGAGAGGTCATATAGTGAAATCAGTAGGATTACTCATATGCGTAAATTTTAGCTCAGGATACAGCAAATCTACAGAAAGTATATTTTATTCCTCCTTAATTTTTGCACCAAAGAAGCCTGTGCAATATTTTGATACATTTGCACATTCTATCTCTTAGAGTATTAAAGTTTAAACCACTGAAAAGAAAGTTACCTAAATGTAGACGTAGGTTTGAGATATACCATTGTCAGACATTTTCCGGTAACACAATTCCTTTTGAATTTTTAGTACATAAATAATGCCAGAGGGCATGCAATAACATTATGAATGTGTGTGTGTTTTTGTCTGACATAACAATAAACTGAGAAGTCTGTCATACACAGAATACATTTTGAAAAATTGAAGGCATCTAATTATTGTGTTATAGACTTTGAAGAATTATTATAACATATAAAAAGTTCAGTGACAATAAATCATAGTTCTGCACACATACAAAAACACAAACAAAAATCCTCACAACCCCACTGAATCCAGATAAATAATTTTAATTGAAATATCCCAATGTATAAAATTCTAAGTTATGGCATTAATATTTGCAGTTATGAGCACATCTGATTTTATGGAGCCAACAGTCTCCACTTCTTAAACTGCAGATTTCATTATACAGGTCACACACTGTTTTTCCTTGGCACCATGGGCGCACGCCCAGGCTTTTAGACTCCTTTGTTGATTTCACTGCAGTGCTACTCAGCCTCTTTGGCTAGACAATTAAAAACAAAAACCCTGTTCCAAGTTGTTTTGTTTTTCCTTTTCCGCTTTTAACATTTCCTAATTAGTTACTTTAGGGCCAAATTCTGCTCCTAGGCTCAGATTGTGCCTTGTCCAGTGAAAGCCTGTGGGAATAGTCCTTAAACGGTGGAATGCAATTGTATACTTTTCGTGTATACTTTTCTGACCTTTCCCTGCTTGTGTAAAAGACTACAGAAGATCAGATGCAATTTGGATCCTAACAGATTAAGGTTTCCTTTGCATCATCTACTAAATCTTCACACATCTTTTGCTGTGTTTCTAGCTCCTATTATTGCAATGCAGATTTTCTTAATCTCATACTGCATGCTACTCCATCAACTATATGAAATATAACACTAGACTTTTCTCTACCAGCACAAAAAACACTTCCACAGTTGTTCACTACTGAAAATGTATAGCCAATGGATTTAAACTTGGGTGTCTAGAGCTAAGCACAAAAATTCTGATCCTTCAGTTCACTCTGTGTGGGCAAACAGCTGAGCCAGCATGGAGCCCATTGTCCACACTGCAGTGTCTGCCTGCAGTGAATTAACTGCAAGGTTGGAGCTTTAAATTGTTGTTTAGTTAAGTAGGACTCTGGTCTGTAAAGATGTAGAGACATGTTTAACTTTACACACAGTGAATACTCTCATTGACTTCAATGACTAGCCTGATTTTCAGAGGGCTGAGTACCCACAACTCTCTTTGACTTCAATGGAAGCTGAAGGTACTCAGCACCTCTGAAAGAATCAAACCATTTATTAGAGGTTCCCACATTTGAATACTGGTCTATTAACATGAACACATTAAAATATTATAAATAATAACTATTCAGACAATGGGCCAGATCCTCAGCTAATATAAATCTGTGCCTCTCCATTAACTTCAGTGGAATGATGCCAATTTATACCAGCTAGCAAGAAATGATAGAGAAGACGTATAAATCTGCACTAGGACCTTTATTCAGGGAGGGACTTAAGCACTAAACATGGAAACAGTTCTACTGAAGCCAGTGGGATTACTCATGTGCTGAATGTCCACTACATGTTAAACACTTTGCTGGACTGGGGCTTAAGGGAGAGATTTTCAAAAGCATAAATGACAGGAACCTGACACCCATTGAAAACTCACAAAGCCATAACATTTAGAACTAAATGTGAAAGTGCCTTCTCTTTCAGGCTAAGGTATGCATGGCACACATGATGATCTACTCTTCTGCGGCATCTGCTAGACAGGGGGTTATCAGAGTAGGAGCTTATGGACAATTATCATTTTATACCAGCTGAGGACCTGACTCTCAGTCGTAAGTTAGATGTTTGGGCGGAAGCCAGGCCTATAAAATTACTGAGACATATGTTTTGTCTATACACTTTTATTTTAAAAAAAATTAATGTAGAAATGTGTGCAAATAAGATGGGACACAGAGAAGATATAGGTCTATAGCATAATTACCTAGCTAAGGACTTTTTCCAGAATCATGTTGTTTAATAGATATGTTTCAGCTTCTACAAAGGAGGTATTCTAATATATCATGTAAATCTGCTTTTAGATACTTTTAAAAAAATGTTAGTGCATTAATAAAGATAGAGGCCTTTGAGGTTAACATGTTTGCCAGGAGCTGGCAATGGGTGACAAGGATCACTTGATGATTACCTGTTCTGTGCATTTCCTCTGGGGCACCTGGCATTGGCCACTATCAGAAGACAGAATACTGGGCTAGATGGACCTTTGGTCTGATCTAGTATGGCCATTCTTATGTTCTTATGTTAAAGATCCTATGAACCTTAATATGAAAAATATCAGTGCACTAGAAAACAAATATATGCATATATAACCATCACCATTTTATTTCCCCCCTCAATTCCCTGAAGTTGACATTTCAGGTAATATTCTACAAAATTAAGGTTACAGTAACATTAATATATTACTAGAAAGGGAAAAACCAAGATTTTTCAAAAGTGAGTAGTGAAACCTGAGACTCATTAAATGGGCCTAATTATTATAAAATGCTGCTGCTTAAACATGTCTCAAACTGAGCACCCTAAAACTGAGGCATTCAGTGTCACTAGTGACTTTAGAAAATCTTGACAAGATTGTGCCTAAACACTTTGAAGCCATTAGCCCATTTTTATTATTATTTTGCCACTGAAACACATTGCAATCTTACCAGTCTGTAGAATTCAATCCGTCTGTGGAATTAGGACAGGGTGAGCTAGTCAAACCGAATAATTTATTCAGTCAATTTTGACTTTTTTTGCCTCCACACTGGCTATTCACAAGGAGTCTTCAATTTTATGGTGTTGGTTATTATTCAAAACTGTTCCACAAACCCTTTACTCAAATATACTTCAGCCAAGGTTTGTTCATGGAATATTCACTATTTGCCATGTCACCTTAGTCACATGGACTTTTTGGCTCCCTGATTGGATGGTTGAAAGTTTTGTGAGAGAAATAAACAAATCAGAAAAGACTTCAGGTGACTGAACACTCTGAGCATTCTCAAGCATTTGCAAAACATTTGTTCTACTAAAAAATTGTCGCATAAATGTTTTCAAAAGACAAAGTAAAAGGGGCACAGAAACCACTGGTGTGAATTTGAAACTTTTATACAAACATTCTGTGTTGGGTTGGACCCCCCTGGGATGACACCTGGGGTGCTGGGATGCCACTGAGGCAGACCATTCTGCCAGCCTGGGCCCCCTTCTACCTGGTCTTGCTGGGCTAGGCTCCCCAGCCTTTTCCAACCAAGCATACCGCAGGGCCACACCCAGCTGCACAGAGAGACAGACATACGCTCTGAGAAGGCTCAGTTTAAGGGGCTTGCCACAGCATCCAGATGTCCATCCCCCCTTGGAGTACAAATCCAAAATTATATGACATTCACCTCTGCTCTCAATATGGAGGAGAGTATGCACAACTTCTCGCCTCCCTTTACCGCCCCAGTTAGAAATCTGGGTTATATTGTAAACCAGAAATAAAGTTATTAACTATAACGGGTGTATTTTAAGTAGTTAAGAAGGTAGCAGAAACAACAAGGAGGATTACTAAGAAAATAAAACAGAACATGCAAACTAAGCTTAATACACTAAAGAAACTGGTTACATGTAAGTTCTCACCCTAAATGTGGTTTTAATAATCTTCTTCACAGGCCAGATGCCCTTCCAGCCTGGGTCCATTTCTTTCCCCCAGTTCAGTCTTAGTTGTTTCCAGCAGTCCTCTTGGGTGGGGTATCAGGGGAGAACTGACGACCCGGATGACCTCGCTCCCCACCCTTAAATAGGATTTGCATAAGGTGGGAGTCCTTTGTTTCCTAGTTTGCCCCCTACCCCCCAGCTTCTCATGGAAAAGTACAGAATTCAAGATGGATTCCAGTATCAGGTGACATGGTCACATGCCTCTGTAGGGCCCCTGTAGCCATTCTTCACAGGCTGACCCACACGTTCACAGGAAGACTAAGCTCTTTTACAGTCCATTGTTTCTTGCTGATGGGCCATCAGCACTGTCTGGCTTTTTCATTGTTATACCTGAAGTGTTAGCAGGGGGGTGTCACAGTCGAAATATAGATACATAGTCAATATTCCTAATTTCAGATACAGAAATGATACGTGCATACAGATAGGATAATCACATTCAGTAAATCATAACCTTTCCAATGATATCTCACATGAGCCATCTTGCATAAAGTATATCTCAGTTATGTCATTCATATCATAAGCATATTTTCATAAAGAATATGAAATGACACGTCCCACATTCACAAATACTTTTTTGCAGTAGTCACCCAAATCTACATGGGCCACTAAAAGGCTTATGTTGCAAGCCTAATGTGCTCAGAATTCATTGTGCCAAACTCAGGTGTCAGTTACTCCAATGAAATCCACAGTAACCTTTAATGGGGTTGCTCTGAATTTCCAAGAGCACTCTTAGGTTTATCATCTTAAATTAGATCCTGGAAAGTTTGTGGGATGGAGCCCAATGTGGGGAAAGAAATCATAATGGAGGACTGAAAACTTCATAGTAGTGCCCAACTGTGAATATAGGACTTACATAAGTAGTAAGAATGAAGAATTTATATCTGCCACATATGATTCCCACTTTTGCTAGAGCTTCCTGGGAGCTAACAGTGTACAAGCATTCATTTCTAAGACAATTTGCTTGATAGCTCCTTCTGTACTTGAGGTGAGTTTATTTTATTTTAAATAGGTTTTGATTTGTTTTGTCTGTACTGAGATGGAAAACTAGAAAAAAATGTGATTTCCAGCAGTAATTTATTTTGGGATCAATCTTGGAGTTCTTTTGGTAAGGACTACCTAATCTCACACTGTATTAGCTATATAAATGTGCTATATTTATCGTATGTTATGTTCTATTGATATTTTATTGATTTCATATATTGGATATCATTACTAGAATCACCCAATCCATCAAGTCTCCTTGTATGAAATGTTTGAGCTGTTTGTCCTTTTATTATGTGACATTTCATGGGGTTTTGGAAAAAAATAATGAGAAAGCTGAGGAAACTGGACAATTTTGAACACATATCTGAAGAGACAAAACAAACAAGTAAGAGATTGGAATGTCAGAAATAACAAAGTTTGCCAAACTGAGGATGAAAATAAGAATATGGATTAGAGTGGCTGTTAAGAAGAACTATGTTTAAGTTTAAAAAGAAAAGGAGAGAGATGAGCAAAGAAAGTCACATAACTGCTACACTCAAATATTTTCACTTATTTGAATTGTTACAAAAAGAAAAGGGGGCCCTGACTCAAATCACAAGAAAAAAAACTACAATTAAATAGCAGCCTTCCTCTGACAAGCAGAACTTAATTCCTTATAAATATAAAAAACAAAGCTTCCCACATGCAAACCTAAACTCCATCAAGTCTTGCCTTCCATAACAGCCCCCACAAATAGATCCATTGATCTCCATTTGAATTATTGACATAGCAAAGGCCAGAAAGAGATCTGAAGAATTCCGTAGAGTTTTCTGCTTGTGCACTTCAGCTATTGGGAAGACTACACCATAGGTACATCTACCCTGCACACTCCTTACACCAGGGGTCGGCAACGTTCGGCACGCGGCTCGCCAGGGTAAGCACCCTAGCGGTCCAGGCCAGTTTATTTACCTGCTGACGTGGCAGGTTCGGCCGATTGCGGCCCCCACTCGCCGCGGTTCGCTGTCCCGGGCCAATGGGGGTGGCGGGAAGCGGCGCGGGCCAAGGGATGTGCTGGCCGCAGCTTCCCGCCGCCCCCATTGGCCCGGGACGGTGAACCGCAGTGAGTGGGGGCCGCGATCGGCTGAACCCGTCGCGTCAGCAGGTAAATAAACTGGCCCAGCCCGCCAGGGTTCTTACCCTGGCGAGCCATGTGCCGAACATTGCCGACCCCTGCCTTACACCATTGTGGAGCTTATATAAACTGCACATCCCCATAGCACAAGTATAAATTGCAGTGTAGACAGTGAAAGACTGCTCAGGTGACTAAAGATATGACTGAACCCTGAGGGTATATACCCTACAAGGCTTTTTATATGCCCAAACAGTGCCTCCCCCTAGACTAACCCTGCTGCTGGAGCCTTTACCCACTGCATCCCCCTGCCAGAGCCTTTCACTGCTGCATGTAGCTACGCAACACAGTGTGGACACAGCCTGCTTTTTACTGACGCATATGGCTATGCACATCCTACACCATGCCACCAGGTGTGTGTAGTGTAGACATAACTTCAGGGACCTTCTATAGGGCAAGTAAAATTGAATGTGTCATCAGTGATGAAGAATAATTATGGAGATAACTTGCAATAAGGCATTTGGAGACTAGAAAAGTACCATCAGGCTGTCATGTTGCAGTAGGAACAAATAGTTAATGAAGATGTCAACATGAGGGGACTCAAGGAACTCAATTGCCTGAAGTATACAATTGTGGGGGGAAAGAAAACTTTCGCCAACATCTTTAGCTTACAGGGCCTTTATGATTTTCCTGGCCAAAGTCTGAAAGATCTCTTTTGCTGTTGAAGTCCGCGGGTGAAATTCAGGCTCCATCCAATGCCAAAACTCCCGTTAACTTCAAAGAAGCCAGGATTTCACCCTCATATTTCATGTTCCCACCTTCCCCCACACATTCACACAAACTTTTATTGCCCCATCCTAGAGTCAGGGAAGAACCAATCACCTCACTATCAGGTAGTTCCTAAAAGTCTGCAGACCAGCAGCCACAGGCGTGAATTTAGCCTGGATAGAGCCATCTGTCTTGGTTTTATTTATAATGCAGGTTTGGGTTTCATCAGGTTTGGCAAACCTGCGGTGAGTTTTGAGTGAACTTAGAGTAATGAGTAGTTTCAGCACCGGAACTTAGGGTTTTCAGCCCTTCCCCCCGCCCCCCTAATCACTCCAAATTTGGAAGTTTAAGCAGAGTTTCACTATAAGTTTGAGGTTCATTTGAATTAAGATTTGCTTAATGACCCTCAGACCTTTATTTAGACATGTTCAGAATGTGATACCTCTGTGTGCAGTCCTTCTATAAATTCCAACAATTTAAAAGAAAGGTCACTTTGGAGTTCTGTTGACTCTAAATGAGACCAGTTATGTGTCTTTCCCCATACCTCACTGTTTAGATTTATCAAGGAATGATACAAAGGATATTTATGCTTTGTTCCTAGAGCTGAGAGGTAAAGCATGCTTCATTCTTTTACTGTATAAAGTAAAACTAGCTGCTGCGGGGGGTATAACATAAAATTCAGCACTCGCAGATGAGGTGTGGAGCGCAGACATTCTCTCCCGTAGACAGAAAAATCTGCTGTTTGTGCTGAAGTTTTCATGTCCCAGTACCTAATATTTCAGAGATGTTTATGTTGGTTTTCAAACTGTTTATAAAACCCCAGCCTTGAAGGCTTACAAATGGAACAGAAAAGCTTGGGAGTGGAATTGCCATTCGGTCTGGTTTCTTCTGAATGCCTATTCTTTTTTACTTAAAACAATATTTTTATCACAAGACCATGATGGTTTTTTATTTTTTTGTTATTGTGTTTAATACCAAATACTTCCAGCATGAAAATAAGACCAGACACAGCCAACCAAAATACCCAGCCTGCTGAGGTAACAGCCAGAACTCTCAAAATAACTAACAGGGTAATCTGACTTTGGTCTGACACATGCGGAAAAATGCACATCAGATGCTTCATATTAAGAGACGTGATTGAAAAAATGAATTCCAAACCTGCAAGATTTAACAAACTTAAGCATGAGAATTTCATCTCTTGTGGAATTTTAAACTGTAGTAGACAATGCATTAAAAAAATATACTGGAGAGAACAGTTCTGCACTGACGACTTGGCAGGCACTAGAGAAGCTAATATCTTTGCCACCCCTGATTTCATGGCTGTGATACAACAAAGGAAAATGCTCAGAAAGAAAAAAAGGAAATGGGTTAGATGAAGAGCAATGAAAAATAAAACTGCTTCTTACTAGTCGTGAGGACTTGTTCACTCTCCCTTGCTCAACTATCGCTACACTGTTCAATACAACATGGTACATGCTATGTTCTAATGTAGTTGCTTGTGTGCAACTTCTGTTGAAGTCAGTTCCTTTCTACTTTTCATTGTTTCTGATCGCTGAAGTCAATAGGAGATGCATGCACATAGCTAATGAGATGATCAGGAACCAAAAGCAGTGTATGTGAAAATATGGATACTTCACACAGGTGATTTGGACTGTATATAGATTTAAGGAAGCTGAAAAATAAAGAGGGGAGGGAGAGAGAAGAAATTATTAAATTGCATCTCTCCTTTCAGAGTGCCATGTGGCCATTTCAGCAGCAGTGCAGGATGTCTCAACCCACCTTTTAACTCTGTGTTGTAAAAACTGAACTGACAACTGTATAGTACCTGATCCAACAACTGCTGAAACCAATGGTCTTTGAGCCTTTAGTTTTAATAAAGTGAGTTAATATGATACTAAAATAATATTTGGAATTATACGGGGATAGATGAGGGAGAAGTCCAAATAGTCCAAGAAATTTTAACAAGAAAAAGGAAAATAGGAAAAAAATTAACATATACTTATTGCATCAGGGAAAAGCTATATTTAATCTTTCCCTATTATTTTCTCTTATTATTGTATTAGGAACTATTTTTATGGCAGAATAATACAGCATATACTTCATCGTAACCACATAACCCATCTGAATCCCTCCACTGATTTTCCCTTTTCCATTACTTCATACCTAAGTTTCCTGTCCTCTCCTTGCTATTTCTCATGTTAAAAGGCTTGGATCTGTACCAATTGTAGCAATGGAGAATTGGAACACTACCAAAATTGAAAACTTTGAGAAATGGGTTGTTCCAGAGATCCAAAACTGACTGAGGTGGGCAGTATCCAGATACTGGCATAGCCAGTTTTATCAGGGATTAACACTAGCCCAGTGAGGATTAGCAGAACAATTGTGTGGAATTTGAGAGGGAAGTGAACATCATCCGGGTGGTAAAAAGACAGAATTTTCTTCTCTGGATTTTTAAGTTTAAACAAATAATAAGCACCTCCTGGATGTGATTGTTGTAGCAGCTGGAATCTTCCAGCAACAGAAGTCTCTGCCAGACTTTCTCCAGAGCCTCTTTCCATTACTTTTTACTGCAGAGCTTTCCTTTTAATTGTAGTGCTTCTACAAACACCAAACTGTCTCTGCTAGGTTCAAATAGGAGTTTCAGCGAGATAATCAGGGCCTTTTTCAAGCCCAGCTACAATAGAAATAGCCAAACTGTACAATGCATTGCATTTTTTGTTTTGTGTTGTAGGAGGCACACTATCAGCTGCTACCAGCAATGAAACTAAACTCTACCTTTGTCCTACTCACTGAGGATTCGCAGGCTATTTCCTAGAGCCAATGCATCGTAATCCAAGAATTTTAGTGTTACAACATGATAACTCAGTAAGCAATGTTTGCCAACAGCACTGCTAAGAGGACGCAGAAAGATCATATGACTCGAGGAAGTCACTTCAGAGTCAAGGAAAGCCTTTATTTAAGTTGAATGTCTCTGGGGGCTGTTTGGATACAGTCCAAACTATTGTATCTGACATTTTGCCAGTGAAGTGTTATGTAATAAATACTTCCTCTACAGTCAGACTGGTAGCAGTATCTCACATACTTGAAGGCATGGACACTTTGAAAATAATTAGGTCAGCTTTATTTTACTAAAACTTCAGCTGAATTAAGTATTACACAATAAAATAAGCAATTTCTTTAATTAGACAAGAACTGTGCTTTCATTAAATATTTAAAAATCAGAAGCAACTCAAGTAACTAAGGATAGAATTGGGCTGACTGTCTCTAATTTCCTGCCTCTTTCACTGAAGTTTTCAATTATATAATATATATTGTCTCTATATATTAGACAATATTTTGCTAATTACTGATCTGCAGCACTGTTTCTTTAGTGTGATGTAAAATGTCAATAGTCACATCATGTCAGATAGCAGAAATGCATTCATATCTAAAAGGCCAGCATCTCTTGCAGACTTAAATAATGTTACTAAACAGATAAAGATAGAAAAATGTACAAACTAATGCCACTTGTCAATAATCTGACAACATTATAACTGTTTAAGTGGATACTAATGACAGATGTCGTTCTTTAAATTACATGTGTATACCAAGGGTATCTTAAGCATAATTTTATTGCTGACAATGGAACAACCATTTGATTGGCAACCTCTTAGTAATTTTAAGCAGGTACAGCAAGACAAAAAATGTATATGAACACGTAAATGAAAGCATTTAACAAAAGAAGTTCTGAATTTAAAAATCATGCTAGGGCTTCATTAGTTAAAATTATAGTTCTGTTTATAATAAATCCTGCTTCCCTTGGGATCATAACTGGGACACAAAAATTCTCCCCAGGATAAAACTTTAACCTATTTGAAATCAGCCCAGCAGTGTGGAAAGGAAGGAGAGGGAAAGGTGAGGACTGATGGTAGATGAAATTTTGGCTGGGGTTGAGCCATCTACAGCCTTAAAATCAAGATAAAAAGACTTTATGTAGAAAGCTAGTATTATTGGTAGTTTCCTCAATCACTGTGGACAACACCACTATCCTGCTTGTCACTCTCACCATAACCTTGGCATCATCTTCAGCTCAGACTTCTCTGTAGGTCCTCACATCCAGGCTATGACTAAGGTTAGGTCTACACTACCCGCCTGAATCGGCGGGTAGAAATCGACCTCTCAGGGATTGAATTATCGCGTCCCGTTGGGACGCAACAATCGATCACCGAATCGACGCTCTTACTCCACCAGCGAAGGTGGGAGTAAGCGCTGTCGACTGGAAGCCGCAGAGGTCGATTTTGCCACCGTCCCTACAGCGGGGTAAGTCGGCTGCGATACGTCGAATTCAGCTACGCTATTTGCGTAGCTGAATTTGCGTATCTTAAATCGACCGCCCCCGTAGTGAAGACGTAGCCTAAGTCTTCCAGATTCTTTCTGCATAACAACTCTGAGATACGGCCTTTCCTAACCATTCACACCGCTAAAATTCTTCCCAGGCTCTTATCTCATGTCTCGATTACTGCAACATTTTTTCTCTGACAAATGCAATCTTGCCCCACTCTCATCCATTCAGAATGCTGCTGGAAAGATCATTTTCCTACCCCATCACTCTGCCCATGTCAGCCCTCCTCTTAGCATCCCTCCACTGGCTCCCCCTTCCCTACCTCACCAAACATAAGCTGCTTGTGCTCACCTTGAAGGGCCTTCATGGCTTAACTCCACCCTTTCTATCATCTCTTATTCAATTTTGAAAGGTCAACTCCAATGCCAGCTAGTTGTGGAGCTGAGCTAGTGGAAAGTTGAATAGTTTCCCCCTTCTGGTCAAGGGACATAGCAGATTAGTTTCCCCCTGGAACAAGTGAGTCTTACAGCTCCTTTCCTGGGGTACTCCAGGGATGGCATAGTACCATGCCACCTCAATCCAGGCCAAACAGTTTCAGAATTAGAGTGGGGTGAATTTTTTCAGTGAATAATTTATTTGCCAAAAAAGGCAGTTTTGAGTTGACCAAAACTGTTTGTGAATTTGGGTAAAAATAGTTTTGGCAAAAAAAATTAAATGGTGAAAATTTATTTTTTAAAAAAAGTTATAATGCTTTGCTTTGATATTTTCAGAATGAAAATGTTTCAACTTTGATTAAAAATAACATTTTTTTTTAAATTTAGCTTGATTTAACCTTTAAAAGTAACAAAAAAACCCCACCAAAAACTAAATGTTTAGTTTTAAGTTGAATGAAGTATTTCATTCTATCAAAACAATATTTGAGGGTGTGGAGGGAGGAGGGGGATGGAATCGGTTTGGCCACTGAACCAAAATCAAAACAGGGGCCTCTAACAGGCTTGGCAATACACCAATTTGAACAGTATTTGTTTAACTAGCTCCTGATATATTTAGAGTAAATTTCCCTGAAGAAGGTTTGCTTTTTATTGCAGGGGGGAAAAAAGAGTGAAATAAGGTCATTGCAGCGCTGCGATTGTACCATCACTTTGCTCTTATAGCATAGATTTGATATTTTAAAGTGCTGCTGCTTTAAAAAAAACCTCTTCATTCAACAAAGGATATGGAGATTACAATTTTAATAGTATATTGAGAATGGATTAATTTCATACCATTTTCCATCCTCATTAAACCGTTGATTAATCTGTCCCACTTTCTGTCCTTTTTATGATCTTTGCAATAAAAATGAGTCATCACAGACTTTTAATTTGTAATATGTGGCGTAAATTATGGCAGTATGCTGGAGATGTTTTACAGTTCAAGCATTCTATATTATCATGATCAGAGTGCTCAAGCTTTCTCATCCTCCAAGCCCAGTCTGTCTATGAGGTTATGATGTTCAAGGAACTAATTATCAATGTAAATATCCATTCTGAATTTACAGAATGTCAGATCTGTCTGAGAAGATTTCTAGCATAGTTTTGAAAGGAGGCTGGATTAGGTAAGGTATAAGACATGCCTGGAAAGAAATGAGAAACACCACTCGTTAGAATAATTGATTGCACCCCTGAAGGAAATATTAGAGAGCGAGGAGGTAAGCAATTAGAAGTTTAGCAGAGTCCTCACAGCACTGCTCAGACAATAACTCTTCTGCAGTCCCAGGCTCAATAACTTTAGATATACAGCAGGGTATATATTGAAAAAACTATTAATTCCCTGGTATTAAATCTACACAAAATAATTGATCCTTTGTTATAAAAGCAAAAAACAAAAACCTTGAACACAGACATTTATGGATAATCACCACTTCAAAATAAATCGAGTAAGCCAAGACCCTGAACAACGAGTGTGCATTTCTTTAAATCAACAGCAGAAAAATATGTGCTGCCATGTAATAAAGGTTCCCTACACTGAGAAATAAACCTATGTTTGTGTTCCCATTTTGTTTACTTGCAGGATGACAACGAATGAAAATGTAATCAAGTTAATTGCTGTGCCCCGCTATTATTGTATCAGACCTAAGCACCATCAAGCACGCTTGTCTCACTTTAGTGTTTCTTGTGTTTCCATGTAAGCACCAATTTTTGGCCCCAACTTAACTCAGCTTTAGTAATAGTAATACTGCTATTGAATAATAGATCACTACAAATATTGTAATAATTAAACCAACTAAGCTTTAAGGTGTTTTAACATCTATTGATGTAGAAGCTTTTATCAAATTATTCATCATCCAAACTGCCTCTAATAGGTTCCTGCCTAGTATCAAAAGGTTGGCTGAATACTAGTCATGCATAAAGTATTGGGGGTTAATTAAGATGATCATTAGCAGCTTTACATGATCTGTAGACAGAGAATTTCCTTCTATCAGACACAGTTGCTTTAGCAGCACTAAATATGTGTTCAGAATGTTAAAGTGTCTGGATAAGATGTACAATTAATGCAGCAGATTTGCTCTGCAACACCTTTGGAGCACTCTTAGCTACACCATGGTTAATCACCTGGTTTGGTTCATGTTAATAGACAAACTATAGCTAGAAAATTTTTTGTTCGGGCATTTTGTGAGCAATCTTACGGCTCACTTAATTGCTTCATTATACACACTACAAATTTGCCTGCTAATCAGAGAAAGCTGTGTTCTTTTTTTCTTGGTAATATGCGGTGTTGCATTAAAAGGTTGTTACTGTATAGCAAGATGCTATATACTGAAGGCCCTATTGCCAAATGAAATCTGTATTTCACATCATGTAATAAGTCTTGACAGTTGTCAATTCAGTACGTCAACCCCTTCAAACATTCCAGAGTTTTTAGTGTACATTTAGAGCTGGTGAAGGATACAGGATTGAAAGTCTTGAAAACACCTGTTCACTACAGCATAGGTACACTGGAGTTGCAAAAAATACAAGCTTCCCCATTCTGTCCCCACAGTGTGCCCCACCCCATTAGAGGGGAAGAAGATACTTTATGGCCTATGGCCATTCAATCTATGCCCTCTCTGCTGTCAATTAGTGGCAAATATGGCAATGGTTCTCCAGCATAGCTAGATGGACTGAGAACACTAACTACTTTTCTGAACAGCCAACAGATGGTAACTTAAAATTTTATTCCATTTAAAAGAATTATGGGGCTAAAATAATTAGCTTTACTATGCAATTGTCTGATTATTTCAGCATGGAAAGCTATACACCTGTGCCAAAATTAAACAAAGTTTCAGACTTGTAAATACAGATGGAACAGATGTTTAATTAATGTAAAAACCACTTTCCCCAGCAGTTCTTTGCTGTTATGGGGGGGGAGACATATATTGAAAGTTAAGGTCCTGATCCTGCAAACTCATAAGCAGGTATGCAACTTTAGTCACATGAACTGTATTTATGACTTCAGTGGGATTATACATACTTAAAACTAAAAGGCAGACCAAGAATCATCAGGAGGGTAATGTTAGTTTGAATACCTCAGATGAGGCTTCGCATGGGGAGAGTGAAGTCTCTTAGGATCTAGAAAGCATCTCAGAGGGAGGAACTATAGACATGTGGTTCCTTTCTGTTTTGCATATGCAGACATACCATGTAATTACCAATTACCCTCTGTACACATTGGAGTGCACATTACATAAAATGATTAGTCTATAGCAGGGGTCGGCAACGTTTGGCACGCAGCTCGCCAGGGTAAGCATCCTGGCGGGCCGGGCCAGTTTATTTACCTGCTGACGCGTCAGGTTCGGCCGATCGCGGCCCCCACTGGCCACGGTTCGCCGTCCCGGGCCAATGGGGGCGGCGAGAAGTGGCGCGGTCGAGGGATGTGCTGGCCGCGGCTTCCCGCCGCCCCCATTGGCCCGGGACAGCGAACCGCGGCGAGTGGGGGACGCGATCAGCCGAACCTGCCGCGTCAGCAGGTAAATAAACTGGCCCAGCCCTCTAGGGTGCTTACCCTGGCGAGCCGCGTGCCAAACGTTGCCGACCCCTGGTCTATAGCCACGCCAACTTGCTTATGTTCTGATTCATGCCAACCAAACTCAGGGTATTCAGGAATGATATGGAACAAAGCAGGGGCAAGGCTGGGAGGTGGAATTAATCTACTTGACATTTCATTTTAGAGCATAAGTGAAAAGTGATTAAGGTCTTGTTGGAACTGTGTGGTCTATCAGAGTTTTTAATAAAGTTGTAATAAAAAAGTTTATCTTCAATAGACCGCTAAAATGAAAATAGCAGGTTCCTGCAGAATGGTGCCATAAATGTGACCGGGTTTTGTCTACAATTCCAAGGTTTATTGAAATAAAATAATAAAAGTAAAGACCTTTTTGAAAGCTATAATAAGATAACATTCAGTTGTTAAATACACATGCTAAATTTACATAAACTCCAGCATTTTTCTCTCGCTGAGAGTTAAGTCTGAGGATTGGAATTCAGTTCAGTGTCCTTGGTAAAGTGGTAAACAGAAAGATAAGAGCTTTAAGAAATTGAATACTTGTTTCACACTGCATAATTCTCAGAAATGATTAAAATTGTATTTTAAACCCACAGAGCTGTACCCCAAGAAACCTTCTTACAAATGGATCCTATTCTTATCCACGTGATGAAACACTTAAAAATTAAAAACAGATTACATCTGCTTGGAAACTAAACTTTAAAATACTTAGAAGTGATGCTGGAAGGTTGAGTTGCAGCTTGAACCAGATGGATTCTTCAGTTTGCCAGCATAACCTTTCAATGCAGTAACAGGTTGGCTTTGTTAAGGATGGCTCAGTCATTGTTTTCAGGCCTGCTGGAACCCTTGACCTTGCTATAAATTGAGATAGTTGAGGGCAGTTTTTTTTCTATGATCCATGGAGCCTCATTCTACCTACCCAACCCAAAATGGTCTTGTCAACTATCCCTTCTCTATTTGCATCCTAGATACAGGCACACATGGAACAGATTAGCAAGAGAAGTGGAAGATTACCATCTCTTGGTGGAGACTGGATGCTTTAAAAGGAAGATGTGTGTTAGTCAAATACAATACAGGGGTATCTGGGTATTCTCTGGCTCGTGTTATAATCTAATCTAATATTCGTGATCTAATGCTCCTTCTGGCCTTAAAATCTATTAATTTATGAATGCCACAGTGATGGATATTTCAGAAATGTATAGATTACATAGGCATGGATTGGTCCTTTCCATGTTCAGTATCTGAGGGCCTGTTTTGCTAGTTGCTGTGAAAATGCAAAGTAAAACACAATCCTTTCTAGAAGAATATACAATGTAATTAAAGACCAGATAAAAAAATGGGTATAACAATACAAAGTAAAGGGGGGAAAGGAGGATGAGTATAATAGTGATAAAAATCACAGTTAGTGAACCACCTAATGAAATTACTATAAGGTGATGCAAAACTGTTTGAAAGATTGCACTTAAAAAGTAGTTATCAATGGTGCTCTGTCAAACTGGGAGGGTGTATCTAGTGGGGTCCTGCAGTGATCTGTCCTGGTCTCATGTTACTATTGAATATTTTCATTAATGGCTTGATGATGGAGTGGAGAATATACTTATAAAATGTATGAATGACACCAAGCTGGGAGAGATTGAGTACTTTGGACGACAGGATCAGAATTCAAAAGGGTCTTGACAAATTGGAGAATTGGTCTGAAAACAACAAGATGAAATTTAGTATAGACAGGGGCAGAGTAATACAATTAGGAAGGAAAAATCAAATGCACACCTAGAAAATAGGAATAACTTAGGAATAACTACCTAAGCAGTAGCACTGCTGAAAAGAACCTGGGGATTTACTTTTACAGTGGATGACAAATTGAATATGAGTCAACAATGTGCAAAAAAGGCTAATATCATTCTAGGGTGTATTAACAAGGGTGCAATATGTCAAACATGAGAGGTATTTTTCCTGCTCTACTCAGCCCTTGTGAGGCCTCAGGTAGAGTACTGTGTCCAGTTCTGGGCACCAGACTTTTGAAAAGATGTAGACAAACTGGATTGAGGCTGGACCTGATTAATGAGGAAAGGTTAAACAAAACTGGGCACATTTAGTCTTGAGAAAAGATGACACTGGGGACCTAATAAAAGTCTTCAATACGTTAAGGGCTGTTATAAAAAGAGAACTCTGAGCAATTGTTCTCCATGTCACTGAAGTTTGGACAAGAAGAAATCTGCTTAAACTGCAGCAAGAGACACTTAGGTTAGATATTAAGAAAAACTTTCTAGCTATAAGGATTGTTAAGCACTGGAATAAGCTTCCAAAGAAGATGGTGGAATCCCCATCCTTGGCGATTTTTAAGAACACGTTAGACAAACACCTATGAAGGATAGTCTAAGTTTACTTAGTCCTGCCTCAGCGCAGGGGGCTGGACTAGATGACCTCTCTAAATCTCTTCCATCCCTACATATCTGGGATCTGTCTGCCTATCTCCAGCCTCTCTGTAACTGTAATAAATCAATCATATGGGTTTGCCCGGCAGATTCTAATAGATCATGACTGATCAGTGCTGCACAGGAAGGCAAAATGTCACGGACATCCATGCCAATGTGTCTGTTTTGAGGATTAAGCCTCAGCTTAAACAGACAAATCCTAGCAGCTTAACTGACATATGTATATCCAAAACACACAACACAGAAAGCATTTCCTCCTTCTCTTCTTGCTTATCCATGACTGTTATAATCACCATAGGCACAGATTCAATACATTTAAATCACTTGACCAAGAGGTATTGAATTATTTTCATACTGTCAATTTCCATTCTGCTGTGTTCTCTTACATAGGATATTCTGTAAGAGCTACCAGACCTACGACCTTCCCCCAAATGCCCTAAATCAGCAACTCCAATATTTATTAAGTGTCCAAAAGGCATGTAGATTTTTCCAAGGAAGTCCAGCAGTTTTTCAATATTTTCCCCCTGCAACAAGGTGATTTCTATCATTTTTGTCAGATTAGGTAAGTAGAAAATATCAGGTGTCCATTACTGATGCCAAGTAAAAGTGCCACACACCCTTTTTGTCTGGTTGATATGTCTAAGAATAAAAATATGCTACTTCAAAATATTATGAAAATAAATCATTCTACTTTTACCCATGTGGACACGATGGGTATATTTGATATTTACAGATAAGTATCTCATCGATTTTATATACATTACATGTGCCTGGAATGTAACAGGAGAACCATCATCATAGTAGTTGATATATGATCTCAAATATGTATTTTAATATTACTTAATATTATTCTGATAAAGAATGTTATCAATTTTAAAAGTCCACATTTATCCAGAGTTCCCATTCTCAGTTTTGGAGCCCTTGTCTGAGTGGTAAGAAAAAAAATTTGAGTTATATTAGTTTGAATCAGGTTAGCTCCATAGAAGTCAATGGAGCTATCCCAGTTCACAAAAGCTGATAATCTGGCACTGGGTTCCCAGAAGACTCAGGATGAAACTCTTAGAAGTGTATGTGTGTCTTTGAATGTGTTTGGAAAGCATCTAGTACATAGGGTTCATTAGCAAAATACAAATAATAAAAAATGATCCTTACTGGGCCTTTGAATTTCCATCTATCCTGGTTTGACCAAAATCATCCAAATTTGGCACAGGTCTCCACTTACATTTCTACCTTATAGCATTAGCTTATAAACTAAGCTGCAAAATGAGCCCCCAGATGGAGTGTCTCCCTAGATTGACTCTGAACCTTGGCTGGTCACTAGTCTCCATAAATATATATCAGGCCATACTCTACCTCAGTAGGGTCTTCCCCCTAGAATCATCAATGGGGTAGGGTGTGGGCTGTGAAGTTCTCTAAAGTTCTGTACAGCTTGTCACAGCCTCTGCAGCTTAGCTCCTTGTTACCTAATGATTCTTGTTTCCTATTACTTCCACTTCAGTTAGTCCACGCCACTTGCCATAGAGGCCTACAGAACATAAGAACGGTCATACTGGGTCAGACCATAGGTCCATCTAGCCCAGTATCTTGTCTTCCGACAGTGGCCAATGCCAAGTGCCCCAGAGGGAATGAACAGAACAGGAAATAATCAAGTGATCCATCCCCTGTCATCCATTCCCTTGGTGTTCTTCCATCCCCTCCTCCTTCCATCCTGTCCCTATGCCTATAATTTTCCTCCTTAGTCTATCTACCATGCCTCCATGATCTCCTCAAACTAACTCAGACAAGGAGGCTGAAGAATTATACATAATGACCAATTATATATAAAATCAGTAAAAGATCGTGTTGCATTGTTTTTTTTTTAATAAAATAATAAATAACAACAACAATAAATACTAGTGCAGGTTGTTGATGGAAAGTGAGAAATGACTGATGCTGGCAGAGGTAACAGAAAGTGATCTAAAATATTTCCTTTCCCAGATAAAAATGGTGCAATTTGGGGTTGACCACCTGTGCAGATCTGTGAGGTTACCTAGTGCTTCTGTTTTTCCCCAGCCTCTTGCAAGACCTGGGTCATTCATGCCCACAGGGCATGATGCAATTTTGGCTTTGCTTAAGTACAAAAGCATGCCCTGCTGTGTTGTTGCTACTCACTCTACATAAATCACCCAATGCCTTTGTTTGATAGAAAAATAGAAGAACTTGTCTTCCACAATCATTTTTATCAGTACTACCTGTACCTTTGGGCAACTGAATGAATATGACTGTACTCAGATGCCCTCTTTATTGTTTGTCGTAGTTTGCCTTGAGAACATGAGATTGCTGCACTTTTTGTTTTCTTACTCAGTGTATAAAAGAATGAACTTTCTATATCTGACACATGTGCTCTGGCAGAATGAAAAATCTACAGTGGCAGGCCAAATACCTTTTGCCAAAGATAAATAAAATTATTGGTTATGCTCCTGCCACTTTTGTGAGTTGCTGGAAGACACACATCACTCATACTCTCTTCACACCCTTCAGTTAAATCCCTGTTGGTTTCTCTATCTCCTCCCCCCCCCACCTCTGAAATATCTGCGGCTATAGAAAGTTAAAGGTTCACTTTCTGGGTCTTTCCTACTGCTTTGATGGCTTTGGCAGTGAACAGTCAGTACTGCAAGTCTTCAGTAAGTTGTAGGAACTATCTGGCACATAACAAAGATAGATATTAATCTTCTCCCTGCTTCTCATTGGTACACAGGTTACATTACTATTTTAAGTCTATTTTAAAACAATGTGAATTTGCAGAAACACACAGATCTTTCAGCACAGGTAGTGTTGTAAATAGGCAGCGTTTACTATTAGAAAGCTGATTTTACCTCTAGGAACAATAGTAGTAATTTTTTAGGACCAATTTGTGTGCCCTTCACTTATACTGGTGAGTGCTTATTCAGCTGACTATACTATTCATTTTAATGGGAACATGAGGGTAACTGCTCTCCAGTACAAGCCAGGGGTTCACAATCCGGCCCTTACCATTTATATTATGCTTTCCATGTTTAAAGCACTTTACAAATAACTGTTACTAGTCATATTATGGTAGTGCCTAGCAGCCCGAATAGAGATTGGGGCTCTATCACATTTGTCACTGAACAAATACATAACAAAAGGTAGTTCCTGCCCTAAAGAGTTCATAATCTAAATAAATAAAATAGACAAAGCGTGGGAAACGGGTAATGTTATTTGTTAAAGCTCAGCTAGTAATACTACTCAAGAGATCACTAGTAGCGCTGGGAATTGAATCCAGGTCTCCTGACACCAACTCCAGTGCACTAACCACTGGACCACACTACCTCACAGAGAGAGCTACTTTGTTTTAAGACACATTAGTTTCATTTCTAGACTGTCATCAGGGAGATGTAAAATATTCTTAAGAAAATGTGAAACTACTTCAAATTCCAGGATTTTCAATATGAACTAAAGAATGAATACATTTTGATGGAAAATTTCACAAAACCAGGCATGTTTTCTAAGCAAAATGGGTCTATTATCTACTTGATATAAGAATATACAAATGTAGCATTCTGTTGTGCAACAAAACCAGATCTACCAAACACTTATCTGCCTTAAACATTTTAAGGTGCCTGTCTTTGTGGTATAGGGTGACCAGACAGCAAGTGTGAAAAATCAGGATGGGGGTAGGGGTAACAGGAGCCTATAAGAGAGAGACCCAAAAATCGGGACTGTCCCTATAAAATTGGCATATTTGGTCACCCTATGTGGTATTCTAGCATCTAATTTTTAATCATAACCATCTTTGCCATTACTCTTAAATGCATGTGGAAAGATCCTGACTCTATTGAAGTCAATTGCTAAACTCCCATGGATATACAAGGATTATAATAAACTGTGAATATTTGTTGCTTTACGCAGATCATTCTTACTTATATGTGAGCAAACTATTTGCAATGGAATGCATTACGACTCATTCAAGATTTTTGCCCCCTCCCTGGTTTTTTTTTGGCCAAGGTACACATTTTTTAGCCCATATTCCAGTGAAATATGTATAGGCAAAATGACTTTCATATAAAAAGAATGGAATTCCTCATGTTTTTAAAAGCAGATAGAGACATTTAATCAACATTTCCTATTATTTCCTATTATTTGTAATAGAAATTCTAATTTCTGTACAGTGTTGTTCTCTGCTCAGAGCTCTTAATCCAATTCTGCTCCGACAATAGTCAGTGGCAAAATTGCCATTGTCTTCAGTGGGAGTAGAATCTGCAGCTCTGTGTTTACTGACTGAAGTGTATTTTCCACAGCTAAGTAGATATCAACAAGTTCTTATTTTTCAGGGAAGTACATTCCATCGGTGTCTCACTATACCGTATTGTAGAGACAAATGCAGTTTGTCTGCAGCTAATTTATGTTTTCACTTCCATAATGTTCTCAGTTCCTGCCGGGTTGAGGACAGTGGGGAGAAAGCTTAAATCATAATCACGTAAGTAAATTATCCAGTGACACTGAAGAGCAGTTACAAACCGCCTTATCATTTCAAATAAACTTAGAGCTCAGCTGGTATGTGCCTGCATTAGTCAAGCAGTACCAATCAGTAAATTATTACAGAGGCAAACACCATAAATCTTCATTGACTAACAATGATGAGGAATTTCCTGCAACTTCTTTTAATTGATCCTTACCCTGGACTCTTTATAACCTCTTGACATGAAGCATAGTGCTGCAGATGTGTAAGATAAACATTGTTTGGGTTGCTTATTTCCCATTCCTGGGAAATCAATCATCCTGTTAGTATCTCTGTTAATGTTTATGTACAGGTAGAACACAAACTACGCAGAAAAGATTAACAATAATTCTTTCCACAAGATGTCTAATATCTTCATACTATAAATCAATCTGTTTGAAAAGCTTTCAGATAGAGATTGCAAAACTACTCACTACCTAATACCAAATAAAAGCAGTAAAACATTAATCTGGGTTCAGAAGTTTGCCACTTGAAAAGCACCAAGTAATCTGTAGAACAACCAGCCACAAATGCTACTGTTTAACATTGGTTGACATCATATTCCAGCAATATGGTGGGCTAGATTCATAAAGGAAGTTAGATGTGGCAATGCTGAGTGTCACCACGCCTAACTTTAGGCACCTAGAAAATATTGGGATTCACAAAGCCTGGTTTCAGCACCTGGGCTCCCTATACAATGAATGAGGAGAGGTAAGAGCCTCAGGGTATGTCTTCACTACCCGCCGATCCGGCGGGTAGCAATCGGTCTATCGGGGATCGACTTACCGCGTCTCGTGAGGAAGCGGTAAAATCGATCCCTGATCGCTCTGCCGTCGACTCCGGAAATCCACCTCGGCAAGAGGTGGCAGCGGAGTCGGCGGCAGCGCGGCAGCGGTCGGCTTTCCCCCGTCCTCACCGCCAGGTAAGCCAACCTAAAATACGCAACTTCAGCTACGGTATTCACGTAGCTGAAGTTGCGTATCTTAGGTCGGAACCCCGCTGTAGTGTAGACCTAGCCTCAGAATGGGATTCAGAAAAGCTAGTGGGCTAAGCAGCTCCTTGCGTAAGCTAACCCCTCCACCTCACGTTCTCAGATAGGTGCCTAAATCCCATCTCTGGGAGAGGGTGCCCTCTGCTCATGATGCTCAGCTGCAAATCCTCTCTTGGATTAGGTGCCTATGCCATTTTGGCAAGAGGAAGGGCCTCCCTCATAATTCTTACCCTAATAGGTAGAATACTCACCAGGGATATGGGAGACCCCAGGTTTAAGTCCCCTCTCCACCTGAGGGGAGGAAGAAGCTTTGAACAAGGATCTACTTCCTCCCAGGTGAATGCTCTAGCCACTAGGCAAGGGAATATTCTGATATGGGGCTCTCTCTGTCTCTCCTGTTGAAGCTATTCCTCTGTGGATAAATAATTTTTAAAAGTCATTAGCACAGGAAGCCTGGGCCTCCCCTGTGAGTGCTCTAACACCAAGCTACAGAGTCAGTCTAATACTTGTGCACTCTCTCTCTGCACCGCCACCCCAGAATTATTTCATTATTTACCCACAGTATAACACCAGGAGAGACTGAGAGAGCCCTACGCCAGAATAGCCTATAGTTCAGTGGCTGGAGCAGTCACCTCAGAGGGAGTAGATCACTGTCAAATCTCTTATTTTCTTCAGGTGGAGCAGGGCCTGGAACGGAGTATCATAACCACTAGGTTAAAAGTTGTGAGGGAGGAAATTCTCCCCACCCCCAGTCACTTTGTGCAAGCAGACAGGGGCCCGATCCAGTAAGCAAGCTCTGAGCATGCCAACCAGATCAACCCCTACAGGCAAGTTAGATGGAAGAAGGCCTATCTTTCCGTAGTTCACGTATCACTCTGAGGCTTAGATGTGTGGCATGGGGCTGCAGCACATACATTCCAGAGGCAGAAACATAGGTGCCTAGGGAACTTTGACTGCAAGAAGGTAGGCACTGAGCGAGTTTGGGCACCTACAGGGTTAAGTGGCAGCTGAACAGGGGTTTTGTGAATCCCAGCTGGACTTGATTCTGGAATTTAGGTGCCTAAGGTGGCAGATACCTGCCAAAGTCCTCTTGTGAAACCAGCCCCTGGTGCATTCTCCTGTAGGAATTTATTCAGCTCTGTTAGAGTGACAGCTTGGGGAGTGTGAAATTAGAGAGCAGAATACAAAGAGAAAGTGATCTACCTCATAGTGTTACATTAGAAGATGTTATATAGTTAAAGAATGTTGTGCCTGCCCTCTGCTCACACTCCCCAGTTGTTAATATAGTATGTTAAGAGTACACATCACTCACAGGGTTTGGTTTGTTTACCAAATGTGCACTTTCAAAGGCCCTTTACTAGGGACAAGTAATTCCCAACTCTCCTAGTATAGCCTAATGCATTATGTATAAGGTTATAGAAAAATGTGTATTCATGAGAGCTGTTTGGCTTTCGTCAAAAAGAACTGTGAAAAATTATGATGGAACAATTTTCATTTCTGCCACATTGTTTTTATAGTACATTCATGACTGGGAATTGAGGGGTTTAGAGTTTTGTCTGCTACAGATGTTGCAGTGCAGAGAGGAACTACAGAGCTCCTTATTTGCTAACAATGACATGAGACCTAAAGGAAACACTTCCCCAGAAGTTAAACGTGAGGAGTGAATCCCTAGCCTCTCACTTTATCGCATCAGAAAAAAAAACAGCAGCAGGAGTTTGGGGATATCTGTAAACAAATAAGCTTTATATCAACAAGCTCTTGGTTTCAGGACATCAGCACCATATAAGGATGAAACAAATGGTTCATAATGATGGTGTAAATTGAGAACGTAGGTAGACCAGCATAAAGCTTAGCTAACCTGTCAAGTGAGTCTTCCAAAGAGCGTGTTTGCTTTTTTCATCCCTCTTGTCATTAATTGTTTTCAATATACAGACAAAAAACTAAGTTTCCTTGTGCAACTGCAGAGAGTCCCACAAACTATATGCCACAGTTTCCTTGATCTGATCATGCTTTCTGAGGCTTTAGCTGCCACCCATGATGAACCTACTACCACCAAGGGGAGCCAGTATTTTTATAGCCAGAGTCATTTCCTTATTTGAAAATGTAGAGGGGGAAAAAAACCCTTAGCTCTAGAACATATTTAAATTCCCAGTTGCCACTAATGAGACAGGTTTTTTTTTTTTAGGCGATTCAAATATATTAAATTTTGGGGAGTGATTAGATGGCTCTGAAAGATGTTAACAGCATAGCAAACCTGTTCTCTCTGGTCATTGGTTGAGCTGTACGAACACTGTAGGAATTGTGAACTGAACATTTTAAGGTTTATCTGCAGAGGTCCTAGCAAACCACTCCATACATATTTACTTAGAAGCTGAAGTGCTGTAAACTCAAACCTCCAAAGAAAATAATCACACGCCTACATGCCGAACAAATGGCACAACCCTAGTACCATGTGCTTAATTTAATTATTTTTATTTATTTCCATTTCAGCATATAAAAGAACAGCTGTCCCCGACTCTAGTGCCCTTGGCAAATAATTAAAAGGTAAAATCCAACAAAGGCCAAACCAATAACATTTGTTCACACAAAATAATCCAGTCTATTTAACTGAAATTTCCCCTCTGCAGAATGTTGATAAATAAAAATCCACACTCCCATAACAGCCCTCTAAACTCAGCCTTTCTCAAACGCCTGTGCAAATCAAATCACAACTTTCTGTGCAGTGTGCCCTAAAGGTAAACAAATCAGAGCCATCTCTGTCCTAGGGGAAGAGGGAAGAGAGAGTCCTGTGTGAGGGACCCTCAACATTAGAGCACTCTGCCATTAGCATTGTTTCCCAAAATACCAAGAGACCAGATTGAACTTAGTTGTAGCATTATGGGAAAAGGATGATCTCTTAGATCAGCTGGTTTTAAGCCATTTACAATTTTATATAAGAGATCAGAACGAGCACTTTAAATGCCTCTTCAAACTTAAATAGCTAATGCAGATTCTGGAGCACTGGTGTCATGTAATAATGATGAGATAGACCATGTGAAAAAGCAGGGTTCATCAGCCTACATTTTTCAATTTGATTTCAGGTAGAGTGAATTGTGACAGTCAAATCTTAAAATACAAAAGCATGAATGAGGATTGTGAGGTCCACATCAGAGAGAAATGGTCACGTGCTAGATCTAGATGGAGAAAAAGCCATTTGGCAAATGGTACTGTTATAGACTCCCAACTCTGCTGCTAGACTAAAGCTCTGTTTACAAATGGTGGACATTCACCCTCAGTCAGAAGGAATTACACCACCTTTGTCAAATAATTTCATAGCCTGCTGGAAGGAACAAGCACCATTTCAGTCTTCTTTAGAGTGAGCCAGCTGACATTCATCCATGACCCAATCTCCATCAGAAAGACTTAACCACACCCTCAAGGATGGACGAAATCAGGGAAGAGCTAGAACTCAGTATTGGCAGCATACTGACAAACACTTAAACCCGTCTCCTCAATAAACCCCCCAACATAGACACACTGCAACTAGAGTGGAGGAGCCTTGCAGAACAGCACACGTGAGAGCCCATGGGATAGAAAAGCACTTACCCCAAACTACCTTCTGGGATCTCACAGAAAAAAATAATAATTAAGGGTAGGGGGGAATTAGGGGATTTTCAAAAGAATCCCATGGGCTTTTGAATACAATGCTTTTGAAAATCCTACCCCATGCCATTAAAAAGCAATCCCATCTAGCACAAAGGGTATTCAGGAGAGCAACCACCACTTCATGGTTGATGGTATTGAAGGAAAGTTTCTGAAGATGGAGGAGGACAGATGAGAACACCTGCACCAGGATCAGGAACCTCAAGGACCTCAAAAGGCAAGGAGAGGTTGGTAGGGTTTCTTGTAGGAGAAAGCCAAATGTATTCAGAGAAGTTGGCACACTAACTGGGAAAACAGGCTAGTGGAAGCCTAAGTGTGAACTTCATCAAATGGTTGGGAGTTTTTCAAAACCAACAGTCAAGGTTCACATCCTCATCTAACTTTGTTCCCAGGATGAATTTAAGAGAATTCAAAGTTTGTTAGAAACATTTGGCACAGTTCTAGTCACTGGTTCATACTTTGCCCTTATCTACCTCTAAGGATTTCCAGCGGGTGACTATTCAATGTTAAATGAGTATGTGTTTTCAGAGCCAAGTCCTTGTGAGGGTTGTCCATATCACAAAAAGCAGTATCATCACTGGAACTAACTGGAAACCTTGTTAGC
>NW_020698242.1:454418-565886 GCF_002925995.2 Terrapene triunguis | reverse complement strand
TCTGTCCATGAATCAGAAAAAATGGCCACATCATCGAGGTAGGCAACTGCAGATTCTCCCAATCCCGCTAGGAGACCATCTACAAGTCTTTGGAAGGTGGCGGGTGCATTTCGCAACCCGAAAGGGAGTACATTGAATTCGTACACCCCTGCCTGGGTGACGAAGGCTGACCTTTCCTTAGCGGGTTCATCTAGTGGTACTTGCCAGTACCCTTTGGTTAAGTCTAAAGTAGAGATGAATTGGGCATGTCCCAATTTTTCCAATAGCTCATCTGTGCGTGGCATTGGATAGTTGTCAGGACGAGTTACAGCATTTAGCTTACGGTAGTCCACGCAAAAGCGTATTTCCCCATCTGGTTTGGGAACTAGAACCACTGGAGATGCCCATGCACTGTTAGAGGGGCGGATTATACCCATCTGTAGCATGTCCTGGATCTCCCTTTGTATAGCAGCTTGGGCATGAGGTGACTCCCGGTAGGATGGGGTTCTAATTGGGTGAGCATTACCTGTGTCAATGGAGTGGTATGCCCGTTCGGTCCGTCCTGGAGTGGCTGAGAAAATCGGTGCAAAGCTTGTGCACAGCTCCTTGATCTGCTGTCGCTGCAGACGTCCCAGGGTCGTGGAGAGGTTCACCTCTTCCACGCCACCATTCCTTGTTCCTTCGTAGTAGACACCTGCAGGCCACTCCGCGTCATCTGTTTCCTGGGCTGTAAACTGGCAAACGTTTAATCCTCTGGAATAAAAGGGCTTAAGAGAATTAACATGGTATACCTTAGGCTTTATGTTGGAGGTGGGGGAGGCTATGAGATAGTTAACAGCTCCTAGGCGCTCCTGGACCGTGAATGGTCCTTCCCACGACGCTTCCATTTTATGGGCCTGGAGCGCCTTTAAGACCATGACTTGGTCTCCTACTTTGAAGGACCGTTCTCTGGAATGTTTATCATACCAGGCCTTTTGCTCTTCCTGAGCATCCTTTAGGTTTTCTTTAGCAAGGGCTAAAGAGTGTCGGAGGGTGTTTTGTAGGTTGCTTACAAAGTCTAGAATGTTAGTTCCTGGAGGAGGCGTAAACCCCTCCCATTGCTGCTTCACCAACTGTAATGGCCCCTTAACCTCGCGGCCATACACAAGTTCAAATGGTGAAAACCCTAAACTGGGATGTGGTACAGCCCTGTAGGCAAAAAGCAACTGCTGCAACACTAGGTCCCAATCATTGGAGTGTTCATTTATGAATTTACGTATCATGGCCCCCAAAGTTCCATTAAACCTCTCCACCAGACCATTGGTTTGATGGTGATGAGGGGTGGCAACCAAGTGATTCACCCCATGAGCTTCCCACAGGGTTTTCATGTTCCCTGCCAGGAAATTAGTTCCCGAATCTGTAAGGATGTCGGAGGGCCAACCTACCCTGGCAAAAATGTCTGCTAATGCCTGGCACACACTTTTAGCCTTGGTGTTGCTTAAGGGTACAGCTTCCGGCCATCGGGTAGCAAAATCCATGAAAGTCAGTACGTACTGCTTTCCTCTGGGTGTCTTCTTTGGGAAAGGACCCAGAATATCCACAGCTACTCGCTGAAATGGGACCTCAATTATGGGTAGTGGCTGGAGAGGGGCTTTAACCTGGTCTTGGGGCTTTCCCACTCGTTGGCACACCTCACAAGACCGGACATAATTAGCAACGTCCTTGCCCATTCCCTCCCAGTGGAAGGACTTCCCCAACCGGTCTTTGGTTCTGTTCACCCCAGAATGGCCACTGGGATGATCATGGGCTAAGCTCAAGAGCTTTACCCGATACTTAGTGGGAACTACCAACTGTCTTTGAGGATGCCAGTCTTCCTGGTGCCCACCAGAAAGAGTCTCCTTGTATAAAAGTCCTTTTTCTACAACAAACCGGGATCGGTTAGAAGAGCTGAGAGGCGGTGGGGTGCTCCGCGCCGCCGCCCAAGCTTTCTGGAGGCTGTCATCTGCTTCCTGCTCGGCCTGGAACTGTTCCCTTGATGCTGGAGACATCAGTTCCTCCTTGGACTGTGGACTGGGGCTTGGTCCCTCTGGAAGCGATGCAGGTGCTGGAGCTGTTTCCACTGACCGTGAACCGCTGTCCGCTGGTGCACTATGTGGTATCTCAGGCTCTGGCTGAGCCTCTTGGGTAGGGTTATCTGCTGCTTCCGCCAGTTCAGGCTCGCTGGTGCCCTCTGGCATTGGAGTTGTAGACGGGTTTGCAAGCGCTGGACTCCGTGCCGGCAATGGTTCTGGTGCTGGTTGCGTTGCCAGTTCCGGTTCCGGGACTGGCTTTGGCTGGGTCTCTGGGATTGGATCCACTACGGCTGTTGCAGTCGTTGGCAGGGGATCCGGTTCCACCACCTGTGTTTGGGTCTCCGGTAACACAGACGGGGCCCTGGTGGACGGTTCAGGAACAGGGATGGGGGTGGAAGCTTGCTTAGCCTGGCTGCGGGTGACTATTCCCACCCTCTTGGCTAGCTTCACATGGTTGGCCAAGTCTTCCCCCAGCAGCATGGGGATGGGATAATTGTCATAGACTGCAAAAGTCCACATTCCTGCCCAGCCCTTGTACTGGACATGCAACTGGGCTGTAGGCAAGGTTACAGACTGTGACACGAAGGGTTGAATTGTCACTGTAGCCTCCGGGTTGATGAGTTTGGGGTCCACTAGGGATTGGTGGATAGTTGACACTTGTGCCCCAGTATCCCTCCAAGCGATAACCTTCTTTCCGCCCACTCTCAAGGTTCCCTTCGCTCCGAGGGTATGAGAGAGGCATCTGGGTCTGGGGATCTTTGGTGTGATTGGGGTGTAATGAACTGTAATCGGTTAGGGTTCTTGGGGCAGTGAGCCTTTATATGCCCCAGTTCATTACATTTAAAACATCGCCCTGCTAAGGTATCACCGGGGCGATGTTGGTTGATGGAGACTGGTGTGGTGGGGTGAGAAGGCGTCTGGGGTTTCCCTTGGGATGTGGGTGGGGCCTTGGGTTGTCCCCGGTGGTAAGGTTTTGTTTCGGCTTGCCCCTTCTGATATTCGCTCCAACTGCTACTAGCTTTTTTCTTTTCTGTCACCTCCACCCATTTGGCTCCAATCTCCCCCGCCTCGGTTACAGTTTTGGGCTTCCCATCTAGGATGTACCTTTCTATTTCCTCAGGAACACCCTCTAAAAACTGCTCCATTTGCAATAGGAAGGGCAACTCTTCCGTAGATTTAACATTTGCTCCTGATATCCAGGCATCCCAATTTTTTTGAATGTGGTAGGCATGCCGGGTAAATGACACATCTGGTTTCCACCTTAGGGCTCTGAACCGCCGACGGGCATGCTCAGGTGTTAGCCCCATTCTGATTCTGGCCTTGTTTTTAAAAAGTTCATAACTGTTCATGTGTTCCTTAGGCATTTCAGCCGCCACCTCTGCTAAGGGTCCACTGAGCTGCGGTCTCAGCTCTACCATGTACTGGGTTAGAGGGATGTTGTATCCAAGGCAGGCCCTTTCAAAATTTTCTAAGAAGGCCTCAGTATCATCGCCTGCCTTGTAGGTGGGGAATTTCCTGGGATGGGAAGTGGTACCTGGAGAGGAGTTGTTAGGATGGTCTGCTGCATTCTGCCTAGTCCTTGCTGCTTCCAGTTCCATCTCTCTCTTGTGGGCCTCCTGTTTGGCTTTTTCTTCTCTTTCATGGGCCTCCTGTTTGGCTTTTTCTTCTCTTTCATGCTGCTCTGCCTCGAGTTTTTTAATTTCAAGCAGTCTCTGATGTTTTCTCTCGTTTTCTTCTGCTTCTAGTCTGGCCAGTTCTATTTTTTTAGTTAGTTCTTTGGCAGTCATTTTCCTGTTTTCTTGTGCTGGGTCACACCCTCTGCAGTTGACTGAGACTGGGATGTGTACTTAGCTCTGGCTGCTGCTGAGTTAACAGAGACTTTCTAACAAGCTACTCCCGAGGATGTAAAAAGAAAAAAAAAAACAATTCAACTTGTAAATTATCTTTACCAGTTCAAAGTTTGCTCCCTTTGAACCCTTCTCTTAACAAAGGACCTCGTTAAAAAAACTTAACACCTCTGCCTTCAGGCAAGGAGAGATAAGATATGCATCTACCTTCAGCTCTGCTCTCCAAGCAGCTAGAAGGAGAAAAAAAAATCTCTTACTGGCTTTTGGGTTAAAACGATCTCCACCGCTATGCCACCATGTCAAGGCTGGATCCCCACTTTGAACTTTAGGGTTCAAATGTAGGGGCCTGCATGAAAACTTCTAAGCTTATCTACCAGTTTAGCTTTGGTCCGCTGCCACCATCACAAGAATTCCCTCCCTGGGAAGCCTTGAGAAACCTTTCACCAATTCCCTGGTGAACACAGATCCAAACCCCCTTGGATCTTAAAACAAGGAGAAATTAACCATCCCCCCTCCTTCCTCCACCCTCCTTTCACCAACTCCTGGTGAATGCAGATCCAAACCCCCTTGGATCTTAAAACAAGGAGAAATCAATCTGGTTCTTAAAAAAGAAGGCTTTTAATTAAAGAAAAAGGTAAAAATCATCTCTGTAAAATCAGTATGGAGAATAACTTTACAGGGTAATCAAACTTAAAGAGCTCAGAGGACCCCCCTCTGTCTTAGGTTCAAAGTACAGCAAACAAAGATACACACTCTGGTAAAAAGGTACATTTACAAGTTGAGAAAACAAAGTAAATCTAAGACGCCTTGCTGTCTTTTTACTTACTAGTTTAAAAATAGGAGAGACTTGTTTAGAAAGATGGGGAGAACCTGGATTGATGTCTGGTCCCTCTCAGTCCCAAGAGCGAACCACCCCTTAAAACAAAGAGCACACACAAAAGCCTTTCCCCCCCCAAGATTTGAAAGTATCTTGTCTCCTTATTGGTCCTTGGGTCAGGTGTCAGCCAGGTTACCCGAGCTTCTTAACCCTTTACAGGTAAAAGGATTTGGAGTCTCTGTACACAGAGAGCTGTTACCCTTCCCTTTATAGTTATGACATACTGTCTAAAATCTGAGTCTCAAAGAATGACGAAAGTTAAGTGGTTAATGAAGGAGGACTTCTCCCCCCCCCCCCATTTCTTCTGGCTGAGGGGGGCTTTGTTATCTCTGACTTTTTAAATGTAAAATAGAGACAGAAATGCTAGAACTTCCATATATATTACTGTGCAACTTTTTCCCCCATCTGCTGCTTCAGGCCCTGAGATATTTGTAAAGCAAGAAACAAAACTGGAAATATAGGTTTCAAGAGAGCAGTGACAAAGCATAGGAACTATAATTAGCACGATTCAGAAGGTATAAAATATTCATTAATTATATTGAAAGCCAAATAATCAAAGACACCTTAATTAAAAGCACTTCAGTTTGCTGTAAATACGCACATCATTACAATTATTAACCTTCACAATGGATAGGCTAAAAAACGAAGGCATTATATCATGTTAGGTGACTAGATTCATTTTTCTTCACAAGGCCAAGTTATGCAGCTCACAAAAATATATATATATATGGAAGCTTTCTGTCCTGAATCATCGGGGATTTCTTTATTCTGCTAAAAGGTGAATTTTAGAAGATCTTGCCATATGCTTTGTTGAAAAACTTCACAAGCTTTTTAAACTTTTTTTTTTTACAAAGGTGACACAGAAAGATGATGTAGTCATTCGTCTGTTACTATTTCCCATGTTTTAGATTGCCATTTTAGAATCACATGGATAATTAATATATAATTATCCCTCAATGCTTTGGCTCAGGTGCTTAAAATGAGCCTTTTCTCCATGACCATTTCATTTTATACCCTGCAACATGAGTTGCATTACTTCCTGCCAAATGGAAATGTTTGAATTTCCTCTTGAATCTCTCTCTTACTAATTTCAAAAAACAATATCCTTCAATAGTCTTTATTGCCTTCTTTGATAACTTCTATCTCTGTGGTAATGTCTCATTTAACCCAGATGTTCCTTTTGGTGGAGGGTGTTTGTTTTGTTTTTGTTTATTTAAGGCATACAGGGAAGAGCATGTGTTTGTGCATCCCCCCCCCCCCACACACACACACACTATTCTCTTAAACAATTTTCTGTGTCACGGGTACCATGCCCAAGTAAGAAGAGTAACAATTACCACTTACATGCTGTTCAAAGTACTGTACAAACATTAATTAATTCACCCTCACAACACCCCATAAAATTAGTTTAGCTCATTCCCATTGTAATGGCTTTTTATATGTCCTTACAAAGTACAAATAGATGAATAGCCTGATTTCTAACAGAAGCTGTGTGCATTCATCACCTCTGGAAAAAAAAATCAGGCTTAAATAATTTACCCAGTCAGAGCCAGGATTAAATCTCAAATCAAACTCCCATAGTCATACTTAACACATTAGAACATCCTGGAATATTTTTAACTTCACTGTTGTTTCCACTCAATGGAACAAATTCTACTCCTGACTGACCCAGTGTAAATCTAGAAAACAGGATCTGAGAGCAGAATTTGGTCCTATGCACACCTACATGCATAAACACCTCCTGCATTAACAAACCTGCTACTTTTGTTCACTGCAACTTTGTCATGCAATTGCACAAATACATCTCAGGATGCATAGATTAACTGACAGAGTGGATGAAGAGTATTTGCAATTGTAGATGCTATATCTGAAGCTATAAACATCAAGTGTGGGATTTTCAACAGTAGTTAGTGCTGGCCTAGCACTGCTTCCATTGGAATCAGCACCAGACCTCCTTGCAACGTCTTGGAGAGCAAAGTTAGGCCAGAGTGTCATTTCTTCACTATGGGAAAAACCCTGATTCCACTGACTTCTATGCTAAAAGCTCCATTGACTTCAGTGGAACCACGACTTTGCCCTTAGGGTTTTGGAGCATAAGGTCCTTTGCAGATTCTCTACAGGAGTGTGAAATTCACCTGAACAGATTTTGCATTGACTTTCCATTGATAATGTCAAAGGGCCAGAGCCTCAGGAGTTGCAAACTGGTGTAGTTCCACTGTCTACAATGGAAAGGCGTTGATTTACACTAGCTGACAATCTGGCCACTAATCTTTATATTTTAATATTTAATTTAGAAAAGAAGTCTATCTGAAATTCTGATTCTATTTCTACACATATAATTGCTGTGTTTATTTCTAAATAGCGTACAGTGATTTTATAAGGTTTCAGATTCTGCAGCTTGCCACAAACATTAGTGTGCAATAATCCATTTAATTACTGGAGTAACATTTGTGTTAACTGATGCAAGCGCCACTTTAAGGCAATGGCCAGTTTTGTTCTAGAACAGAAAGTAAGTACATTAGGGAATGGGGAGCAACATAAAAGCAACATAAAGCCATTACCATGCTTTCTATCATCACCCTCAGCTGTCCCTGATAGTCTGTGACATCTGCGACATCTGTGGTGTAGCCTGGAAAAATTCCCTATGTCCCTCTTCAACTTGATGCTTTTTCTCAGTGAATATTAGCGAGTAGGGAAATAAAGCAGTATTAATTTAAGCAGGGTGATTTATGTTTGTTTAGTTTTTGTCCCAACCAATTTGATAGCTTTGTGAATCTTTTATGATGGGAGCTGTGTGTTGTTGTGACCTCTTTACCTGACTTGTTTTACATATTGTCACTTTCTCATTCCCAAATTCAAATGTGTTTGTTTTAGGAGGCGACTAGCATCCTCCATTCCAGATGTTTCCGTATGCATCCTGTCAATGAAATCGCCGTGCTCCAGGATGCAAAGCAGATGAGCCACCTCCTGCAGCTTCCTTACCTACTTCCTGAGGGACTCCACCAACAGACACCTCTCACACCCGGTGGTTCCTCCTGCCTGGCTTTTGTCAGTGGGGACATGCAGTACTCATTCCCACTAAGTCAAGGCCAGTGCCTGGGTGGAAGCCTCCATGTCAGGATGCCTGTCTGGCGGGGCCCCCACGGGTGCAGGCATCGTATCCCTGAAAGCTGTTACCATTCGGAATTTTGTATTCTCCATGGAAAAATCTGCTCAGCTATTAAATAGTGAAATTGAATAGTTAATGGACCATGGCTCCACTCCTGCATTGATGCCTGGGAGCTAGAGGTGTGCAAGGAATGCAGGATCAAACCCCAAGAGGAACAAAGATTGCACTCCTTCTGTGCGCCACTGAAAAAACTCATCTACAGTTGCCAGTTTTGCAGCATATAAAAGTTGTTTTGTTTATTTCAGTTCATCACTCACATGGATGCAGGGCTTATAAGACACACAGTCCTAAAAACTTCAAAAAGTAATTGAAATAGAAGACAGAGAGCACACTTAAAATATTTAAACCATTTGAACTAATGTAGATATTGAAGTCTTTAAAGAACAGTAAAGAGCTTACAAAATATACAAAACAGCCTGTCTCACTGCTTTAGGATGGCTGTTTCCTTATTTCCTTCTTTCTTTGTATTTGACAACTGTTGGTGTAAGAACCATCTTCTCTGCATCCTGCTGGCTAGAACCATCTGCTTCTTCCTTGCCATTTTATTCTCTTCTAATTCTTTTCAAATTCCTTTGGAAAACATTATCATTTATTGTAACACAGAGGCCCCAATTTAAATTAGTCCCCCCCTTATACTCGACATACACATAGGTCTTGTCTACACTGTCAGCAGCATATGGGGTATGCGTACCTACATGATAGAGTGAAAAGCAGGCTATATCCACACTGCAGTGTGTAGCTACATGCAGCAGTGAAAGGCTCTGCCAATAGGGAGGCACTGGGGAAAGTTCTGGCATCTTCCCCTCCCACCCTGAGACTCTGCCCTATGGCCAGACTTTAACAAAGTCTGAGAACTGGTGGATAAGCTCCTATGGGAAGAAAATCTAAGGGAAAAAAGGAGTTTAGGAAAGCGGGCAGTTTCTCAAGGACACAATATTAAAGACACAACTGAGAACTATCCCTTCCCAATGTGAAGGAAAGACATGAAGAACAGTAAGAGGCTAGTATGGCTCCATCAGGAACTCTTTAATGACCTGAAAATTAAAAAGGAATCCTACAAAAGGTGGAAACATGGACAAATTGCTAAGGAGGAGTACAAAAGCATAGCACAATCATGTAGGGACAAAACCAGAAAGGCTAAGACAAAATGAGTTACACCTAACTAGCAACATAAAGGGGAAAAATAAGAGGTTCTTTAAATACATTAGGAGCAAGAGAAAGACAAAAGAAAGGATAGGTCCACTACTTAGTGGGGATGGAGATTTAATAACTGTTAATGTCGAGAAGGCTGAAGTGTTTAATGCCTATTTTGCTTCATTCTTCACTAAAAAAGGTTAATGGTGACCAGATACTGAACACAATTAAAATTAACAATCGAGGGGGGGGGGAGAAATAAGCCAAAATAGGGGAAGAACAGATTTAAAATATTTAGATAAATTAGATTTGTTGTATTCAGCAAGGTCTGATAAAATTCATCCCAAGGTCCTTAAGAAACAAACTAAAGCAATTGCAGAATTGTTAGCAATTATCTTTGAGAACTCATGGAGGATGCGTGAGGGCCCAGATATCTGGAGAAGGGTAAACATAGTACCTATCTTTAAAAGGGGGGGACAAAGAGGACCCCGGGAATTACAGACCACTCAGTACCTGGAAAGATACTGCAAATTATTAAACAATCAATCTGCAAGCACCTAGAGGATAATAGGATTATAAGGAATAGCCAGCATTAAGTTGTCAAGAACAAATCATGCAAAACCAACCTAATTTCCTTCTTTGACAGGGTTGCTGGCCTAGTGGATGAGGGGATGCAGTACACATGATATATTTTGATTTTATTAAAGCTTTTGTGACATACCCTATATGACATACTCGGAAGCAAGCTAGGGAAATGTGGTCTAGGTGAATTTACTATAAAGTGGGTGCAAAACTGGTTGAAAGTCTGTATTCAAAAAGTAGCTATCAATGGTTTGCTGTCAAACTGGGAAGGCATATCTAGTGGGTCAGTCCAGGTTCCGGTACAATTCAATATTGTCATAATGATATGAAGTGGAGAATATGCTTATAAAATTTTCAGATGACACCAAGAGAGGTTGCATGCATCTTAGAGGACAGGATTAGCACTCAAAAGGATCTTGACAAATTGGAGAATTGGTCTGTATTCAACAAGATGAAATTCAGTAAATATAAGCGCAAAGTACTACACTTGGAAAGGAAAGATCAAATGCACAACTACAAAATGGAGAATAACTAGCTAAGTAGCCAGTATCAGGGGGATAGCCGTGTTAGTCTGTATCCACAAAAACAACAAGAAGTCCGGTGGCATCTTAAAGACTAACATTTATTTGGGCATAAGCTTTCGTGGGTAAAAAGCTCACTTCTTCAGATGCATGGAGTGAAAATTACAGATGTAGGCATTATTAAACTGACACATGAAGAGAAGGGAGTTACCTCACAAGTGGAGAACCAGTGTTGGCAGGGCCAATTCAATCAGGGTGGATGTAGTCCACTCCCAATAATTGATGAGGAGGTGTCAATTCCAGGAGAGGCAAAGTTGCTTTTGTAGTCAGCCAGCCACTCCCAGGCCCTAGTCAAGCCCAAATTAATGGTGTTAAATTTGCAAATTAATTTTAGTTCTGCAGTTTCTCTTTGAAGTCTGTTTCTGAAGGTTTTTTTTTGTTCAAGTATGGCTACTTTTAAATCTGTTATAGAATGTCCAGGAAAATTGGATTGTTCTCCTACTGGCTTTTGTATGTTACCATTCCTGATGTACGATTTGTGTCCATTTATTCTTTTACATAGAGACTGTCCAGTTTGGTCAATGTACATGGCAGAGGGGCATTGGTGGCACATGATGGCATATATAACATTAGTAGATGTGCAGGTGAATGAGTCCCTGATGGTGTGGCTGATGTGGTTGAGTCCTCTGATGGCATTGCTAGGGTAGATATGGGGACAGAGTAGACAACGAGGTTTGTTACAGGGATTGGTTCCTGGGTTAGTGTTTCTGTGGTGTGTAGTTGCTGGTGAGTATTTGCTTCAGGTTGGGGCGCTGTCTGTAAGAGAGGACTGGCCTGCCTCCCAAGGTCTGTGAGAATGAAGGACCATTTTCCAGGATAGGTTGTAGATCGTTGATGATGTGCTGGTGAGGTTTACTCTCCCAGTAAATACTCACCAACAACTACATACCACACCATATGTGGCGTCATATGTAAGAAATGGGAGGTAATTGTCCTGCTCTACTCAGCACTGGTGAGGCCTCAGCTGGAGCACTGTGTCCAGTTCTGGGCACCACACTTTAGGAAAGATGTGGACAAATTTTAGAGAGTCCAGAGAAGAGCAACAAAAATGATAATGGTTTAGATAACCTAATCTATGAGGAAAGGTTAAAAAAAAAACTCTACATATGTTGTCATGAGAAAAAGAAGAGTGAGGGGAGACTTGAAAAGAGTCTTCAAATATGTTAGGGACTGATATTAAGAGGACTATGATCAATTGTTCTCCATGTCCATGGAAGATAGAACAAGAAGAAATGGGATTAATCTGCAGCAAGGGAGATTTAGGTTAGATATTAGGAAAAACTTTCTAACTATAAGGGTACATAAGCTCTGGAATAGGCTTCCAATGGAGGTTTTGGAATCACCATCCTTGTAGAATAGGTTGGACAAACAGCTATCTGGGACGCTCTAGGTTTACTTGAGCCTGCCTCAGCATAGGGGCTGGACTAGATTACTCCTCAAGGTCTATTCCAGCCATACATTTCTATGATCCCATGAGTGACCTCGAGTCCCTGTAGGCACACATTTGCACACTGATTTTGTGCATTCATATATTCCCAGTTTTAAATGTGATTACTATATATTCATTTATCTAGCCCTGATACACACAAATTAGGGACACGTGACTACGAAGTGTGCCTACGCTTTCTCACACAAATGCAAACCTAACTACAGCACACACACACAAAAATCAGACCCTATTTCCCTCCACTTATCTAAATGCTTTATTTATTTTCAGAATTTTCCCTCAAATTGGACACACTTAAGGTTTCTAATGTAGATTGAATATTACTGTGGAATGTGTAGACTCCAATGAAAATTCATCTTAGGTATTAATTAGCACAATATTTAGCTCATCTAATATGCAAACTAAGACATCACTGTCTCATTAATGTCAACTGTGTTACCTTTAAGCTAAATTAAATCTCCAGCCAATGAGGGGGAGGGGAGAATCTGTATTTCTCTTTGAAGCTAATGAGTGTGTGATTACTCCCTTCCTTTGCTATGAAGTGTCAAGTTATGGAAAACTTATCCTAGATATATAAAATATGGCAAACTTATGTAATACAAGAGCAAGGATTTGCTTGGTGCAGTGCCATATTTAGTGTTATTAAAAAAGAAGACTAAAAATGGGTAACTATCAAAATCTAAATGCGCAATAAAGGGGAAAGTGAATTCTCCAGGCAGACGTTTAGTAGAAATAGACATGACATAGACCTTCCTAACAATCTAGAGAGGAGGAAATGGATTTTTTGGAGGGCAGTATATCTTATAAACTGTGAAATGTTTCATTTATTGCAAACTCATGTCATTGGTGTGTAGAGTCCATGTTAGTATCAACTTGGTTTAGAAGTATTCAATTTTCAGTTTAGGTTCAAAAGAACCAAGAATTGTACTACTAATGGATATCTCCTCTTCTTTTTTTTTTTTTTTTTTCAGTGAAGAGTAACGCGACTCCTCAGTTACTCTGCTAAAGAGGACAACACAACATAATGTTATTTATTAAACCAGTGTTAAATCCATCATTGTCTATAATGATCATTTCTGATTAGTGATGTGAATTTTAATGTTTGCATACACTACCTGTAGTCAAGACAGGCAATGAGCTGTGTTGCTTTCAGCAGCCTTCTGGGGATAGAAAGGTAGAAAATGCTGTAGTTAAGGACCATTCATTATTTCCATATGTTACTAAGCATGTCAAGTGTCACCAGCACAGTGAATCGAGACTCCCAAGGTGTGCAGGAAAAGGGGAGGTTGCAGTAAAGAAAGAAAGAAAGAAAAAATGTTATTCACTAATGTAATGGAAAACAAGGAAGAAGATCTGACCCATCTTATATCTTTGAACCACAGTACTAGTCTCCCTCTGTCGGAGATGAACCTTATCAGATCCTGCAGCAGATGGGCCTACACCCAGTATTAAGATCAATAAGATTTAAGTGTGGATTACACAGATACATCGTCCCTTATAGCTTCTGCAGCTGTGCAGCGTGGAGAAAAGCAAGACTGCAATGGGGATGTGCTCCATGGTGGGGAGAGAGGCAACTCTGCCCCCCCGCTCTCCCTCCACCCCCCGACTGCCTTCATTGCCTTCCACAGGAAATCCATGCAGCAGCCAGGCATTATGGAAAGAGGATGGGACCAGAGACTGGGAGTAGAAGGTGACATGCTAAGTGGCATCCCTTGAAGTTTAAATTATTCAACACAAAAACGACTGTGGCTGGCGCTAACTAGTTTTACATACTCTGCTGTTCCCTTCAGCAGAGGCTCAGGGTGAAAAGCCAACAGCTCAGTGGCCGGGGGCAGCTTTACTGCCTTTGGGGTAGAGGGTGCAGAAGGAAGTTCAGGAGCAGGCCAGAATTAGAGCGTGGGGAAACAAGAATTCCTACTGACATCACGAAAGGCTGTGAGGAAAGGGGGGAAATCATCTTACCAGCTGCCTCTCAGTTTCTTGGTGAATTGTGTTACTAACTCCCCATCATGAGCATTTTTCCACTTGAGAAGAAAACAAGGGTCAGTTCAGTTTTTGGACACATTAACCCTTGAATGAATGCTGTTAAGGATACTAATTAGGGCTGAGGGGCTATAGGGTGTTTCCAATAAGAAATGGACTCACCCCAACTCATTCCATATAGGCAGTGCAATGATAATGTCTTCTGTGTCCTAGATTAGATTTGAACAGGTGACAGACGTGTCTCCCATTACTAATCCCCTTTAGGAAAAGAGGCAAATTAGGCTTTAAGCACAAGCCCCCCAGAAACCCGCTGAAGGTGCCCAGACACGTATCAAAACACCCACAGGTATGCATGACAATGAGCACAAGCCTTGAAAAGTGTTGCAAAATATTGTCAGGAACCTGAACAGCACCACAGATTCAAGAAGTACTAAGAAAATGCACTGTACAACTTTAAAGCTGGCATGGAGCACTCACATTTTTAAAACCTGACAGTGCTTTTATGGCTTATAAATCCATTTTGTTTTATTTCCTTCATCCCATTTGTAGCAGACTCGTGTACGCCAGCTAAAAATTCTTTTCAACTCCAATGTTTTCCCTTTGCAGTATAATCTTGGAAAAAATCACTTTTCACATTACTGAAAAGATGTCTAACGTGTTTTATAGTCTCTAACACCTGGGAAAAAACATAACAATTTAGTGATATGACATTTTTTGAGAGCATGGAAGCAAACTCTAAATGAGATTTGAGCTCTTAAGCTGCTTTATCAAGCTCTGATACTAATCTGAATCAGATCTTGCATTTCAGGAGTGATGGGAATACAAAGCTTGGGTTCTTTTCCAATTAAAACAAAGCGACAGGCTGCTCTTTTCAGTTAATTGGAGGATGTGCACAGGCCCTGACCTTCAGTATGCAACTTTGTATTGGAAATTTCCTACTTCAGATCAGGCTCTGGGAAAGTTTGCTTCTGAATTCAAAGCCCCTCAGTTTCCCCTGTATTAACCCTCAAGACTCCCCCAGACATTGCGATTCTCTCAGCTACCCTCACCATCTCCTGCATCTCCCTTGGCTTTGTGACTCTTTCCTAGAGCCTGATCAGATACACAGCTACTATCCTCCCTGCCCACACTCTACCAAGAACCTTTTACAAGTCTGCAACCTGTGATTGGGGAGGGGTGGACTGTCAATAAAGTGTATCATTCATCTGCCCCCCAAGCACTGTGGGAAAAGATGGGGAGAAAGTTAATACCACTGGAGCCTGTGTTAGTGTCTCCCTGACCACTCCTATGATCTACAAAACCCCTGCTCAGCTGCCACCTAGCCTTGTAGGTGCCTAAACTCACTCAGCAACCAAATATTTGCTGTAAAATTCCCCTAGACACCAAAAGGTACATCTACACTTTGAGTTGGGGGTGTAATTTCCAGATTGGCTAGATATACATTCACTAGTTAGTGTGCTAAAAATAGAAGTGTAGACACTGTGGCATATGCAGTAGACAGGGCTAGCTGCCCAAATAAGCACCTAAGGTCCTGGGCAGCATTGGCCATCTCAGCATCTGTGGTCACATTTCTATTTTGCACTAGCTCAATCAACGCTAATTGCCAGCTCCACTGTAGGTGTACCCTAAGTTTCTGGCTCTGGGCATATGCACTGCTGGCTTGCTGGGGGGATTATGTATGAAAGGGAGGGATAGGTATGAAATGGCATTAGTCTTGCTACCTGGTGCACAAAAGTGGAATGGCAGTGGAAAGAACGACATAGAAATGCATTTCTGAAATTCCTTTCCCTTATACCACATGCAGTGCTACAGCATTAAGCAACAAGATAGAATCATAGGAAGAAATAGAACAACTTTTTAGCACATCCACTACAAGTTGTCTTAACTCGGTTACTGGGCTTCACTGCCCCGTTCATGACATTTCCAATAAATTTCTGTGCGCTCTCAGGGTGAAATCCTGACCCTATTGAAATCAACGTATGTCTTGCTATTGACCTCAATAGGGCCAGGATTTCACCCTGATTCTAAGCATTTATAGAAGGATCTCCTCTAATTCCCTTTTGGACATGGTTTTTCAAGACTATAAAGGATTATTCTGAGTGACAACAAACAAGCTACAGAAAAAGCTTTACACAAAATATAGACTAGTTTCCCTGAAAGATGCAACTGAAAAAAGTAGGTGATGTGCACTTAGGGTTATAAATTTTTGTATTATAAAGCCCAAATCAATATGTGCAGCTTACAGTGATTTTTACAGTGATTCATAACCAGAAGAGAACACCCATTATATTTATATCAATAGAATAATGAGAACAATGCCCCTGAAAATTTCTCAGTAAGTGACCTACAGAGCTCTCTCTCTGCCTTGTAAAAAGCATCCAGAGATCTCATGAGACCAGTTTTTTGCTTGAATGTTTTATAGAAAGTCTGAACTAGAATAATACCTTGCAAGAAACAAATGAACTGATCCAAGAACAGCATTGCTATCTTCCAAATTATCCATGCTTTTGACAAAAGACTGTCCTGCATGTTTGATTTCTCAGAGAAGAGTTTTCTCTATCCTAGAGTAGAGGTCCTACACTGAATAATTAGTCATGAAAAAACATACACCCATAACATTTAAATATCTAATTAGGCATAAATAACTGATCATCAAGACAAGATTAAGAATCACGTTTAATTAATTATCAACATTACCCAGTAATTACTCAATGTATAACATTAAATAAATAAATAAGAGTGTAAAAAATAGAAAATAAAGGTTTATTGAAAGGGGTATAATTAAGGAGGTTGTCCCTGGATAGCATATTGTATCTTCTGTTGTATATGCCTTGTAAATCACACAGTTCATTCCTATACAAGAAATTGTAGTTTGGCCAAAATGATTGCATACTGATGTTAAAATCAGCATGATAATAAGTGTCAAGTTATTAGCATCATCAAAATCCTTCCACAAAGATAATGCACTGTAGAATAGCCATCTCAGTATGAGACTAGTATCCAGTAATGTAAATGGTACCATTTTTAATTAATTGTGCTTGTCACAATAATACCAAGAGCACTGACACGTTTTCCTGAATAAATACCATTTGACAGATGGGCTAAAGGTATTTTAAATATTCCTTCATTGCTGGTTATAAAACTGTTCCATATAGTGGCACTTTAGCATGTTGTTAATTACATATTACTAGATACTCAAGAAATACTCCAGCAGGCAACAGTTTGTTTCAATGGGATACAACATGTGGAGAAAACTCCATCAATCATTGCATACACAATGGTTAGTACATTGTATCACATAGAATGGAACAGTCAAAGGTCACCTGATATCGGGGGGGGGGGGGGGGGAAATAACTTTAGCATATCTATTAACACAGAGTAAAAGGCATGTAATTTGGAATGTAGGTGAAAAAGGTGTTGGTTAAAAAAGAAGGTCAGAGATAATTAATTTTCTTAATGCATAAATATTAAGTAAATGATTTAATTAAATTCACAAACTTTTTTTTGTTTGTTTAAGCTGTTACTATTTGCTGACAGGACTTTTCACAAATTCACACTTCAGAATAGAAGGATACTCAGAAATGCAGCCGTACCACTGTTGGATGTGATCAAATCTCACATACTAAGCAAGTCTGGGCCTAGTCAGCAGCTCCATGGTAGTACCCCAAAGGTGCTGCTTATAGGAAGTTGGAAGCTTTTAAATTAAAACAAGATTAAAAAAAACTCCCCTCCCCCCTCCCCAATATTGAAATTATCCACCCTCAATTTCTGATCAGCTCGAGTACTGTTTTAGGAAGTAGTAATAATGGATAGTATTATGTAGTGTTCTACACGGAATACAGTATGCCAGGAATTCTAATCCTCGCTCTGACATGGATTCTTTCGCTGGCCTCATCTGTAAACTAGAGATAATACTTATTTCCCTACCAAAGAAGGCTATTGCAAGAGGTAGATACAGATGTAATTAGTAAAAGTTCTCAGAAAAGGCAAAGTGCTATTATAGCTCACTTTTTCCTCCTGAAATAAGCTGAAATCAATACCTTGGCATGGTGCTAGAGTACTGCGCTAGAAGAGGCACCATTTGCAGATGAGAAGTATGAGCAGGTCAATGACCTTTCCAGTAATTAAACATCCTTGCAAAAAATGTCATGTGAAAGGGATAGTAAGTTAACCCTGATGTCCTGACCAAATTCCAACCTGTACAATTAATTACAATACATTCTGCCTACTTAAATTCCCCCTGTAGCTAAGATGAAGTTGTGCTAGTTTTCTCTTCCCCCATCTAAAAACGGTTGTGTGGTATCACTGGTGCAAAATTAGGCTGCCACTCCATTCCAGACATAGATGCATTTCACATGTGGCTGAGTAATCCCTACCATCTATATTCCATAGAAGGTCAAATTGACACTCTTCCTGTGACCCTCTATCCACTTGCACACCCATACAGGGCCAGGCAGAATACAGGTTTTAGCACAAATATGAGTCCAAGGGGAACACCAGCATAACTGATGGTATTACAGTCAGAAGTGATGGGGCACTAACATACAAATTCTGGCTAGTCATAGAAATCATAACTTTTAAGGCCAGAAGGGACCATTGTGATCATCTAGTCTGACTTCCTGTATAGCACAGGCCAGAGAGCTTCCCCAAAATAATTCCCATGCAGCATTTTGTTATTCCCCTAGCTCCAGTTTACCATTCTAGCTCCAACTAGCATCATCATTCCCATGCAATGCCATTGCCACTTCACGGTGAACCCACACAGACTGGGCAAGTGGAATCTTCTAAATTTCTTCCTACTGACAATGGCCACAATTTATCCCTTGGCAATAGGCATGTGAGGTGGGAGGGAAACAGATTCTATACCAGGAATTCACAGTTAAACTGGGAATAGAACTTGGGCTCAGCTATTTCAAAAATATACACTCATCATTTGATCCAAAAGAGGCTATCAAATAGCTGCAAAAGTAAGTGAGCTTATAGCACAAGTTCTATCCAAAAAAAATGTCTGTAGCAATCTGCATGGAACTTGGAGGGAGGAGCACAGATTACAGGAGGGAAGAGTTTGGAGGGAGCACAAAGAAGACAGTCTGTGTACATATGACTAGAATGCTGGCTGCAGTTTCAGCACCTTTGCAAACAGTTGTCCTAATAAAGACCCCAGTTTAGTTTCAGAAACCATGAGTCCTCTCATGCTATTACCGAGTATATGATACATGATACAGCTGCCATGATTATAAAACATACACATACACACACACAAAACTACCAAGACTGCAATACAATTAAAGAACAAATCCACTGTTCTATTAAGTTCTACTGCAAAGCAGTCAATATTCCACACATCTCATGTGAACACCAGAGTAAAAAATGGTCTAAGTTTATACACTCATTTGGCTAGCCATGATTCATAGTTCAGAACCATGACTCATAGTTCTTTCACCAGATGAGAAGACCCAAGTTGGTGGCCATCTTTATGGTGCAAAATACTCTTCTGTTGGCTGACTGTTTATTGTTCCAGTAAGAGAAAACATCTCAATGCAATCAAATATTGTTATCCTTGGACACTGCTAAAGTTCTTGCGTTTGTTGGAGTTGACACAGAAAATACGCACGAAGACCACTGCAGTTCCACCAGTGTCCCAGATAGGTGCAAAACCCAAGATGTTATTTCCAAGTTAAAATATCCAACCATAGTAGGTAATTATTTTGACCAAATTTTATTTATTGCTTCTGGTATCCAAAGAATGTGATGTTATATATACCCCTCTATGTAAAATATGATCTTCCTTAGCACTATTTCTGCACACAACTGTGAAGTAGAACTAATACATTTAACTGATAAATAGATCAAAGGGAGCATGTCTAAAGCAATAAACATCTCCTGTGGTGGTGATGTTTATGCGCTACAGGAGACATTTTTGCTGAGTACATATCTCCCTTTGATGTAGTTATCATTATTATAATGAAAGCATTAGTTGATTTTATTGCTTTTTAAACACCACTGTTGTCCGCCATAGCTCCATTAAATGTAAACTGTGTTGTTAATAAATGTGAGTGAATTGAGGATTTTTTTCATTTAGGACTGGATCAATGTTAAGGGACTGGCTATCAGAGCATAAGCTCTTCTTCATTTGCCCAGTTTCCTTGTTGCACTAGGGTTGTCATCATGAACAAAATTTCTAACTTACACAAGCAATAAGCGCACGCAGTCATGGTAAGTACTCTAGTTTTACGTATGTGCTCTAATTTTACACACACACACACACACACACACACACACACACACACACTTTTGAAAATTCCAAACTACCTGCTCAGTTGCAAAAGTGCTCAGTACTGGCCTAACTCTGCTACCAGTTACAACAATAGGAGTTTTACCATCAATTTCAATGGGAGAAAATTTTGGCCAACATTTAATAATTTCAAAAAAATCTGTCCCCATATTTTCACCTGCTTTTGTAATCTGCATTTTGTCCCCTAAGCACTGTTCACATGGCATCTTACATTTGCTAGCAAAGTTTATCATTTGGGTTTTTCTGAAACTGTTGCCAAAAAAATTTCACAATTCAGGAGCACTGACCTAGTAGCATGAGCAGGCCTCACACCCTGGAAGCCAACCCACTGTTTTATGTTACTAGCCGCCACCACTAGTCTGTGGAGCAACTGCTACCATGTTACTAAACTAGCATGGGTTTTAAAGAGTTCAATCTGATCAGCATTGAGGGGTTGATATGATCAAGCTTATGCAGTCTGTGCTGTGCAGTGTTTTTAAAATGTTTAAGAAGCTTCATTTAAAATTAAATTAAAATGCAGAGCCCCCAGGACCCAGGCAGAGTGAGTGCCACTGAAAATCAGCTCCCGTGCCGCCTTTGGCACACATGCCATAGATTGCCTACCCCTGTAGTAGAAAGTAGTCCAAAATCTCCAGAAATTAAGCCCTAGCTTTACTGAAAAAACAGAGGAAGAGAGTTTTGGCAAACTTCTGCAACATCCTCCACAGGCTTTATGTCTCCTTATGCTCCAAAGATTGCTTTGGGCCTTTTTTTATACCTGCCTCTGGAAATTTCCATTACATGCATCTGACGAAGTGGGTGTTCACCCACGAAAGCTTATGCTCCAATACATCTGTTAGTCTTAAAGGTGCCACAGGACTCTTTGTTGCTTTTTACAGATGCAGACTAACATGGCTACCTCTCTGATACTGTGCTGTGCATGTTCTGCAGATGAAGAGAGAGCATGTATCTCTAAGACTGTCAAACACCTTCCATGAGCACTTAAATCACGTTGAAAAAACCTAAATGAGGTTTTCAGATGTATGCAACAGGACTTGGGCTCAAACAATGATGATACAAGAAGTTCTTGATTTTTTTTTTTCCTTCAGGGAGATGGGCATGTGAAACAGTACACAAACTTAAAACAGCTGAACCAATGTAACATACAATAGGAACAGAAATGTCAGCATTATTAAGGCAGTCCACTTGAAGGAATGCCATGTGTTGCTAAAAATCTTGTAAAGCCATTACTGGCCAGGTCACTTTGCATGGGAGATTATAATCTCAATATACTTCTACTGGGATAAATACACTAGAGGTAACATAGGGGAAATTTGGCAAAAACAATGCTATTCATCAGACAGGTTTGGAAATGGCTTCCACTAGGTACTAAAGCAAACAGGCTTGATTTATAATTACCTCTTAATGTAGGGAGTTGATAATCGATTGCAATGTGCAGAAACACCCTTCTGCACTACCAAGGAGAAACACTTTTTTCCAAACATCAGTGATCAGAGGATGGGAAGATGTTTGAAATGTATTTTAAAAGAGAAAGATAATAAGGGGCAACAACCAACTTGACGGAGGGGTCACAGTGAATTTATAACCATATTCTGCAAAATAAAATTGACTATCATGGTATATTTCTTTGCGTAGCAACATGTACCGCACTTTTATATATGATATGCTGATTGGAGAAAGAAACTCTAAATATATTTAGCCTAGACACTATGGATTAAAGGAATAGTGAGGGAGGATTAATAGGCTGTGTACAGCACTCCAGGCAAGGAGTATATCAGCTCAGGAGTCTATATTCAAGACACACATGATAGTATATTCTCTTTTGTGTTTCTTTGCAAAGCTAATCATGGATTTCTTATTATGGTCAATTACTCAGTTGCAAAAGTGCTGCTACAGCTGGGTAGGTTTCAACTAAAGTTTGCCAGAAACTCTCTAGGCGGCTTCCAACTCTAGTATTAGAATACACTGAGGCGCCAGTAGCACATTGTTCCTTCATGCTTGCTTTTAACAAGCTTTGCCCCCTGAAATTTGTCAGCAAAATTTGGGTCAAGGGTGGCAAAGTAATTTGCATTATTAACTAATCTGTGTTTTGAACAAAAGCTCTCATTTAAGCTATTTCTTTGTGAACATGGAAAATGCCTAATGACAACAAATTGAAAGTTGAAAAGTAGAGGTCTGCATTAGAAAACTTGGAAAGAAGTATCTGATTTATTGGATCCTTATTTAAAAAAAAAAAAGTACTGGACTGTTTGCATTTTGCCTGTGATTTGTACCCTGTTGTTAGAAGAAGTGTTAGAGGATACTGCATTAATCCCTGGTTCAGATCAAATGCTGCCAAAAGCTAATGGCTTTTCAGTGAATGAATGAAAATATGTTGCTGGGGAGGGAAGACATCAAAGACAAATTGATCTTCAAAAATAGAGTCAGGGTAAGGCAAGGTGAGCAGTGTTATAGTAAGTAGTTTGCCACAAGTGATAACTCTTGAACAAAATCTTTAGGTTTTTTGGTAGGGTGCCTTGCTCCAGGATTGTCCAGGTTTTGCAAATGTAGGGCCATAGATTGCCCTCAGTTTACATCAGAACCAGGAGATAGATTAGGGAGACGTATCAGTCCTATTTCTCACAGAGACCATAAGTATTTTATCTCGGTCATCCCTATTCTGCTGAAACAGCATTCAGGGAATCTTTACTCGGTGCGGGGGAGGGGGAGTGTGAGATCCTTTTACACTTCTCAGTACCAACTCTGACAAGGGGGTAGGCACAATGCCAGCACCAATGTGTGAAGGAGCAAAAGTGGGAGGGAATGGGGGGGACCGGGCATGCGGCATAGTCACGATAGGGCCTCTCGTACTTGAATCTGGGACTCTATCCAAGTTAGTTAAAAAATTGTCAAAGGAATGGGGCCGTTCAGCTTTTTTGTGATATACAGTATTTCTCCTTCTATTGCTCAGTGTCATGAGCCAATTTCTCTAGGAGAGGAGTATGCATTTCCCCATCTATATTTCAGATGTTAAACGTGGCTTATCTTTGATCTAGAGGAGTGCTGGGAGTTGTGCAGAGCTATGAGATGTTTTTCTCTTTTTTGGAAACCCCATGAGAAGATGTGGTTTCACAATCCAAGTGCTGGCTCCTTTGTTGTTGTTGTTGTTTTGCTTTTAATACATTAATCTTTATTCTCAAACCAACTGGATGTTGTATTATCAATCCTTTCATGCACTTATCCCTATCTTTCTGAATATTATTTTAATACAAGCATTGGGTGCAGCTGTGCCTCATCAGGCCCCTTGTGCCTTTTTATGGGACTTTCTAAGGGGCCCTGATTAAAGACTGTTTCAGCTGTTGCTGCAGGGAGTGTTGTTCTCTTTTTCCGCATTCTCCCTCCTGCATTGTATCCAACGCTAAAGGTTTCATTGTTCTCTTCCACGATGATGTTGAATTAACGTTTGGACACTTTTAAAAAAAATGTGTATTTTTATTGGATTTTTTTCCTTGATCACTACTCCGGGAATGAAACATCCTTTGAAATTGACAGAAGGCTGCAGCAGTATGCAGTGAAGCCTCAGCAGAGGATGTGCTTCTGGATCTCCTCTGTTAACATCTGCTGGCTGCGCTCATTGTTTTCATAGATTAATCTTCCCTAATTGAGTTGTATATTTTATTAGGTCTTTCATCTAAAAATAAAATTTCATGTATACCCTTTGCTACGGTGCTGCCAAAGTCTGCAGTTATGAATGAAAACAGGCTTTCAACTTTGAACATTTAAGGAAACAAAATGCATTTGCTTCTATTTTTAACTGCCAGGGGCTATGCTGCAAGTAGACACCAGCACATCCTTAACAGAAACCACCTAGGAAGTTCTTAAAAATGCTGTTCAATTTTAGTATTCATCAACAAGCTACTCTCTGATCTGTAGTAAAAGGAAAGTGCTAGCTATCTGTACTCTAGATACTGTACATTATTTGAAAACTGCTTGGCAAACCTTTGCTTTCTTTGTGTAAAGATCAGAACAATTTAGATATTTTAGTTCAATGTCACTATAAAAATGCTTTACAGTTATAGCAAGAGAATTAGAAGGCATATTTGTAATATGAATTGCTAACCACTGTTAGCTGACAAGCCTGTGTCCCTGCATGAAAATTATGCTATTACTTTCCATGACTGTGAGCAAAATGTAAAGATCATGGATCACATAAAAAAGACAAAAGGTGGAAAAATTCACACAAAAATGATTTAGGATTGTCACAGAAAAGAAGACTAACATTTGCTTTGCTGCCTCGCCTCCCCCTCCTCCGCTCTTCCCGCCCTCCCCTGCATCCCAACACTGAGATGGCATGCAGATCTTACAAGTTTTTATTTGCCTAATCTCTTTTGGAAATAATAGGTGAGTCCTAAAATTTATTTTAATATGATGAATCTAAGAGCAAGAGAAGTTTTAAAGTGAGAGTTAACAACAGGGTTCATTTTCATTGTAAAGCTGGAAACATTTTAAATTTTGAAATGAGCAAATACCTAGTGCCATCTGGTCCCATATAGAATAACAATGCCTCAGTATTTTGTCCCAGAACCTAGTCAAGTAAGATCAGATTGCAATTTGGAGAAAGATTAACTATCATACAGACTCTCAATTGCTAACACATGCTTATGATGTTTTATTTTATACTTTCTTCTTGTTTTACTTGCTACTTTGGGGTCAGAGTCTGTCTGGAAATGTGTGAGAAATACTCATTTACTTTAAATGAAGATGTGCACACCTCAGAGGGCAGCATTTAGCTTCTTTGTAAGGGAATGAGTTTGCGCTTTTTGGTAAAACACCTGACTTGGTAGAATACCATAGATATCTTGAACAAAAAGAAGGTTGATTTATGTACTTGCTGCTTTTATTGTATATTAGTATAACTTACATTTTATTTTTGGAAATTCTATAATAAGGGCTTAATTTTGAAAATTATGCTAACAGTTAGGCATCTAATTGTGACTGTGGTTTCTTTGCATATGCAAATCAGGTAGTTGTACTGACAAATGAACAGTTATGGTTCCAACTGTCCATTTCCAGTTACTGTACAAATACCAAATTTGCATGCAAATTTCCAGTGTGTGTGCGCGCACACACATAAGTTAAACATACACTTGTACATGAAATTTGTGCACAAACAATTGTGGAAACAGTTTTTTTTTGTTTGTTTGTTTTTTTTAATCAGGCCTTAAAACTAAGCAAAGTAAAGTTACAAGGAGGATTAATGTAATTTATTTTGAGCAAGTTGAGAGAAAGCCTTTAACAAATAAAAGCTGACCTGACTGAAGAGAGCATTATTGTAAAAATATGGCAACTGTGATTTCTGGTGACGTTGCTGTATGTAAATATATTAAGTGAAGAACAACTATCATGAGGGGGGAAAAAACGTTCCTAAATGCTCAAAATAGTTTATTCCGTTTACAAAAATTCTCCTGTATACTTCCTTCCACATGCCACTAAAAATGTACTTCATGGGCCACACACTGCCCTTGATGTCAGTGGGAGTTGTGCACACAAATTGAAGATAATGTATGACCCTTAAGAGTTGAGGTGACTTTTTTTTGCCAGTTGTATAGGCAGCTGTTTTTTTCTATACTTTGCTATAAATTCATGGAAAAACTGAAATTTACCATCGTACCTTGAGATATCTGTGAAATGTAGGATAGATTTTACAATTCATAAAGTAAAATAGAGATGATTTAGTGCATTTTGCAATAGCTGATGACAACCAAGGACATTTGCAGCATGGGGTTCTTGTACAATATGCCAAAAATAATGATGCAGCTCATCATTGTTACTACACAACAACTCCTTGGGGAAGGGTTTGGCAGGTCCTCCCCAGGAAGGAATTGGGACACCCCTAACATTGCTGTAGTTGGGGGTGTTGTCCTCGGTGAGTTTAGGCTGGCAGGTTTGAATGTCACTGGTTCTCCATTAACCCTCCAGCATACTAGCCCCAAGGAGGTGGCCTGTCTTTTATAGCCAAAGCAGGGAGGCATTCAGCTCCTGTCCTCTTGCCACACCTAGTGCAACATGCTGGTGACCCAGGCTGGGGCTGCAGTGGTAGCTCCAAGGATCTTCCTGACTGGTCACTGGTCCAGTGGTGCTGTACTGGGAGCCCTATTTGTGATGGAAGAAGAGGTAGGCCCAGGACAGCCAGAGGATAGCTGGCTTCCAACTGGGGCAGGCAGAGGCATCTGTGATTGTTGCTGAACAGGCAGCAACCACAACAGCAACTAGGGCCCCATTTCTATTATCATCTCCTCCAGCTCCCAGTCTTGGTGCCCCAGCAAAGGAAGACCATAGGGGAAGCCACAGAAGACCCAGCAAGGCTGTGGAACCTGACAGACCTCACTATCCCAGAACCTCCAGTTCCCTCTCTCTAGAGTCACTCCCCACTTCCTTATATCCCTGGTGGAATGAATGAGTTGTACCTGTCCCAGTGAACCAGGAATTACATGCAAAAAACTCTAACACCTGTTAACAGAGGATAGAGGAAAAGATCCTGCTACCCCATTATAACAGGGCATAACTGCTGGCATTGTCTAGCCCAATGTATTACCAGCACATCTCACTGGCAATGTGTTTCTCTGTTTTTACCATTACACCTGCCACTACTTATATGCATTTCTTCATGTGGGGATGAACAGTGTACCAATATTTATGTGTGAAAGTTATTTTAGATAAGGGCCCCCAGAACATGGGCTGGGTGCTTCTTTATGTTTTAGAAATCTAAGCTATTATGTTAGGGCTAGATTGTCTTATGCAGAGAAACAAGGGAGTCAACCCCCTCCTTGCCCTTTCTGGATCATGGGTCCAGGCTTTGCATGGAACAAAGCTGCTGCTCTCTGGAGACAGCACCCAATAAATGGGTGAAGAGAGGGCAAGAAGGAGCAGTCTCTTAGCGCTAACCACTCCCTTACTTCCTGGGCAGAGTAGCTGGCCTGATGAAGTATGGGAAGTAAAATGCACCTTCTCAAGCGCTACAGCAACTTAGCTTTCCCCTTTGGAGAAAGAGGGGACCAGGCAGGAGTTACTGCTCTATGAGGGTTGCTGCAGGGTTGCTGCCTCTCACTCAGGGCTAAGCCTACAGGATCAATCAAAATTGAACAAGGACTGGCTTTCACTATATGTGCATGTAAAGTGTCAAGCACAATGGGCCCTGATCTCAGATTGGGTCTCTAGGCACTACCGTAGCCATTATCACACCAGTAGCACTTACTGGATCAGGCTCTGATTTTACTGGAAAGCTAGGGTTACCATATTTGAACTTTCAAAAAAGAGGACACTCCGGGGGGGGGGGGGTGTAGCCCTGCCCCCCAGCCCATTCCCTCCCACTTCCCGCCACCTGACTGCCTCCCACAGAACCCCCAACCCATCCAACCCCCCCAGCTCCTTGTCCCCTGATCGCCCCCTCCCGGGACCCCTGCCCCTAACCAACCCCTGGGACCCCACCCCCTATCTAAGCTTCCCTTATCTTTGTCCCCGACTGCCCCCTCCTGAGGCTGCCATTTCCACTATATTATCACCACTGTCTTTAAACAAACAAACAAAGTTTTGTTTTCCAGCTCCTTAGCAAAAGGAATTTAAACACTAGACGAGGCTGGTGCAACCCAGTTTTTAGAAAGCTTTAATTGACTTTGGAAGCACTGAGAAGTCATTATGACTAACCAATTGTGGTTTACAAGGCAAATTGTAACCCTCTACCTTGTTCACTGCATTTATTAAACATTCTCAATATTGCTGAGTTTTTAGCAAACTTTTTTGAACAAAACCGTGTAAGAGAAAGATTCCCAGCCAAAATGCAATGTCATTCATCCTATGTGATTGTGATAGACAGCTGAGCAGTAAGGGGAGCGCACCTCTCCCTCTAGTCTCTGCCGTTAAAGTAAGCAGAGCGTTCTGCAGCACCCCCTGCCCCCAGCTAGTAAGAGAAGAACTCCTTCTCTTATTTCAATCTACTTTAATGATTGATCAGCAGAATCAAAGCTTCCTCTTACCTTTATGTATGGGGAAGGGTGATTTTCAGTGCCATAACCACAGGGCTGGGAGCCAGGAATTCCTGTGTTCTAACCCCACATATAGTCATGCTGCATGGCTTGGATCGAGTCTTCCATCTTCTTCCCCTCAGCTTCCTCATCTGTAAAACAAGAAGAACAATCTTCATTTAAAAACACCCTGATGAGGTAAGTAAAGTGAGGGTTAATTAACTAACATTTTACAGAGCTTGGAAAACAAATGTCTGACAATCTAAAATTCTCTTAATTTCACAGATGGTTTATACAAATCTGCAAAGTCTTAGCCATAGAAAAAAGTACTAGCCCTAAGATCAATTCATACCACAGATATCTGAACACATGGATGCCTTTTATCACTCATGCTGAATCTTGGTGCAGGATTAAATGGCAACACTTCATGAACTTTTCTCCTTATTAAGATCCCACATGATACTTATGACCAGCTGTGATCCATGGGACTATTTCTTTTCTTTTCTTGGTATTTTCTGTTAGACTCGCATTTTTTTTTATTAGTGACCACAAAAAATAGAATATCTATATTAATATATACGCTATTTTAACATTTCTTTACTTTACATAGTTAACTTCTACAAACCTGAGAACTTAATAATGTGTATGAATATTTCTACAGTGCAATATGCTCATGAGAATCAACCCAGTGATTAAGCATTTGGGTGGATATTCCTATGGTCTCAGCACTGTCCTCCCACGTGTCAGCTTATTGCACAGTCACCTCCATGCCTTCTTCCAAGCAGTCCTCCCATCCCCAATGCATGGCACAATCTCTCCCAGCTCATCCACAAACCCCCACCCCTTCTGCTTACATATATAAATGACTTGTATATAAATGATTTTCCTTCCCTTAACCTCTGTCCACGTGTCTGTTTGTCCTTAGACTGATAGTCCCTGCTCTGAGTGCTATCCTCCTTGAGTGTTTGGAAAGTGCCCAGAGCACATTAAGCACTATTGTAAACACAATGTCTTAAAGAACCCCCCTCCTCCCCTTGTGATTCTGGCAAGTCCTTCTAAAGATAGTAAGTCTTGAGGGGCTGCTGTTTAAAGGTTGATTTACAAGATCTCCTCTCACCCCACTCACTTTAATACTGGTTTCTTTGCTCTGCTTTTTTTTATATAAATCAAAATGTTTCTGTTGCTGGAAGTCTTGCACTGAGAATACCTCCCAGGTCTCCCTAACTAAAACAGTCTATAGCTCTGTGCATTGTGAAGAATTGACTGCTGGAAACTTTAATGGGCGGGCAGAGTGTGAATTTCTTTCTGGTTTTGTTTCTAGTCTATCACTAGAGTTGTCCAATCAGTCTCATTTCAGCTAAACGGTCACATGGAAGATGAAAAACTTCAGTTTCCTTTAGAAAACGGCACATTAAGGCAGAGAATGTAAAAGCTTCATGGGCCCTTGTGTATGTCTCTGACTGCAAATGAGCAGAATGATGACAAACACCATTAGTGGCTGCTTTACTCCCCCTAGAGCCTTTCCTGATGTGCCAGAGAAATAGGAGAGTCTTTTTAGAACCCAGGCTGTTCTCTAGCAAGGCTAATAATAAACCCCCTAGCTGGTGCTGATTAGAATAATCAATTATATGAAATGATCCCTGTGGTATAAAGGAGATGTGTCAGGACAATTGTCATTGGAAAAATTGTTCCTCCCCATGCTCTAAAATAAAGGTGATTTCAGCTGATTGCCAGTAAATAAACACTCGTTTCTTTCAGCATTAACCTTCCCTTCTCTGCCCCCAAACACCCAATATTTTCTCTTAGTAATTAGTAATTTACTCTCATTCCTTAATGTCAATTTTAGTAACACTGCAGCAAACCAAGGGAATCTTACAGAAGCCAAAGGATAACAAAAGCTCTGTTATATATACATTGCACAGAGAGCACTGAATGAGGGACCCAATAGAATTTGCCTGGTAGAGTAAAATGGCTCTTTTCCCACATTTTTGTACCCTTGCACTGGATGGTAGTAACATGGCTAATGACATGAGTTCTGTTAATTCCTGTTTACAGAATCTAGCAGTTAACTGGACTCCCCTTTGGGACCTGCAGATCACTAAGAGTTTTCCAGCTAGAGACAGACTTTGCCACCAAACCATCTCTCTATCTTGACTTCATGCATTTAACTTCCAAAGCCAGGACTCCATCCACCTTCTTGTTATTCACAGACTCAGCACCTGTCCCTCAGTTGCTGGCATGCAGCATTTCTGAGTTGATTCAAAATACTGTAACAGGGTTGCTGCCTCCAGAGCACCTTCTTGTTGCATAAGGTGGCTCTGCTGTATTCTGCCTTGGTTTCCCTTTCGTCAGTCTTTGGCCTATTCCTGCTATAGTGATGACTTTCTGCCAAAGCTATGACTTGGCCCTCTGGCCAAGCTACTGACAAAATCCCACCACTTCCATGGCATCCAAGTACAAACCAAACAAAAATCAAAATCTTTGCCCCAAACACCAACGGGGCCCAGTACCGCCTTCCCAAGGGGCCATTGCCTCTCCTCTAATTTCAGACACTCTTCTGCCTACCCTCTGGCCTATGTTTTCACCCTTCCTGGGCTCCTTTCTGTCTCTTCTCAAAGCCTCTCCTTGACTCTTTTGTGTTGCCCCCTACTCTTTCCTGATCAGTAACTCCTAGGCCTTCCTATCTGGCCAACCATGCACAGGTGTAGCAGGGCAGCGCTAATTGAACAGGGCTGACTGGGCCAAGGCCTCTTGGCCTTAGAGGTAACGAGGTGGTCTGCCCAACACCCAAGGCCTCGTAGTACAGAAACATTGTACTGACTTAGGAGCTAAATCCTTTTGGCACCTGTGCCCTGTTGAAGTGTGCCAACAACAGGAAATCTGCACAGAGGACATGGTGTCCAATTCATCTATGATGCCTTCTGAGCTAGTGCACTTAGAGCTCTCAGTTTCTGTTCCACATGGCTAAATATACAGCGAACAAGAGGATATGGTTAGAGAAAAAGTGTGATGCTGCTAAAATATGTCTCCAGCTCATATAGGTGCTCTTCTTCCTATGTGATTTTCTGTCAGAAATGGCAAGAGCAATTACTCTCATAACCCAGCACATCAGACCTTGTTAGTCTGAAGGAGACCCACTAACCCAGGGGTCAGCAACGTTTGGCACGCGGCTCGCCAGGGTAAGCACCCTAGGGGACCGGGCCAGTTTATTTACCTGCTGATGCGGCAGGTTCAGCAGATCGCGGCTCCCACTCACTGCGGTTCGCCGTCCCGGGCCAATGGGGGTGGCAGGAAGCGGCGCGGGCAAGGGATGCGCTGGCCGCAGCTTCCCACCGCCCCCATTGGCCCGGGATGGCGAACCACGGCCAGTGGGGGCCGCAATCGGCCGAACCTGCCATGTCAGCAGGTAAATAAACTAGCCCGGCCCGCTAGGGTGCTTACCCTGGCGAGCCGCGTGCCAAACGTTGCCGACCCCTGCACTAACCTCTGGCTGCTCACCGCTACCATGCTGACATGATCCCTGGGTGTGAACTGCTCCTCATAATCAATCAGTCTGTGCATCATGAACCACTCACTCCACCCCAAATATCCTCCTCCAAGTAGAGGATCAGCACTTCCCTCTATCCTCCCCTTTTGATGAGGACGACTCTTCTCTTTTTAATGCAGGGTTCTCAGGTTCCTTTTGTATCTTGTGTGCAGGCAGAAGATGAGAAAGATGTAAGCAGAGAAAACTCAGCATCTCCTGTCCTGTGTGGGGTTCCACCTCTAACTCCACTCCACAGGCAGACCAAAACCAAAAGAGTATTTGTTCCCTTGTCAGAATTTCTGAGAGAGAGTCAGTCAAAGAACAACACTATGAAACAAAGATTATAATATGAAAGGACTGACCACAGTTAAAACTGAATTCATGATTTAATTATATGTGATACTTTTCAAAACGAATCATCAGCTATTCTTAATATTACTATTCCTGTCTTCCTTAAGATAGCTAAAAGAGGGGGAGGGATAGGGACAACCCAATCCTGTATATCAGCTCAGCACACTTGGCAAACAGAATATTGACCCAGCTGTGTGTGGACCTCTTTAATAATAAGGACCCCACTATCCAAGGAAGGGGGGGAAGACAAAAATGTATAGTCTGAAAGACAAAATTCCATCCACTGCCCTTATGATATTTTCCTACTTGTTCCATATTAGATAAATTACCTAATCCCCAGACATGTGGATTACATAAGCATGAACCCCACAGTGTAACAAGGCATTTGCTACTAATCTCTCAATGGTACATTCACACTTAGAACTGGGGATGTGATTCTCAGCTTGAGTAGACATACACTAGCTCTCATTGATCTAGCATGCTAAAAATAGAGGTGTGGCTGTTGTAGCATGGGCTAGCCACCTCGAGTATTTACCAACAAGGTCTAGGTGGGTTTATACTTGGGGGCAGCTAGCTTATGCCACCACTAATCACTGACCATGCTACCACAGCCACGCTGCTCTTTTCAGTAGACTAGCTCAATAAGAGCTAGCGGAGGTATGTCTGCTCACACTGGGAATTGCACCCCCGGCTCGAAGATGTAGCCATTGAGATGGATACACAACATGCCATTCCTCATTTGAATGGAAAAATGTACAGGAGATTGTAGTAAGTGGTCAAGAGACTGACAATTATGACTTGTTTAGCAGATGTAGCCTTCTAATAAAGGAGAAGAAATATTGTAGCAAGTATGTTTGGGGTAGCCTTTTTAATACAGGATGCTGCCTAATAAGGGTGGTTTCCAGTATAGGTTTCATTGTAATTCAAAATCAATATAAAAGGAACAGGCTAGTGGAAATAGAGAGGTATAATTTATCTGAAGCTGGGGTATCAGATACACCTCCCTTGCAAATCATATTATAGTCTAAACGTGTGTGACATATTTCATCCTGCCTAGTCTTATCAGTAGTCTAGGATGAGTATGAAAATCCTTTCATTAAATGAGATGTTGTATGTCTCCTTCAACCATGATGTGCCTGATTAAAACTCTGCTATATTTTTTTTTTCTTTCCTGAAAGGCCTAATCCCATAATACTTTATAAAGATCTTATTATGGATAGATTGAGCTCTTTTCCCCCAACCCTTTCATCTTATTGAGTTTGATTAGGGTCACTGGGCCAAGTTTATCCCTGGCATAATTTCCCTGAAGTCAAAAAAGTTACTCCATTGATCAGCTTGCCTCAATGCAAGCAAACATTTGGTGCTCTACATTTGGCAACTCAAAAGGATAATGTCCCATTTACTCTGCACTCGAGTCTGAACCATACTTTGATACTGCATCCCAGATGTGACTGAGACAGATTACTGCCTTGGATATAATGTGCTACCAAAACTAACTCTCCAACCTGAATCCAAATCCCACTGCTTATTTGTCCTCAGCATCTGTAAGATGTGACCTTTTCTCTCTCTCTCTCTCTCTCTCCCCACACAGCAAAATCTCTGATTTTGCCACTTGTCATCTCCAGTCTAGATTACTGTAACCTCCTCCTTGATATCCCCCCCTCGATAAACTGTACAAAACACAGCTCTCTATATTATTTTCCTGCCCATCAATCTGATCTTCACACATTCTCTTTGAATCTCTCCACCAGCTCCTCCACATCAAATTTAAGTTTGTCATCCTTGCCCTTAACGCCTTGCAGAACTCAGCCCTCTTCCTATGTATCCACTTTCATCTCTTTTCTTGTCCAGTTCTCCCACAGCCCTCTTTGTGCTTCTTTCCACACTCCCCGTGCATAGAAAGCCCTCCTTGGACTAACCTCATCAGCTGCATCCCTCCCCATGTTTCCTGCAAGGCCTGCAAAAAGTTACCCAAGTAACAGTCTTAGAAAGAAGAGTGAGTGGGGATAATTTATACATCCAAAAAAAAACCCAAGCAAACAAACAAAAGTCCACTGAACTTATTGCACTTGTGCCATCAGCCTGGTCAGCTAGCTTGTATGTTTTTATCATATTCCCTCATCTTCATCTATTGTTTTGCCTCTTACATTGTTCTTTACTAATGCATTGGGGGTGCAAATGAAATGTAAATAATCCCATGCAGGGGTCCCCCATTATGCCAATCCAGCCTCTACTCAAAGAAGAGTCAGCCACCTCTACAGCATTGTCTCTTACCTCCATCCATCCCCAAACTGTGGCGAGCCCTTCATGGTCCAGGCATGTGTCTGCAAGAAAGGGGCGAGTGAGTGAAGTCATGGGTGGAGAGGAGTTGGATGCAGTTCATTCCCACAAGTAATAAATCTGCTAAGAAGTTAATGCAGTAGCCTGCATCCTTTGTCCATAATGGGGCAACTCCCCGGTCCCCACTCATGGGAGTGAGGGACACGGATGGCTCCAAAAGAGCTGCACTGTTGGAGAGAAAGAATGGGGATGCGGGGGACAGAGGCACAGCACTTCTGTGTAGAGGGACCTGTGACTCTAGAGGATCTTAGGAGATCCCTGGAGTTCGGAGGCTGGTCGGCTGGGCCCATGGAATGATCCAGGGGAACCTCATGAAGATTTCCTTTCCCAGGCCCACTGTACTTGAGAAGAGACACTCCACTTCCCTCCCCCTAGCACGGAAATCTGACCCATCTTAGTCCAACATATACCTGAATGGAACTGGTGCTTTTCATCCTTCTTACATGCTGCTAACTATATGACGGGAAAAAACGTATTTAAGTGGGTCAAAGAGCAGCCCCTGACCTTGAAAAAAAATCAAGAATGTCTATCTTAATGCCCAGTGAAATATTACAGCACAATGCTGTCAGTTCTGCCTTATTCAACAAGTCTGCACGGTACTGAACAACTGAGTTAAATAGCACAGCAGTCATATCCATCTGGAATGGAAATGTACAAAAGGCAGCTTAAAAAAAAAGCTGCTAAAGTCCTTGCAGGCAAGTTGTATTTCAACAGCAAATGTTTATAATTTTTATCTCATCACATAATATTTGGATTTTTAGATCCATTCAATTTAACAGCCACTTTTAGTAGGGGTTGCTAGTCCCCTTTCAGTTCATATTCCCTGCTTTTGCTGCCTTTTTATTCTATTAATAATAAAAAGGTGCCACAGATAATTAAAGACAAACTCAATCCCAACATTCATTAAAGAAGAAAATATGATCTTCTGAAAAGCTGTCACCTATAATAAAGCAGCGTTATCTGCCTAGAGTTACAGTGATTTCAAACTGATAAGTCTAGAGGAAGAAATCCACTGAAATGTAGTTAAATTAATTGCTGTTTTACAAGGGGGAGCATAAAAATGCAGTAATTAATTGACCTACTATTTGAGACAATTTTCCTATAGTTAACAACCACTCTTGCAAGAGATGAAAAAGACTGCTCTCTTTCATTTTGAAAAAAAAATACACTAAGAAAAATCAGCATGTAACAACACTGCCAATCTCTTCTACTATGCACAGAACACACAGTGGAGACTGGAAAGTGTTGTATAGATAGGCTAAATTCTGTATGCAATTACACTAGTGTCAACCTGGAACTAGTAATGGAGTAACCCCATTGCAGCTAATGGGGTTACTCCAGACTGGGACTGGTCTACTCCTATTGTCCTGATCTTTTGTATATTTAGCCTTAGGCCCAAATTGAATAGGTGTGTGTGTGGGGGGGGGGGAAAGTAGCGGAGAGTAACTTGAGGTTAATTGAAAAAGTAATTTGAATTTGAGGATTTAGAAAAAACTGCTATCCTTCTACTATTTGAACAGTATACTACTATTTTTTTGTTCAGTAATAACTCTGAAATAGCTTGGGCTAAATAGTTCAAACCCCATTCTCCTCTATGGGCTGGGCATCCCAGCTGGACTGCACCTCCTATTATGCATCACAGTTGCTCCTCTGATTGAACCAAGTGGTGCATTAAGAACATAAAAATGGCCATACTGAGTTAGACCAAAAGTCCATCCAGCCCAGTATCCTGTCTGCCGGCAGCGGCCAATGCCAGGTGCCCCAGAGGGAGTGAACCTAACAGGTAATGATCAAGTGATCTCTCTCCTGCTATCCATCTCCACCCTCTGACAAACAGAAGCTAGAGACACCATTTCTTACCCATCCTGTCTAATAGCCATTAATGGACTTAACTTCCATGAATTTATATAGTTCTCTTTTAAACCCTGTTATAGTCCTAGCCTTCACAACATCCTTAGGCAAGGAGTTCCACAAGCTGACTGTGCGCTGTGTGAAGAAGAACTTCCTTTTATTTGTTTTAAACCTACTGCCCATTAATTTTATTTGGTGGCCCCTAGTTCTTATATTATGGGAACAAGTAAATAACTTTTCCTTATTCACTTTCTCCACACCACTCATGATTTTATATATCTCTATCATATCCCCCCTTAGTCTCCTCTTTTCCAAGCTGAAAGTCTTTAATCTCTCCTCATATGGGATTTGTTCCAAACCCCTAATCATTTTAGTTGCCCTTTTCTGAACTTTTTCCTAATGCCAGTTTATCTTTTTTGAGATGAGGAGACTACATCTGTACGCAGTATTCAAGATGTGGGCGTACCATAGATTTAATATATGGGCAATAAGATATTCTCCGTCTTATTCTCTATCCCTTTTTTAATGATTCCTAACATCCTGTTTGCTTTTTTGACTGCCATTGCACACTGCGTGGACGTCTTCAGAGAACTATCCACGATGACTCCAAGATCTCTTTCCTGATTAGTTGTAGCTAAATTAGCCCCCATCATATTGTATGTATAGTTGGAGTTATTTTTTCCAATGTGCATTACTTTACATTTATCCACATTAAAATTCAATTTGCCATTTTGTTGCCCAATCACTTAGTTTTGTGAGATCTTTTTGAAGTTCTTCACGGTTTGCTTTGGTCTTAATTATCTTGAGCAGTTTAGTATCGTCCGCAAACTTTGCCACCTCACTGTTTACCCCTTTCTCCAGATCATTTATTAATAAGCTGAATAGGATTGGTCCTAGGACCCTTGGGGAACACCACTAGTTATCCCTCTCCATTCTGAAAATTTACCATTTATTCCTACCCTTTGTTCCCTGTCTTTTAACCAGTTCTCAATCAATGAAAGGATCTTCCCTCTTATCCCATGACAATTTAATTTACCTAAGAGCCTTTGTCAAAGTCTTTCTGGAAATCTAAGTACACTATGTCCACTGGATCCCCCTTGTCCACATGTTTGTTGACCCCTTCGAAGAACTCTAATAAATTAGTAAAACATGATTTCTCTTTACAGAAACCATGTTGACTTGTGCCCAACAATTTATGTTCGTCTATGTGTCTAACAATTTTACTCTTTACTATTGTTTCAACTAATTTGCCCGGTACTGACGTTAGACTTACCGGTCTGTAATTGCCAGGATCACCTCTAGAGCCCTTTTAAAAATATTGGTGTTACATTATCTATATTCCAGTCATTGGGTACAGAAGCTGATTTAAAGGACAGGTTACAAACCATAGTTAATAGTTCCGCAATTTCACATTTGAGTTCTTTCAGAACTCTTAGGTGAATGCGATCTGGTCCCGGCGACTTGTTACTGTTAAGTTTATCAATTAATTCCAAAACCTCCTCTAGTGACACTTCAATCTGTGACAATTCCTCAGATTTGTCACCTACAAAGGATGGCTCAGGTTTGGGAATCTCCCTAACATCCTCATCCGTGAAGACTGAAGCAAAGTATTCATTTAGTTTCTCCACAATGACTTTATCGTCTTTAAGTGCTCCTTTTGTATCTCGGTCGTCCAGTGGCCCCACTGGTTGTTTAGCAGGCTTCCGGCTTCTGATTTACTTAAAAAACATTGTTATTACCTTTTGAGTTTTTGGCTAGCTGTTCTTCAAACTCCTTTTTGGCTTTTCTTACTACATTTTTACACATAACTTGGCAGCGTTTATGCTCCTTTCTATTTACCTCACTAGGATTTGACTTCTACTTTTTAAAAGATGCCTTTTTTTAATCTCTTACTGCTTCTTTTACATGGTTGTTAAGCCACTTTGGCTCTTTTTTAGTTATTTTACTGTGTTTTTTTAATTTGGGGTATACATTTAAGTTGGGCCTCTATTATGGTGTCTTTGAAAAGTGTCCATGCAGCTTGCAGGGATTTCACTCTCGTCACTGTACCCTTTAATTTCTATTTAACTAACCTTCTCATAGTTCCCCTTTCTGAAATTAAATGCCAGTGTTGGGCTGCTGAGGTGTTCTTCCCACCACATGAATGTTAAATGTTATTATATTAGGGTCACTATTTCCAAGTGGTCCTGTTATAGTTACCTCTTGGACCAGATCCTGTGCTCTACTCAGGACTAAAATGAGAATTGCTTCTCCCCTTGTGGGTTCCTGTACCAGCTGCTCCAAGAAGCAGTCATTTAAAGTATCAAGAAATTTTGTCTCTGCATTTCATCCTAAGGTGACATGTACCCAGTCAATATGGGGATAACTGAAATCCCCCACTATTATTGAGTTCTTTATTTTGATAGCCTCTCTAATCTCCCTTAGCATTTCATAGTCACTATCACTGTCCTGGTCAGGTGGTTGATAATAGATCCCTACTGTTATATTCTTATTAGAGCATGGAATTACTATCCATAGAGATTCTATGGAACATGCGGATTCATTTAAGATTTTTACTTCATTTGACACTACATTTTCTTTCACATACAGTGCCACTCTCCCCTTCCCCCACCCCCATCCCTCCCCACCTCCGGCACGACCTGTTCTGTCCTTCTGATATATTTTGTACCCCAGAATGATGGTGTCCAATTGATTGTCCTCACTCCACCAGGTTTCAGTGATGCCTATTATATCAATATCCTCCTTTAACATGAGGCACTCTAGTTCACCCATCTTATTATTTAGACTTCTAGCATTTGTGTACAAGCACTTTAAAAACTTGTCACTGTTTATTTGTCTGCCCTTTTCTGAGGTGTCAGATTCTTTTTTATGTGAATGTTTCTTATCTGATCTGGCCCCTACTTTATCCTCTTCCATCGCTCCTCCTGACTATAACCTGGAGACTCTCTATCAATAGACTCTCCTCTGAGAGAAGTCTCTGTCCGATCCACGTGCTCCTCTGCAGCAATTGGCTTTCCCCCATCTCTTAGTTTAAAAACTGCTCTGCAACCTTTTTAACGTTAAGTGCCAGCAGTCTGGATACACTTTGGTTTAGGTGGAACCCATCCTTCCTGTATAGGCTCCTCCTATCCCAAAAGTTTCCCCAGTTCCTAATAAATCTAAACCCCTCCTCCCTACACCATCATCTCATCCGCGCATTGAGACTCTGAAGCTCTGCCTGCCTACCTGGCCCTGCGCGTGGAACTGGAAGCATTTCTGAGAATGCCACCATAGAGGTCCTGGATTTCAGTCTCATTCCTAGCAGCCTAAATTTGGCCTCCAGGACGTCTCTCCTACCCTTCCCTATGTCATTGGTACCTACATATACCACGATCACCAGCTCCTCCCTAGCACTAGCACTACACATAAGTCTATCTAGATGCCTCAAGAGATCCGCAACCTTCACACCAGGCAGGCGAGTCACCATATGGTTCTCCCGGTCATCACAAACCCAGCTATCTAGGTTTCTAATGATCAAATCTCCCATTACTAACACCTGCCTTTTCCTAATGACTCAAGTTCCCTCCCCTGGAGAGGTAACCTCAGTGCAAGAGGATACCCCATCATCATCTGGAAGGAGGGTCCCAACTATGGGAAGGTTTCCCTCTGCTCCCGTTGACTTCTCTCCTTCCCTGAGCCTTTCATCCTCCTTAACAGCGCAGGGGCTGTCTGACCAGAGGTGGGACAAATCTACAGTGTCCCGGAAAGCCTCATCAGTATACCCCTCTGCCTCTCTTAGCTCCTCCAGTTCTGCCACCCTGGCCTCCAAAGCCCGTACGCGGTCTCTGAGGGCCAGGAGCTCCTTGCACCGAATGCACACATACGCCACTCACCCACAGGGCAGGTAATCATACATGCTTCACTGAGCGCAATAAACAGGATAGCCCCCCCTCTGCTGCTGGGCTTCTGCCTGCATTCTCTCCTACAGCTATCTAGGGTACTGATAGGGTTTTTGTTTAAATCAAGAAGTTTTGATTATAGTTTAGTTTAAAGGTTTTAAAGAATGGCAAGTGTACCTCGCCCCCTTCCCACTCCCCTTCCAAGCTCCCTCTCGAAACTCCCCGTTAGCAGCCTCTGTTCGCAAAGCTGATTTTATAGGTGATGATATTATGGTGCATCATGGGAGATGTAGTCTGGCCAGGAAGCCTAGCCCATAGAGGAGAACAAGGACATGAGGTATCTGAACTACAATTCCCCCAAGGCAATGCAGCTGCTAAAGCAGATGCAGTTTAATATCAAACTGACTAAGCAAATGTCAGTATGTGTTGACCAGAACTGTTTGGGCAATTCCAAATCAAACATTTTCCAGAAAAAAATTGACATTTCAACTTTTCTTCCTGATTTGGCACAAAACCACAATTTCAAAATACTGGAATTTCTCATCGGATGAAAATTCTGTTTCTTGCTCATCTCTAATAGAAAGCTTTGCTCTGAAAGAAAGGTTCAAGTGGAGACTTTGTTGCTGCAACACTAGAAATTAGAACAAAAATGTTGTCTGAGAATTCTAACTTTCTGTTTATTGCACATTTTTAATCGAGGAGTTATAAACATCTCAACATGAGCAATAGGCCTGAACCAGGATCTCAGATCTGATCAGCCCTCAACTTTGGAAGGGTTGCAGGATGTAAATTTTACAGATGCCACTTAAATAAAGGCCTGAGAGACACATCCTGCAGGTCTGAAACCCAATGAATTTTAGAGAACTTTGGATCCAGCACCAGATATCAGCTTTGAAGAGTGGGCTCACCTCTACTCACAACTGGATCTATAATGGAAAGGCAGACTGATCTTTATTACTGGTTGCACTAGTGGAAGTTAAGGTGATATACTAGGTGTTTTTAAAGCCAACAGATTCCATATCATATCCATATCCATATGCTCTATGGTTTTTTTTTTTATTTTAATCTCATGGATTTAATTTTTGTTGATTATAACATGCTTAAAAAGGCTTTAAAGTAAATGTATGTTTTTAATTCTATACACACACTCCAAAAACCCAATAAAGACAAACGTTTGACAACACATTATATTTTCCATGTATACATAAGTGGTGGGGTTCACCCCCACACTATACTGAAAAGGTTTACCGTGTGGCAGAAAGGACCAATCAACCTGATAGGTCATGCCTGAGGAAGAATTAGGCTTGATGAGCAATCTCTAACTGAGGACAGCGCCCACCTGAGCAGGAACAGGCAGGGAGGGTATAAGGCCAAGAAGAAAGAACAGAAAAGAGCAGCAACATAGAAGCTGACACTCACTCTCTGGGCTTAGAAAGGTAAAGGAGGAAACCCATGAGGCAAGTAGAAGCCTTGGTATCCCAGGCCTGAAGGAAGGGTTTACTCAGAAGGGTGGTGGAGCAGAAGCCAGACAGAGGTGGAATAGAAAAAGGCTCAGAGAAATGGCCTCAAAGTTTCGGATGGTGCAGACCTATGTTGCTGATTTGAGGGTCCCTGAACTGGAACCCAGAGTAGCGGGTGGGCCCAGGTTCCCGTACCAGCCACTGGAGAAGTGACACAGTCTGGGCAATAGAATGAAAGACTGCCTGAGGCAAATCGTCCAGTGAGACTTTAATATCTTGGAAGGGGGAAACTACAGTGACCTGGTTGGAGAGCCAAGCCACAAAGAGGGAGTATTCTGAGTTACAAGAGGGAGCAATTGAGTCGAGAGAGAGAGTGGGGTGAGCAACTGAAGGCAGGAGCGTCATACAAGTTGAGAGCTAACCCCCGATATGAGCCACAATGAGGTGCCTCAGTGCTGAGTAGCAAACCCCATGACAACATATTCCATTATTCTTTACTTGTGCTCCCAACAAAAAGATCTACTGATTTTTTTTCTAAGTCAAATGGATCCTACTTGAACAGGTTTATTAAAATATATAGTTCAGATTTTTCTCATGAAGAAAGCTGGGGTATATTCATTTCAGGATCAAATCCCTTAACCAAACAAAAAATGACAGAAACTGTTCCAGCTAAGGATTAATTGAGCCAATTCAAGTCAAACAAAATATATTTTGGCATTGCTTCTGACAGATGGAAATAAAACAAACATTAGGAATCAGCTTGCAGCTAACAATATGTAAAATGAAAGAATATAAAAATCTTAAACTTTTGTGGAAGTGATGATTGGCTTTTGTTCTGAAAGTCTCAAAAGAAAAGACTTAGCTGTTAATCTTGTTATGCATCCACTTAGCAAATGGAAACAAGGATCCTTGAAAATCCTGCTATTCACGGAAGATAGTAGATATTGTATGAATAATATTTATTAAGTAGCCTATGCAAAAATGGCATTGTTTTATTAATCAGAAGTAAAATAGCAAAAATTTAAATGATTCTTCTAAATTCATGTATGACTACATAAGCTGATTATAATGAAATCTAAGGACTACGTATTTTTCATTTGAAGGTTAAATTCTCAATTAATTTTTTCAGCATGTTGCCATCTCTACTAAGCACCACTGCTAATTGCAGTAAAACAATAGCATTCTCTGTTTGAATTCAACATGTGAATTGAAGACACTGTCAAAGATCTAACAGGCTCGAGTTCTGAAGCATAAATCAAAGTTACTGTATAAAAAACAAAATGTCAATCTCAGGTTGTTTTTGTTTGTGTTTTGTTTTTGTTTGTTTGGGTTTTTTTTAAAAGAAAGCCTTATAGTAAGAAAAGCTTATAGTCTGTTTTCATTTTTATAAAGTTTGCATTTGAGACTCTTTGTCTAGCTTTATCTTTTTAATGTAAACGAACGGTTTAAATTCTTATTTCCAATTATCTCCATTAACACGTACATACAAAAAATATGGAAATCATGCAGAAATACTTTTAAAAAATCATAACTGAGGTTAGGTACTTCAATGTGTACTTGGCTTGGTTAATGACCATATTTGGAGACTGCAAACTTACAGCACTAGATAATAAAATCAACGTATTTGCACATTAGTGAACTGAACTATACACAAAATAAAGTATTGAAATTTGGCTCTTTACGTAGCTTCACAAGAATGCAAAAACAGCATTTTGCATAATTTATACAGTGCATTTCTTTGTGAAGGACCAAAATCCATTACAGACTGTATATTAGTGGGGGATATGCACAACATAGGATGTTATTCAGAAAAGCACTTAAACATGTGCATAAAAGTTAAGCACATGCATCTGTCCCATCAAAAAAACAAGAACTTAAACTTGTGTTTACCTGAATCAGGGCCTACCTCAGATAATTCTCTCTCATGTATATACATACATACATACATACACACACACACACTCACCCCAACTTCCATGAGAATTTTCAAATAGCTCCCATTAAAATAAAAATTGAATACAAAAGCGTTTCCCCTTTTCCTTCCAGTCATGGAATTTCTTCTCAAACCTACAACAGATTTTATCCAGTTCTGGATCAAGTGACCAGTGTTACGTCTGTTGTCTCATGGTCCTTCGTGACTGGAAGTGGGACCTTTATACCATTGGAAAAAGAGAGGTTTCCAGTTTCCACATACCTGAGCCATTAGACTTTAAAATCATGATATTGTTACGTAAACAAAAGCTATTTTAGGTTATGTAAGAGGATTTTTTTGTCTCCTGCTCAGTCATATACAGTTGGTCTTGAAGTAGCTAGAGTGCCTGGCATTACAGGAGAGGTACAAAAACAATAGCTCTCTCACCACTTTGTGCTACACTTTCTTAAGGGCAAAGGAAAGAGAAGGCTGCCATGGGTATAAACATTATGCCTTCAGTACATCTCCCATTCTAATGGCAACTTTTCTTACCTTGTAAATGCCAGGTACAACTTATTGTCTGCTATAAAACTGTTCTGTGAAGAAAGCTTTGATGAAGATTCTAAGATGAAAAATAAATGTACGAGAAACCACACAGAAACTTACCGCTCAGGATCTTGGCCCAGAAGAATGAAAGTCTTCTAAATAAACGTCTCCATGACGTGTGGTTGTGATCAGATAATCAGACCCCTACCAAATTATAGGAGTTGAGGGAAAGCTTTTAATACTTGCTGGTAAACAAACTCATTCTTCTGCTCTCATCCCATTATCTCACACACCATGTGTTTGGCTTCCCAACTTCTAGTTCTAGATTCCATTTCCTCTGAGCCCAATGCTGACTTATTTAATATTTTCACAAATGACAAACCATTCTCATATAGTCACAATGCCTACAAGACCTCTTCCTCCCCTCCCACCTTGTTTTAAGTAACATTTCAGTTAAATATTCCATCAATTGAGCCTACATAAGCAACAATTGGAGTATAAAGTACAAAATGCAACAATACAGCCTCACATTTATCCATAGTACCTGAACACCTCAGGACCATTAATAGACTTTTGTCTTCCCAACTCCCTGTGAGATAAGTAAGAAAGATAGGAGTACTGAGGCACAGGGTAGATTAAGTGACCTTCCCAAGGTCACATTAGAAGCCTGTGCCTGGGCCAGGAACAGAACCCAGGTCTATCAAGTTCCAATTCAGAGTTCCATCCACTAGACAATTCTTGCTAACCATTCCTTGCCCTACCCTTGACAAAGTTTGGGCCAATTCAAAAAGGAGTCTAAATTGATCTTAACTCCTGGTCTTAATATACCAATGGATTGAAATGAATGAAAACAGAAGAAAAATTAACAGAAGGCTGAGAGGGGATAATAACCATAAGTTGTTTCCTTAAAAGTCCTGGATGTCTAAGTTAAATCAACATAGATTCCCTTACACTTAGGCAATGTGGGTCAAATTCTGCTGTTGGTTGCACAGTGTAAATGCGAAGAGAAATTTGCTCACTTGGTCTCATACCTTAACAACCAGTTATCATTATGTAATTTATATCACCTTACAAAACACCTCAAATTGGCTATTTTCAAAATTATGATGGTGGGCAAGTATAAAGAAAGAAAATGAGAGAATTCAGAAAAAAAAAGCTTAGTGAGAGAGAAAGTGATACCAATGCAAGGATGCAAAAATCATTTAAGAACATCATGGTCTGAGATAGATTTTTATATCCAAAAGTGGATCACCAGATTGATTTTTATAGCATTCACTGTGGTATTATTTCCTGTTAGGATTTACTTGGCACACTGGATAGCTATAAAAAGGGTGGCTAGATCAGTCCATTAATACCGTGACTCAAAAAATGTTTCTTTGTTTGAAGCTAAGAAACATGGCCTTAATTCAAGCATAGTTACAATCAATGAAGAAAACATTAATCACTTGGAAAGTGCTGTTTTGGGACTCGTGAAACTGAAATGAATCACAATATGAAAAATTCAATTATTTTTAAGGGGGTTGTTTTGTTAACGTTCAATCACTCACATTGTAATCACTCAATCTGCCCTCCTCACTTGTGTTCTCTAGGAGACATTTTAAAAAAAAAAAAAAACCTAACTGCCTTTTTGGTGCTCAGTACATGCTGGTTCCACACCTGCTCAGCAACACACAGTAGGCTGCCTGAGGAATACCTCAAATACATTAAGCAACAACAACAAAAAATTACGTGGCAGTGATCTTGCTCTGATTAACTCAACTCAGCATCTCAATTCAATCCTATACCCTAAGCAGTTTGAATTTCCTTGTGGCATGAGAGCATAATTTCAGGCTTTTCTTTTTAGGCTCCATCTTCATCCAAGGCCTAGTATGGATGCACTTAGGCTTGTGATGAATTTACTTCATGATTGGCTGTAAACTTCTGGGCTTTGAAAGTCTTGTCCCTCTGGAGATCTGATCCTGCCAGGTGCTCAATAAGCCAGTGGGAGCAGTTTAGGTAGAGTTGCAGTGAAGCAATCACCAGAGTGCTGTGGGACCATAGAATCTACAGTCAGTTGGTGTAGGTCATTATAGATGCCAAAGGCCCGCACTGAGGACTGGGACCAGGAAGAAAAGCATGGCACAATAACATCTCCCTGATTACTGTTGCAACCCAGCATAAGCAGGATACAGTTTTTACTCCAGCAGATTCTCTGGTAAGTTATCTGCCCTGTTGAAATTTGATCTGTCGTTCATTAGATAGATAGAGAGAGAGTAGCTGAATACCAGTTTCAGAAATTGATTGCTTTCACTATTATGTTTTAGTTGTGATAAGTCATACGAGATAACATTTACCAAAAAAACAGGGCATCTCAAGTCCTTTGAATTAATACACTTCATTAATTATTTTATATTCTGGCAAGCCATTAACTGGTAAGCAAAGTGTTAGAAATGTCATAGTTAGGAGTATTGATCTACATATGCACCATCGGGACCTAATCACAATGAAGATCTTTTAAGTTCTATCATAATGCTTCTGCATGCATGAAAAGATTGCTGAACATTTCAAGTTGTCACTTACAGAGGTTAAAAGCACATGTGCTCCTGAGGGACTATGGCCGTCCCTCTATGTGATGGGAAAAAAATTAGTCTGAAATTACTCTAATTAGAGAGTCATGGACCTGAACCAGTTCCCATGGAAGTTTTCCCTGGGCTTAGCAAAAGCAGGGATCATGTCCTTCGTTTGCAGACATCTACTTTTTGAATACCAGATTGTACAACCTGAATGGTTTTCACAATAGAAGTCCCATTAACTTCTGTGGGACTCATTGTGTGAGCAGTAAGCACCTCTTGTGTTGTAAAATTGCATCCTATGCCACCAGCTGGGGTGGGGGAGGGAGGGCTGGAGAAAAGAGCAGCATAACAGAAGAGAACATGTAGATTGTAAATGCAGATTGAGATTGAGGACATGATGCCCTCAGCTGGATGAGCTAAAGCCTCCTTTGTAGCATGGAGGTAGTATATTAAAAAGGTAGAATGACTTTAGCTGCCAGTAACGTGGTACCGGCATCTCACTTTGGAGATCAAAGGCTTTAGAGGAAGTTAATCCATCAGAGAGCTGTTGTCATTGCTTATTTTAAAAATTGTTTCTGCAGCCAGCAAGTAACAGACATTTAGCCCTCGTGAATCAAGTGAGAGATGAATGGGGTACAGAGAGACTTATTTACATCAGCTCTCCACCTCCATTCATCTCTCTGGCCCAACCTGCGTGACAACATAAATGACCCTGTGTCTCAGCTAAAATTCTGATCGATAGGTTGGCTGGGTGCAGAACTGGGATCTGTGTCACCCTCTGGAATGAACAAACTCCTTTATTGGTTATCTCAACAGGGTTTGGCTGTGCCCTGGCTGGAAAAGCTGGACCTACAGCTTCTAAATACCTCTAGAGTCCCGTGGTACAAGCTGCATAATAAATGAATGAATAATGAATGGCTCATAATAGGACAACACTGTGGCTTTAAGCTTCTGTTTGTGTTAGTGTGTGTCATGGGGGTAGAGAGCTAGGAAGGGCTTTGTACTGGCAGCCATCCCCAGAGATAATGAGCACAAGGCAAGGGAGACACAGGCTGAGCTTCACCTTTTGACAGTGAGCAGGATGCGCTGCCCACCCACGGTGAACGACCCAGCTCTGTTGGCTCCTATAAGAGGAGGAAATAGCCCTGCCCCTTTTCCCTTTCAGGAGTTTGCTATCAGTTCAGGAATGGAGTAGAACAGGTGTTCAAAAGGGAAGTGGAAGAGAAGGTTCATTGAATTCTCCCCACCTCTTGCTGAACCATGCTGGACTAGACCAAAAAATATATATATAAAAAAAATCTAGCCATATTTATTACTCACTAAGTAGAGACAGCACTTTTCACCTTCAAAGAGTTGTACAAATATCAAGCAATCCGCTTCTGACCCATGTGAGATATATGGATACTGTATTATCCTGATTTTACTGATAGAGATAAATCAGTGATAAAACTCACATTGACTTTAGTGTAAGCAGGAACAGGGCTTAGGAGCTTCTCTCCCACTCACCCAGAGATCAGACTGTTAAAAAAAAGCTGACACTCCACTCATGATGATAAAATGAGTTGACACTCACAGCAGACTGCATATTATCACAATATGATTATCCCTCTTCTTTCTCTATAGCTTTGGTTAACAATGATGACATTTACGTTCTCATGAGGCTCGGGAGTCATACCACCTTCAAATGACTAGAGGACGTTCACACTATTCTTATTGCTATTGTATTAGCCTGCCTGCAGATCCAGGCAGATGTGGCTTCATCAGTTGACTTTTTGAAGATTTTTTCTCAGCAACCAGAAGGGGTAGACATTGAATACTTTTTTTCCCCTTCCCCACAACAAAAGCTTAGATTCTGGAGTACAAGATGGAAAAATGGCCTAGATAAATAATTGGTAGATTATCTCATGGAAAATTTCAGCTTTTTGTCATAAAATTGAATATCTTTCTGTTCAGGAAACCAAAACCACAACATTTTCAATTGAAAAATGTTTGTGGGTATATATGGGATGGAGACGCTTTCTGTAAAATTTTCGTTTAGTTGAAAGCCCAAAGTTCTATATTAAAAAAAAATGGATTTTTTTTTACCAGACCCACTGATTGAGCCTCCATTTGCCCAATGCCACAAAGTGAATGAATGGTGGAAATTGAGGTAGAACTCAGCAGTTTCTGGCATATTCTCAGGCCATTAGATCATGTTGACACTATGTAAAATTTATCTAGCCCATTTTACATTTAAACAAAGTGATTTAAAACCCTGGTCTCAGACCATGTAAAAGATTATCAGAATTTTGCAACCAAATTAGCATATTGAGAGCTCAATTCTCCTGACATGCCAGTTTTAAAATGATTTCATTTTACTGATTTCAAATGGAGCTACTCCTGATTTACATCAGCATGAGGCAAATTTAGCGCATAAGTTTCCCTATAGAGATAAACGGATCCTCTGTAAGTCACTCAGATTTCATACGTGTCCCCTGATTTCTTATATACTATCTTGTAGACATACCTAAGTGTTTCGATTTGCTAAATCGTTGGGGGAAGATTGTGAAGTAGTTGCTTACATGGACAGGCCCAATGGAGTCAATGGGATACTCAGGTGAGTAATGGGTTTGCAATCTGGCCCTTAGACTTCTACTCCTACACATCTGATATTTATGACAGATGTATAAAAGGACATATTGAGCTGGCATGAGCAGACTCACATCAATTACACAAGCTAGATTGTGTACTCTGCTAGACACCAAGAAGCCCTACATGCCAAGCAGCGTCACAACTATTGCTCTCCAGATGTTGAATTCAATCATTACACTAGTTTGTATTTTACTAATTATTTTCAAATGATATTTAATGAAAATAATTTATTTGCATGTCTATTTGTGTCTCATTAGCAACATGTGTAGAGTCAATTAGGTTAATTGACTGTTCTGCCAACTAAACAGCTTCTCACTCAATGATTTCATGCAGAATTTATTTCTTGCATTTTGACCACTTGAAGGTGTGACAGATATGGGAATTTCATGCAATATATTTTAAAGACTTTATTGTATTACATTTATGTATCGTTGTGGGCCAGGATTGCATATAACCTCTCTATGGGGGAGATGTGACACTGGGAGTTCAAAAGATTATATTGAAAAATGTTCCAAAAGACCATACTTTTCTAATACAATAAGCATTACGGATTCCCCAGGAAATCCATTTAGGCAGAAGTTAATGCAAATCCCTCAACTTTGTGTCAAGATCCTGACCAGGGCAGTCAAGGACCAAGGGTCAGATCAGGGTCAAACTTGAGGCTGAGAGTAGCAGAGCAGTTTGTATTCAAGTTCCAGTTGCAGCCGAAGAAGTGAGGTTTTTACCCACGAAAGCTTATGCCCAAATAAATCTGTTAGTCTTTAAGGTGCCACCAGACTCCTTGTTGTTTTTGTAGATACAGACTAACACGGCTACCCCCTGATACTTAAGTTTCAGGCAGGGATCGATACCAAAGATCAGAGTCTAAGGCCTGGTCTACACTAGGTGTTTATGTCGAATTTAGCACCGTTAAATCGAATTAACCCTGCACCCGTCCACACCACGAGGCTATTTAGTTCGACATAGAGCTCTCTTTAAATCGATTTCTGTAATCCTCCCCAACGAGAGGAGTAGCGCTAAATTCGAAATGGCCATATCGAATTAGGCTAGATGTGGATGGAAATCGACGCTAATAGCTCCGGGAGCTATCCCACAGTGCACCACTCTGTTGACGCTCTGGACAGCAGTCCGAGCTCGGATGCTCTGACCAGCCACACCCCGGGAAAATTTGAATTCCTTTTCCTGTCTGGGCAGTTTGAATCGTAGTTTCTGTTTGGACACCGTGGCGAGCTCAGCAGCAGTGGCAAAGATGCAGAGCTCTCCAGCAGAGATGGCCGTGCAATCCCAGACTAGAAAGAGGGCCCCAGCATGGACTGATCGGGAAGTCTTGGATCTCATCGCTGTGTGGGGAGATGAGTCCGTGCTTTCCGAGCTGCGCTCCAAAAGACGGAATGCAAAGATCTACGAGAAGATCTCTAAAGCCATGGCAGAGAGAGGATACAGCCGAGATGCAACGCAGTGCCACGTGAAAATCAAGGAGCTGAGACAAGGCTACCAAAAAACCAAAGAGGCAAACGGACGCTCCGGATCCCAGCCCCACACATCCCATTTCTACGAGGCACTGCATTCCATCCTAGGTGCGGCCGCCACCACTACCCCACCACTGACCGTGGACTCTGAGGATGGGATATTGTCCGCGGCCGGTTCCTCCGACATATTAGCGGACGGGGAAGATGAAGAAGGAGATGAGGAGGACGAGGCAGTCGACAGCGCTGGCACCGCTGATTTCCCCGACAGCCAGGAGCTCTTCATCACCCTCACAGAGATCCCCTACCAACCGTCCCCCGCCGTTACCCCAGACACAGATTCAGGGGAAGGATCAAGCAGTAAGTGTTTTAAATATCTTAACATTTATTTATAACAGAACTTGCATATTTTAAATATTAACAATAGCTAAAGTGCTTTCAAGTATGTAAACTTTTATTTATAACAGAACAGGAAGATTTGAAATATTAACAATGGGTAAAGTGCTTCTAAACACGTAAACAGGAAAGTGCAACAAAAAGGGGAATCTGAACAAAGGGTTTCATGATTACGGTGTCTTTGGCCGCTTCAATGTATAGTCCGAACCATTTTAAGAAAATTCAACAATGTCCGCTTCATGATTACACTGCCCAAGATGCTCCACTCTTTTGTCCCTCCAAGGGCACCTAACCCAAAAACTGGTCGATGTGTCCGGGGATAGAGGCGAGATCCCCCGGGGAGAACTCCTCATAGGCCTCCTGCAGGTGTCTTTCCAGCCTAATTATCAGGTTCTTTGGCAAGGAGAGCTTATTAGGCCCCCCGTGGTATGACACGTTTCCCTGCCACAACGCCAGCAGGTATTCGGGGATCATGGCCTTGCACAGCATAGCAGCAAATGGCCCCGGTTTCTGCAGGCTGTCCCACAGCATCCTCTCCTTCTGGCTCTCCGAGACCCTCAGGAGGGTGATGTCTGGCATGACGCCCTGCTTTGAATTAGGAAGGGGAAAGTTAGTATTGGGACTGCTTGCCCGTTCCTTTACAGAACTGCAACCGCCGGTTTACAGCCACGCGGTTTACAGCCGCGAGGGGCTGGGACAGGGGCAGAGTTCATGCTTGCAGGATTGCTGCCAGCAGAGACTCGCATTGCTTTCTATGTGAAAGGAGGCCAGTGCCACTCTTAAAGTTTTAAGCAGCCACAAGTCTACGGCTTACCATGTTTGCCAGCTAGACAAAGTCCGGTGTCCTGCCCCGCTCCTCAGCTCGCCACAGCAAGACCGCAGGCACTGTAGGCGAGGGCCGAAAATTCGACCTTGTCCTCAGTGCGCGTGTGATAGGTGCTCTGCATGGTCTTGTTCACAGAGCAAGACTATGTTCTCTGTTCACAGATACATTGATCTGTCTCAGGAATTCACTCCCTTTTTCCAATTCCCACAGCCACATCTGCCCAGAGGCTAGCGCACATTAGGAGGAGAAAAAAGAAGAGGACACGGGAAGACATGTTTGCTGAACTAATGGGATGCTCCCGAGCACAGGCAGCCCAGCAGACACAGTGGAGGGAGAACTTGTCCCAAATGCACCGGGCAAACATGGAACGGGAGGAGAGGTGGCGACAGGAGGACCAGCAGGCGACTCAAACGCTGCTTGGACTAATGAGGGAGCAAACGGACACGCTCCGCCGCCTTGTGGATGTTCTGCAGGACCAGAGGCAGGAGGAGAGAGCCCCGCTGCAGTCTCTCTCTAACCGCCCTGCCCCGCCACCAAGTCCCATACCCCCCTCACCCAAAGTCCAAACACGGAGGGGCGGCAGGGGCCGTGAAAACTTTCACTCCACCCCAGCGGACAGCTATAGCAGTAGAAGGCTCTCATTCCCCAAAATCTGAAAAGTCCTTTCCTACCCGCCTCACACAAGACCCCGTCCAAGTTTCACCCCCCCGTTCCATGTGTGGTTGTTAATAAAAAACACGTTTCTGTTCATTACTGTTTCCATCCTCTTCTTTTGGAGGAGAGTCTGTCTGAAGGGGGGGGGAGGGGCTTGGTAATTAGACAGGACAGTCTCCTTCAGCAGGGGGCAGGCCCAGCAGCAGGGCACATACACAGTGCAGTGACTAGTTACCCTGGTCAGTCTGGGAGGTGGCTTTCATGTTCTGTGGGGGGGGGGGCGGGGTTGCTCTGTGACTTTGTGGCGGGGGGGGGCAGTTTAGAAGCATCATTAGCATCACAACACTAAACCCAGGTTTAAAACATTCCCGCGAAAAGAGTAATGAAGACAACGGTGTTCATTAGCAAAACAGAACAGATTTTATTTTTTGGGAAGGGGGTGAAGGGGGTAACTGGGTAAAGAAACGGGGGCAAGTTCAGCTTCTGTGTCCACAAACTTAAAAGTCACTGGGTACCCTGCTCAGTCCTGGAACTGGCTTTCAAAGCCTCCCGGATGCACAGCGCGTCCCGCTGGGATCTTCTAATCGCCCGGCTGTCTGGCTGGGCGTAATCAGCAGCCAGGCTATTTGCCTCAACCTCCCACCCCGCCATAAAGGTCTCCCCCTTCCTCTCACAGAGATTGTGGAGCACGCAGCAAGCTGCTATAACGATGGGGATATTGGTTTCGCTGAGATCACAGCGAGTCAGTAAGCTTCTGCAAGTAAATACCAGTCAGGGCTGCTCGCATGCGGGTGTCCTTGCGCTTCAGGGCAGGGGACAGTAAGTCACAAAGTTCCAGGAAAGTCCCCTTCCGCATGCGAAAGTTTCGCAGCCACTGGGATTCATCCCAGACCTGAAGCACTATGCGGTCCCACCAGTCCGTGCTTGTTTCCCGGGCCCAGAATCGCCGTTCAACAAAATCCACATGCCCCATTGCAAACGCGATGTCCTCGGCGCTGGGTGTCGTGGTTTCTGACAGGCGTGTGCTACTCTCGGAGTTCAGGTCCTCACCCCGCTGCCGTAGCCTCCTCGCCTGATTTCTCTCTATCTGCCTCTGGGAAAGGTGGATGATGAGCTGCGAGGCGTTGACAACGGCCACAACTGCAGCGATGGTCGCAGCGGGATCCATGCTCGCGGTGCTGTGGCGTCCGCGCTGTCACTGACCAGAAAAGTGCGCGAACTGATTTCCCGCCGGCGCTTTCAAGGAGGGAGGGAGGGCGGGAGTGACGATTGGATGACGACAGTTACCCAAAAGCACCCTCGAGACATTTTTTTCCCCCAGAAGGCATTGGGGGCTCGACCCAGAATTCCAATGGGCAGCGGGGACTGCGGGAACTGTGGGATAGCTGCCCACAGTGCACTGCTTCCAATGTCGACGCTTTCCCTGGTAGTGTGGACTGACAAAGTCGAATTACTGTCCTTGGTGTGGACACACACGTTCGACTTTCTAATATCGATTGCAAATATTCGATTTAACTAAAATCAAACTACTCTCGTAGTGTAGACATACCCTAAGTCAGATTTCAGTGTCCGTTTCAGGAGACAAGGTCCAAAGCAAGCAGAGGTTGAAGCAGCAGTTCAATGACAGGGAACAGAAATAGTCATGGTAGCTACAGGAGATCCATGCTGTTGCCTGGACACTTCCTGAAATGCCCCTAGAGTTTATTTAGGGCAGGGAGCCAATCAGAAGCAATGAAGCTGCTGCCTGGCAAACCTTTTGAGGTGGCACTTGCCGTGGCTTGTGAGTAGTGGAGTATGAGCCAGTTATAGCTGCATTGGTAGTAGCTAGGCAGACTTGAATTTGAGACCCTCTGGGCATTACACTCTGGATATGCATAAATGTAGCCTTTTAAAGATCTGCCATGAGGAGAGGGTTATCATCTTCCAATTATCTGTTACAGAAGCCCTAAATCAAAGACCCAAGCTATACAAAGAAACGGCTCATCTGCCCAGCCTTTGTTCTGGATCTAAGACTTATGAACTTGTTACCATAGGGAAAACCCAGTTGTGGGTTTTTAAGAACTAAAACCTACCAGGGCCCTAGATTGGTAAGCCGTTTAGTATGAATGTAGGCACTTTTATTGTTTTGATGTCTTCTTTGTAATGCTTTTACCTTAAGAATAAATATGCTTACTTAGAAGGAGCTCTATGATCACTTATAACTGAGCAAAATACTGGTCATAGCCTGTGAAAGAAAGAAAGAAAGAAAGAAAGAAAGAAAGAAAGAAAGAAAGAAAGAAAGAAAGAAAGAAAGCAAGCATAAACACTGGCCTTTTAGGTAGTCTGACTTGCGATCACAATGGAGGCAGGAAGCTCTGCATCTTTAAAAATCTCCAGGCAGAGGGGAGCGAGATGTGGGTCTCTGCCCAAGAAAGTCAATGGGTGGGGAGCTGGAAACTTAAAAGTAGGTGCACTGGATGGACCATACCAGGGGGAATACAGGAGCAGTTGCCATGAAACTGTGACAGAAGTCCATGTGTGCGCGTATGTTTTAACATGGTGATTTGCTAAACCCTGATGTCAGCTCAGTCCACTGGTTATCAGATTGTAAAAAAAAGCTGCAGTTGAGAGCAAGGAGAAGTGAAAAGTTGTCATGAAGTGTGAATAGAAAAACCACAGGGGAAGAAACAATAAAAAGAACTCACCAATAAGAGAAAATTTGATTGTGGTGGTCTCACTGTGTGAAGCCTGCTGTTTCCCAGATAAGCTGCAAAATAAAGTTTAGCGGACATTTTTTTAACAGGTAAATAGAGACAAGTGTGTAACTTTTAGAATAAACAATATTTTATCTTTGACTCCAAATCTTTTATTTGCTACTTTCTCTTTGCATAACAAACTGTTCCTGGCAGGTAGTGGGGTTTGGTTCCAGACTTTGCTAACCAAAGTAATACTTATTGTTGGTAAAAACAATTTAATATCTGTGCGGACACCACAGATCAGAGGAAAAAACTTTGGTTATGTTGCTGTTTTATCAGCAAGTTTGTAATCTCAACTCAAAGATTCAACTGAAGCGTAAATATTTGTTTCTCCTTCTCATGCTGTTGTGTAGTCCAATGTTTCTTTATAGACGTGTTAGTAATACATACACAAAAGTCAATAGTTTTCTCAAAACATCAGTAACACAGAACATATCTACAGTGCTTAGTTAGCAATTAGATACTGTGCAGATGCTTTTTTTAACCAAAACCTGGTGTAGGTGGGATATAGGGTACATTTTCGCTGAACCAAAGTTCAGGCTGGGAAGGATCTGATGTTGGTTTCAGTCTCTTCAGTAAAGTGGCAGACAGGGACAGTTTTTGTTTTGCAAAGCCTTGTCAATCACACTTTGGCAAAACTAAAACTAATTTTTTCCAGGTTTGATTTTCATCAGAACCAACAAAAATTAGATAAAAAGTTCTGGTTTTGGTCCATCTCTAGCTACAATAGAATGTCTAACAGAAAATGATGTGTATATGAGCATCACAGGACTGACAAGCAATCATTATTGTAGTCCTTGCTGTAATTAAAATTGATTGTACTAGCAATTTATATATTCCGTGGGCTTAGGGTTTTTGTTTTGTTTTGTTTTTTGGGGGGGGGGGCGGAAGGGGAGGGTAGGTGAAAAGACAGGAAGGCAAAACCTAGTTCTATTGAAGTCATGGGATTTGAGTTTAGTGGGATCCAGATTTCACCCGAGGACTGCAGAAAGACCTGGCAATAGTGCCTGAAGGTATCAAAATCTGTAACTCTTTGGCTATAACAACAGGAACATGGTCTCTCTCACACATTCAGGGGGTTGCAGGAGCAACCCCCTCTGTTGCGTCTGATGAAGTGGGTATTCACCCACGAAAGCTTATGCTCCAATACCTCTGTTAGTCTCTAAGGTGCCACAGGACTCTTTGTTCCCCTCTGTTGCATACCTTTGGTAAAATGCATCCCTGTGCATTCGACCAGCAAAAAGACTACGCAGAGGAGTGAATTTTAACATAAGTAGCTGCTGAGCTCCTATGACAAATCAGAGTGCAGTTGCCTTCTATGAACCTTACAAAGCACTCAGCAGCCTTTCCAAATCTTTTCATATTTAAGGTCCAGAGGTGCCTGAGCCAAGGGGTAGTGCATTGTCCATTCACACTCTTGGTTCACTACACAGCTATATAGAGTTAAGGGACACCCTTCCTTAGCTGTGTCTTTTCTTAGCTTAGTGAAAACAGTGGAAAATATTACTTCCTTGTACAGATTATATGATCTTGGAATGGTCAGATAACCAAATTTCATCTGAACTCTTAAAGACCCCTCTTGGAGTGTGCTATTCCATGGCAAATTCATACTTGCTACTCCAACTGACAGCTGTTCAAAAAAGGTCACATGAATTGTTTTATAATTGGGAAACATGTATTTGTTTCATTCTCATTATACTCAAACACGGTGGAACAATTTTTGCTCAAACTTCTAAAAAAAAACCAATTCATGTTTAGGCAGAGATCAAGCCTGGAATACATCAGCCCTGAGGGAGAAAACAACTGTCAAAAAGTGACATGAGTGTGAAAGCAGGGGGTTGGAATAGAAACCTTCATGAAAGCCTTAAACCACAGCAGTCATGCTCTACCCAATTCTTTGTGAAAAGCAGTGTCAACATTTTTAAACTACACAAGAGTTCAGGACAGGAAGCTAAAAATAGCCTTATGGTACTATGGACACTTAAAGGAACTCATTTTTTTCCCCAACAGAACAATGTTCATTTGGTGTATGGACAGGTAAATCGCGCCCACCCCCTCCCCCCAGAAAAAAAAAACCTTATTGAGGTCACAGCACCTTAGGACCACTGAAGTGGGTGCCACTTGCAATACAGCCATCTACATATAGCCCTAAACAAGTTTCCTGACATACCTGAGTGTTTCTACACCAGAGCTTGCTATACTGATAGAAGAATGTTCATTTCATTTATCTCTATCACCTATTCTAAACATCCACTTATTCAGGATGCACAATTTTCCTTAGAAATTAATCAGCAGCAGCATTGGCATGTTGCTAAGGGGGCAGCTAATATCTGCTCTAAATACTTTCTGAAGATGTTAGCTTTATGCCTTCTTGAACATTGTTAAATACTGCTTTTTATACAGAAAATGACATGGGTCAAATTTCCATGCTAAGCAGGTAAATCTATGTAACCCCCCAAACTGTACATGTTCTACACCTGAGTCCCACTGAAGCCAGCAGAAAAACTCCCATTGACTGTACTAGGACCAGGATTTGGCACTTGTTCATTGCAGTTTTCACTGAGCTCTTACTGGACTCCCACTGAAGACAATGTTTATATGAGAAACTAGACCATTTGGTATGATCACAGTGAGCCATATCCTATCCTTTCAGATCCCAAGGCACTTCTGAAATTAGTAATCAACGGTTCACATGATCCAGCATTGAAATGTCATAATAGGTACAATTAGTGCATTATCCAGGAGGTTAGCTTCATTATTGTAACTTTTTTAAATGGGGGATGGGGAGGTGAGTTAGAGTAATTCAAGTTAGAGAACTCCATTGGATGATTCAGACTTTCAGTGATGTGCCACTCAAAATTATGAAATAACAGAACATGTTAAGTTTCTTTTTGGTGTGGGGGATATTACTGTGGTCCCCCTCAAGCACTCCAATCACTCCTCGGGTGTTTAAAGAGGTGGATATTAATACAGAATCCTTTGTTTGGGATCCATTCCAAATTCACAACATCATATCATTCAAATCAGTGCAAAGTTGTGCTTTCAGGATTACCTCGAGATATGATTGGAATTCTCCTTATAGCAGCCTTCTTAGTTGCAACAGTCTGACAGTTAAATACTGGTAGGCTCTATTTTATTTTAATTCATTTTATAAGGTTTTATGGTCAAAGTCTTTCACCTTGGTTTCTTTCCATACATGTAATCACCTTGCATTAAGTAGTCTCTGCAGAGCAGCATCAGTAACCTTTTCCTATTGTCTTTAATTTTGTGATGTCTTTGGCATAGCTTTGAGGGCTGTATAAGGGCCTTTTTGATGCCATTGTGCCTTTGTCAAGCTTTCCCTAGCACTATAATATAGTGTTCCAGCACATCTGTTAAAGCCATTGAGTGAGTTCCAGGGCTTTCCATTCCTTTTGTGCTCTTCACAATATTTTATTTCCCCCCCCATTCATTGTTATTGGTGCATAAAATATTATTATACACGGAAATGGCTGTGATATGCTGCAATTAATTAACTAATTAATTGAGTTATGCTTTATCTCAGCAAATGCAGACCAGTAATTTTAAACAAACAAATTACATGCTATGTCCCACTATAGCACAATCTCATGTAGTTGTAATAAAATATGGTAACTACTATAAAATAATTTGAACGGAGTGAGTTTGGAGTCATTTTCTCTGAACATGCTGAAAGAACTGACAATGTCTTCCTTTAAAAGAATTAAGCAAAAATATAGGGGCCAGAAAGTGGCGAACCTCTGCACAGGTGAGCACTGAACATGAGGTTATCTAGCGGCTGTGGGAGACTTTAGGGGTGTGAATACTTCTGTCTCCCACCTCAGGACCCCCTGCTATAGAGAGGATGTTCTAAAGCCCACTGAAGTTAATGGAAATGCACCCATTGTCTTCAGATCAGCCCCATAAGGGGTAACCATAATCTTCGCACTGGCCCAAACACAAATAACATTAAGAACAAGAAGTCTGGTGGCACCTTAAAGCCTAACAGATTTATTTGGGCATAAGCTTTCATGGGTAAAAAACCTCACTTCTTCAGATGCATGGAGTGAAAATTACAGATGCAGGCATTGTATAATGACACATGAAGAGAAGGGAGTTACCTCACAAGTGGAGAACCAATGTTGACAGGGCCAATTCAATCAGGGTGGATGTAGTCCACTCCCAATAATAGATGAGGAGGTGTCAATTCCAGGAGAGGCAAAGATGCTTTTGTACTGAGCCAGCCACTCGGACATCAGGAATGGTAACATACAAAAGCCAGTAGGTGAACACTTCAATCTCCCTGGACATTCTATAACAGATTTAAAAATAACTATTCTTGAACAAAAAAACATCAGAAACAGACTTCAAAGAGAAACAGCAGAACTAAAATTCATTTGCAAATTTAACACCATTAATTTGGGCTTGAATAGGGACTGGGAGTGGCTGGCTCATTACAAAAGCAGCTTTGCCTCTCCTGGAATTGACACCTCCTCATCTATTATTGGGAGCGGACTACATCCACCCCGATTGAATTGGCCCTGTCAACACTGGTTCTCCACTTGTGAAGTAACTCTCTTCTCTTCATGCGTCATTATATAATGCCTGCATCTGTAATTTTCACTCCATGCATCTGAAGAAGTGAGGTTATTTTACCCATGAAAGCTTATGCCCAAATAAATCTGTTAGGCTTTAAGGTGCCACCAGACTCCTTGTTGTTTTTGTGGATACAGACTAACACGGCTCCCTCCTGATACTTGACGCAAATAACATTAGTGACACTGGACACCCAAAATAGGTGAAAGAGCAAGACATTGCCATGACACCCTCCCCTTCCCCCAAAGCATGCACTAGCCACCCATGAAAAACATTACAGGTGTTCTAAAGGGCTCAATCTATTTAGCTTATTGAAGAGAAAGTTAAGAAGCAACTTGATCACTGGATATAATTACTACCCACACAGGGAGAAGATCTTTGAACATAAGAGAGCTCTTTAAATCCAACATATAAAGGCATAACAAATAGAGCTGGTTGGGAATTTTTTGACAAAATATCCAAAAATGCAACATGTCAAAAATGAAACGTTTTGTGGGCATGTACCAGTTTTGACAAAACTGTGTCTCTTTGATTACCTTTCCCAACCAGATAGCAGCCACTAGCCTGGTTATAATGCTCACGTGGGATGTGGAAGATCCAGGTTCAAAACCCTGGTCTGAATCAGGCAGAGCAGTCATTTTGAATCTGGGTGTCCTCCATCCTTGGTGAGTCCTCTAACCATTGGAATATTTGGGGGGGGGGAGAAGGGCTGTTGGTCTGCTTTGTGAAAAAAATTGTAAAGGTCTAGGTTTAGTGCCAATGCGGAACAGGAAATCTCAAACACTTTCATGGGACAGGAAAACCATTTCCCATCCAGCTCTAACAACAAGATCCAATGGCTGGAAGTAGAAGTCAGCAAAGTTGAAACTGGAAATAAAAATGCATATTTTTAACAGTGAGGTTAACTAAATATTGAAACGGATTATCAAGTGACATGGCCATCATTTTCCACATTACATGGAGTCTTTAAATAGAAATCCTATCTTTCTAAAATATATACTGTAGTTCAAGCACAAGTTGTTGGGCTACATGGAGGTATCACTGGATGGAATGCTATGCCCTGTGTTATACAGGAGGCTAGACTAGATCATCATAATGGCCCTTCCGGCCTTAAAAATCTATGGATCTATGCTGCACCCTCTTTAAGTGTTGTACAGCAGCTGCATTATGCCTCCTGAAAAAGTCTGAATCTGTAGCAACCCCCAATGCAGAGCAATAGCTTTCTATCCCTTTAGCTTTTACCTGCATTTCCCTTCGCTTCTGGTCATTGTTATACATGAATGCAAAGTGTATTAAAAACTATGCCCTACTCAGAATATTACAATATATTTTCTTAAAGTGATTTTTGAAAGCATCTTTATCTTAAACTCAGCCTAGCCTAGTTAGGTCTAAACATTCACATTTGCCCAAATTTAATGGATTTTGATTTCCTGAAACCAACACTATGTATTCCAATGAAAGCCTAGTTTTAGTGGCTTTGAATTACCTTTCAAAAGAGGCAAAAACTCTAACCTTGTTGGAAAGTAACCGATGTGCACATAGGTAAAAAGAGAAAGGGATGCAAGACAGAGAGAGCTTACCTCTATATCTTCAACTCAAGAATCCTCAGGACTCCCCCCGCCCCCTTTTTCCTCCTCCTCATAAAATCCTCCACAGACTTGCACCTGCCCATGTGATGGACCTTAACTTTCTACTGCCCTTCCCGCTATCTCCATTCATCTGTCTCTGGCCTCTTCGCTGTTCCTCCACAAAACCTCATAGGTACTAATGCCAGAGTCATTTTTACAGCTCCTGATATAAGAAATGATCTTCCTCTCTCTACCTTGTCAATTCCACATCACTTTTCAAATCTCCATCTAAAAAACTGACCCACTTTTGTTAAGTACTTTGAGATCTACAGGTGAAAATGTCTAAATAGTAAATATTTCCAAAGCAGTCACTCTAAGCACTAATAGATTGTTCCTTCAGTTTGAGCTTGGTTAATATCAAGACAAGAAATACATTTATCGCAGTTCTCTTTTAAGCTGCCTTGAAGTGTTTTGATTAATTCAAGATTGCTTTCAGATAGAAATCATTTAGCAGGATTTTTCATATGATAAGAACTTTAATTATTGTAATTATAATTTTATTTTCAGTCAAACAGCATCCAAACTAAGCAGTTTTGAGTTTGCTATACGATTATGTCATCAAGATCCAAAACTTGCCCTTTAACTAGAGAGCCTATTCTAAACTTCTGAAAAAATGCTAAACAACTATAACATCTCTCTCACCAACCGAAATTGGTCCAGTAAAAGATATAACCTCACCTACCTTGTCTCTCTAATGGCAAATAAATGCATTCTCACAAATATATACACAAAAGCAGTATTTTTCAGTGCTAACTTTGTGTGGTAGAAACACCCTACTCTTCTCCAACATTTTAAGAGCTCATTGAAATAATAAAGTGGCTACAGTTATTTCCATTAGAAGGTTTATAAATAATATGTTTGGTACATTAGAGAGCTATTTTGTAGCTACTGGAATGTCAATACATCTTCCCTGCTAAGTTTTAAATTTAATGCAGAAGCATGTCTTACTGTAGGAAGTCTGTACAATGCCGCCCACTTCTTTAGTCTGAGTATTGGCAATTTCATTTGAACCAGGGGTCAAATCCTGCTTACTTTTCCCATACAATTAGTCCCAATAAATTCAACAGGACCTGCAATGCTGGCTCTTGTTGATTTAGGTTTCATACATAATATAAAAACCTGGAGATAAAGATAAAGTAATTCTTAATTTTATCTCTGTTGTGAGGCCAAATCCGTAGCTCAGCCCATAGTAACAGTATTATGAGCTGAGGTTTTCTATGTGTGGGGTGAGGGTGAAACGAAGAGTGTCCTTCCCTCAAAACTGACACCCTCCCACCCACAGCTACTTCAGTCACAGGGCTACAGATGCCCATGCATCCACCCTGAAAGGAAGAAGGCTAATGCACACTGTTAGTGCTGGACCTACCAACCCCATCCCAGCTCCTTTGCTACCCATCCTGAAAACCCTGCTGTGCTGGGGTGCAATAAGCACCCACAGAGCACATAGGATTATGGTCCCCTGTATCCTTCCCAACTTTTCCAAAGCAAACCCAGTCCGAGAAGGTGAGGGAGAGATAGTAGGATTTGCCCCTATGCATGGCAAGTCTAGAGGAGACTCTGCTTTGCTCTCTCAGGCTCTGTTGAATGATTAAATAATCAGGTCCATAAAATGGAAGTCAGAGAAATGTGGCTTATGCACATCAGCATGTTATATTTCTGTTTATCTGAGACTATCACAGTCAAGTGATCATCTCCCTAATTTATTGTCATGGGTTACTCATATTTGTGGTCTCTCACAGAGGTAAAGAAAGGAGAGGTGGCAACTGGTGTTTTTTTTATTATTTATTTTGTTTAGGGCAGGACCCACAACGGGGACTTAGACTCAGCATTGCAATACCTAACGTTTGGGCACTCTGCCGTCAAGCCGAATCCACAACCCTGAGTTAGAGGCTCAGCTCCCTATGCAATGCCTGGGGGAGTTAGATGCCTAAGAAGCCAGCATGCTAAGCAGGGAGCCACCTAAGCTAGCCAAAAGGAAATGCCAAAGAGAGGGATGTGGCCTAATCCCCACCCCTCAAAGAAATTTAGGGACCTAAACAAGGACCAGAGGACTGCACCGTCCTCTGCCTGGGATTCACAGCCATGAAGCCTCTCTTGGAATTAGATGCCAAATATTTCTTGAAAGGAAAAAGAACAAAACAAACACACACACACAAACACACACCCTGTCAGAAATGAGGAGGAAGAGGAGGAGAAGACGACAAGGTGGTGGTGGCAGTATCCCTCTTATGATCTTTAGCCCAGAGGTTAGAGCACTCTCCCAGGATTTCCCAGGATTGCTGTGACTGGCGCTGTTCCACTAGCGGTAGGGAAGGTGTGAACACAAGCATAGACTGGTTGCTGATGCTTTAATCATTGTCTTGTAATCTTGGTCAGAACTGGTCTAGACAATGTAGTGTTTAAAATGCTGGGGATTGGTGGTATCTTGTTTACAATGGCCCTCCCACCAATGTGGAGCAAGCATGGAAAATGTTGTGGACAAACAAGCAAACACATCAGAACCACATCAGTGGTATTTGGTAACATATCGACCCTTCTTCTAAACAGAGTCCTGTTCTGAGAGTGTCATCCTTCTGCCAAGCAGTAGCAGATGTTCATGGCTTTGCAGGTGAACTTGCCAGTGGAGGAGACATGAAGTCTGGATATATTCTAACTGTAACTTGATTTTATTTTATTTAATATACACCAGTCCTGGAACAGAGGTGGTCAACTAGCATGTTAGCAATTTCTTCTTTCTAGAATCTCAGCCCAACACCAATGCCAGGTTCCCAGAGAGCAACTCTGCCTCAAGAATTGAATCCAATCCAATCAGAAATCAAGGCAAAAGTGAAAACTCTCTTGCTGCTTACATAGTTTCTGTCTACCAAGGACCTCTGTCTCTACACAGAAACTTGGCTAACACAACCTTATAATTACACAACATGTCTTGCTGAGACTGAAAACTTCCAGGTTGTGTGCTCTTATTTTGCAAGCAAGTTTATGTGAAAAAGTAACATCTGGGCATCCCTCCCACATCATATTTACAGAATGTTCGTGATGTACTTAGTCTGCTGGATAAAAATTAATACTAGTCATGAGGTCAGATATCTAGGGACCTTTCAGAGAAAGTAAAAGCATCAGTAGAAATGGGCAATGTTGGGACAGTGCCAAATTATTATGAATTACTATGGCTGATATGAATGAATGTGGTAAGCATGAGTTTGGTGTGGCTTGGGATGTTAATTTGCTAGAGGATTCTGGGAGCAGGGTTCTCTTAGCATTAGATAGATGGAAATTTACTGGAAGTTCTAAAATGGCTCTATTTGTGTGTATGTTTCGACATCGAACTTTGGAATACATCCACCGGGGACCAGCTCACAAAATAAAGAAAACGTAAAAACATGCGATCAGTGAGCTTGGTAAAGGCTGACCTGGGCTGGTATAGACTGACCTCTCTGGATTGCATCACGCTAAGAGCTCAAATGAATGATTGATGAGAGGGTAAATGTTGATTGAGCTTTGGTCTGTCTGTTTTGCAGCCCTCTTCTAAAATATTAATTTGAAAAACCAGTAATGAAACGCCCACGTGGCATATTTCTGGGACATGTGACTCTTTGAGAACAAAAGGTATGAATGCTAAGCAGAGTAATTTAGTTAGTAAGTTAGTTCCCCAATTAACATCTGAAGAGGTCCATGACATTGTGAGATAGAAGGCCTCGGGTAACCAAGACCCAGCTTTGGAGGACATTTGACAGACCAAGTATCTGAGAGGGGGAAAGAAGAGAAGAAAAAGAAGTCTCCATCTAGAATTGGTTGCTATACCTGCTTTGTTTGCTAATCAGGATATTGTGTAAGGCCAACATAATTACTGAGGGTTTATGCTTGGGGAATTGAGGTTTATTAGGGGGATGTGTATTATATAACGTTTACTGCCTGTGTGATTCTTTCTCAAATAAATTACTATGTATTAAGCATATTGTTTTCCGAATTTTCACTGGTACCAATAACGATCTGCCCAGCTATGGGCCATTAAAGATCTGTTTCAACAGGGCACAGAAAAGGAAGGAACAGATTATCCAAGATGCAAAGAGAATGAGGAATATTATGCAAAAATGTGAAATGGTATGTGGTAGCAATAATATTGGTTTTGTTATTAAGTACTTCCACATTAACAGTATCTGTTAAATCAATAGGCTGGCAGGGGCCACCGCTGCCTGAAAAAGGAATTGATAATACCTATAACTATGATAGTTATAAAACAAATGTCAAATCACACAGCACCTTAAATAAAGGTGCATTTCAGAACTCCATTGGTGGCTAATCACCTATTTGCTGCTTTTTCATTGCAGTCTTTCAAGAGACCACTTATTTTGCTGGCGCTGAGCCACGTTGTCATGTAGTTTCTTGGACTTTATTCTGTGCAAAATCTATTTCACAGTTTTATAAAGTTGTACAGACAGGAGTCATGCATAAACTGAACAGAACCAAGGGGGATTCACACACATTACCTAGGCTATTTTGAACTGCTGGTTAAATATGCCTGCCAGAATCAGGTCTCTTACCAGTGTGACATCTCCATTATGATCATCTCCAAACACACGGTTTAATAATACTAGCAGCAAGCTGCATTTAAAGAACTGAAAACTTACCAACTGGAAATTGCAGAAAGCTGTTCATGCTGATGCAGACAAGTAATAATTAGACAAGGTAGATGCTGCTCTGACCTCAGCTCACTGGAATCCTATTGCCAGTTAACTTTGCTTACACTTATCGTATGTAGAACTTTTATCTCTTACATCACAAATACTGCATATAGCATGCATGAACTCAAGTTTGAAACCAAAGGTGACACCATTGCAATGACACATGCAGGATATTTTTAGGAGTGCAGAATAAGTAATATGTTGCCAATATTGCTTGACCCATGATGCAAGGACGAAACTAATCCTCTTTATGCACACAGTACATGTACTGATTGATAGAAGTATGTTCTTGTACTGCAGCATATGCACTGCAGCATATTAAAAAATAAAAACACCGCCCAGGGCTTACATCCATACTCCCTACCGTTCTGCTTCTGTAAGATCTTACCAACTTAGCAAGTTGGGGCTACATCCGTAATTGGATGGGAACCCTTGTCTGCAGATACTCATGCTGCAAGAACTGGCATTGGAGAAGAAGTGGCACTCTTCTGAGTCATTATAGGGACAAAGTCCCAGCCTGATTGTAGGGGGTTCTTTCAGAGCCATCTTTCATAAGAGATATAAAACCAAGGCCCTGGCCAATCATCATTAAAAATCCTTGGAACTTTTTATAAGAGTAAGCATGTTATGGACTTCAATTTCAGGTAATTAGATTCTGATAACCTAAATGCCTCCTGCAATTTTATTGATAGCCTTCACTTCCTGCTGTAAACTATTGTGTAATTTACTGTACAGTATTTATCAGCTTCCAATTTACCCAGAGGTAGCTGCACTATAAATTATTAGTGTTGAAGCTCAGTTCAAAAAAGTGTTTGTAGTGGGTGTAACAGGTCGATAGGAATCTTCAGTTGATCTATCTTGTTAGCAGAGACTGGAACACTGTAGGAAGGGGTTGATGGATTCATGATGCACCAAAGTAGCAGATGGTATGTACTAACCCCATGCTGGCTCTCTGAGCAGGGACGGAATAAGATCTCAGTCCTCAGGAAGGAACCCTAGGAGCAGCCAAGTACGCATGAAAGGCTCGGGCTAAAATTTGTGTATAATATGTTTATTTTATCAAGCCAAACCTTAGGAAAGGACAGTTGTTGCCCCTTTTCTGATCCACACAGTGAATGTAGACTCTTTTTAGAGAAGATTGGGTCTGACACCTGTTCTGAGTGAGTTTATGCATTTTAGATAAAGGTAACTGAGACATAATGTGGTCAATAGTTGCCAAAGGTGACATCCATGACCAAATCCTACTTATTGTACTCATGTGAGCATTCCCATTTAGTATATACTGAAATTATGTGAGTAAGATGAGCAAGAATTTGCTTAGGGGGAGAGAAGTTCAATATTTTTCTAACTGCTAGACCATATGGCCTCCATATCCTATTCTTCTGTCACTTCCCTTCATCTTCTTAAGAATATTTCCTTTAGCATTATTTACACAGTTCCATCAGAATACACTTTACAAATATAGAAGACAGATCGCCCTAAAGAATCTTACAATTGCAAGTCTATAATCTCAGATAAAGGAAGGTTGATCTTACCTGGTGGTTAACACTTCAGACAGCATGAAACCAAAGTCAAGATAGAGAAAGTATTCTCTTTTGACATGTGTATAGTAGGTATAATCAAAGGAGAATATTTTGGTTCACTATGAATTTTTTTGCTACTTTGTTTGCTTCACAAGGAGTGTGGAAAAACTTCCTTAACTTTTTATTCAATATATATATAAAAAAAGATATTGCCTACAATTTTCTGCATTGTTATTTACTGACAATATTTGATCACTCATGCCATTAACCTTGATAAAAGTTATGCAGAAAATTATATTCAAACAAATACCAATCCAACCTAAGTCTATGCACACACCTCCTCCTCCCACAATATTATTTTATCAAAACAATTGTTATTAATAGGAGTACTTTTAAAAGTGTCCATTCCTGTCTAGTCTATTATTGTACATTTCACCCCCAAATAGAGAAGTGGGGTGGTCCTAGTTTTGGACAGAGATGTCTACAAAATGTGTTTCTAGTTTTGTTTGTTTTTAGTCTAAACCCTGCCCTGCATGTTCCTTTTTTATCCCATATCTTTCTGCAATGACCAAATACTAGGATATTAAGTCATTGTGACAGATCCTCAGTTGCTATAAATTGTCATATGAGAACTTATACCAGCTGAAAATATGTCCCAAAAATCTCACTAAGGCCCCTACCCTGCATTGCTTCCCCCCAAGACCATTTGTAAAAGTTGATACCATCAAGATGTAAGATAACAATTCATAAATTCATCAGGAAATCACAGAATACTGAATATCCAGGCATATGTTGCCTCTTTTATGGTTAATTTGTGTAGAGAACAAATATGAACTTTTGTGGTTAATTAATTGGCTAAGTTACTTAGAAGAAATAAACAGCATTTAAATAGCAAGAGTAGAAATGATGACTATTTCTAGTCTGGTATATCACCAGTTAATGTGCTACAGAGTACTTAACTATTGGGAGTAACATGAAGGAAGGCGAATCAATCAGATTTACCACCTGAGGCAGGCTGTGAGGCAGTGCCAGTTATCTGAACAGAAACAATGAAACTTTGTGACTAGAATATTACTGATTAAGCTCTTGTAGGTTTCTGTCTTTTCTTAATCCAACAGAAATTCTACTGTCTCATTCCTGCCAATTAGAAACAACTTCACTTTAAAAATGTATTGAATGCTGATGAAAAACAATGCCAATTCTCATGAAGTGCAGCATTAATTAGATGTCAGGGAGACAGAGTAAACTTAGATATACATAAATGAGAGCAAATATTCAAGTTTCCCATAAACTTCATTATGGCATCACTCTAACAACACACTAATTAAAGTTGAGGAAGCACTTTCATTTTAATCCACTGTTGCAGGACTCATCTTTCTGGGGGGAAAAAAAACTATTCTATGATGAAAGGGGGCATGGTGGGTGTCTTATGGAACTGGTAATTGTATAAAAAGAAACCCTTCACTATTAAAAAGTAATCTCTAATGAAAACCAGATCAACAGTGACACTGTTAGAAATAGAAATGGGAGGAAATTTTTTGGCTTAAACTTTTTTGGTGACACATATTTTGCAAATTTGGTTTTCAGATAACCAAAATGGGATTTTTCTGGTTTGCACCTAGAAGACTGTCAACTTATCCTTCCACCCAGCTGCCAGAGAGGCAGAAATCCCAGCTGTCCAGTCTTCCATGACAACTCTGGGAGATGCAGAGCACCGGGGCTGTCTGCCTTTGCCTCTCCTTCTCCTTGAGCATAGGGATTGGAGCAGGAATGGGGAAGAGGAGTGGGAAGATCAATCTCCAGAGCCCAACATGAAAGTTTGTCAGTTTCACTGTTAAACTGTCAGCCATCCAGGCAGTCAGCTGTCATTTTTAAGTTTTCCCAGAAGGTGGGGGAGGGGGGAGAGAATCAATATTTTTAGTCAAAACCAAAATTTTATTGTAGAAAAAATTGGTTTTGTAAAAAGGGCATTTTTCATTAAAAAAAATTCAACCATCTCTAGTCAATAGGTGTTTTCTGTCCAGGTGCTAGTAACCCATTCCACAAAACCACCAATGCAGCTGGTACTAACCAGAACCCTCATTAACAGTAGCAATAATACAGAGGTCAGAGACTGAACAGACCTGGAGAATAAACTTCCCTCTTGGCATCAGAAAGCTCTCACTCACCATTGTTTGTGCTGTACCTGCTCCATAGATAAAATAAAGGATATCTGTTGGACTCCAAAAGCATAAGCTTAAACAAGCATCAATTTATTATTTTAAAGATTTTTCTCTCTATTAGCTGAGATTTCTTATGCAGATGAATTTCTCATGCACAAAAAGGTGAATTTTTGTGGACAGTTTGATAAAATTATTCTTGGACATGACTGAGTGTGCTTTTAACACAGTTCATGCTTTCAGGAGGCTTGCTACCACTCATATCTCAAAACTAGGTTTAAAAAAAAAAAAAAAAAAAAAGACCTTGAAATGGACTTAAGGACAAATTCTGCCCTCTATTCTATCCTTCCAACTGCACAGGTTTCACCATGATAATGTTTAATCTTTCAATGCTTTTATTCTATCCTTTAAAAAAGGAAACTCAGTAGAAAAGGTTATATTCTTATGACTGAGAATTCAAATATACAACCCCCCAAAAATCAGTAACACAGACGACAGCCACTGCAAATCAGCCAAGTTGAACATGTATTAGAGACATTTAAAAAGTGTGTAGATTAATATAGACTACAACAAGAAGTCAGTTTTATTTACACAGGGAACCGTAATTTTCAATATCCTGACGTTAGTGTGTTAAAAGTCTCAGCCATAACATGCTTTTTAAACTGAACTACAGAAAATGCTCCCAGCAAATTATACTAGATTTGATTAGAGTCTGCATTGCCTTGTAACAGTCAAAGTTCACAGGATAATTGCTGGTCAACTGAATGACCCACAATTATTTTATTTCTCAATATTTTCAGTTTTAAGTTGTTCAACCAACATGTTTCAAAATATAAATGCTAATTCTTTGCTCTGGACTATGGCACAGCACCATGAAATGTCCTTGAGTTTATCTCCTCCTTCCTCTCCTCCTCTAACCCCCCACACCTTCAGTATTCATGCTATATTAAGCTAAAATAATTATTGCTGGTAGAGCATTCTTTTAAAGAGAAATGCTTACTGAATAGAAATGCTTAATGGATGCAGATAACAGGACAGTGTGTATATCTTTATCTTTGGCCTATATGTAAAACAGTATTTTTTTCTTTTTCTATGGAAATATTGAGCAGTAAGTAAATTGCATTGTTTCTGCACTGCAGTAGGACTATTGCACTATTCTTGGAAATCTGGCTTACCATTTAACGGTGATGTGGGCTTTTATTCAAAAATAGAAGATGTGATTCTGCAAACCCTTATACAAGTAGTCTTTACTCACAAGAATAATCCCAGTGAGGTTAATGAGCAGAGACTACTCATATGAGTAAGCATTTGCAGGATCAAAGCCATAGACTATTTTGTGGTAATAAACATCTTTCCTCTCTGACAAAGTCATGCTCTGAATATTAGTGACAAGTAATAAAAAAAAGTTTTCTTGCTACTATGTTAAAGTGTTTTTTGGAGGCAGAGGAATTTATAACAACATTAAGCAGAGTTTTAGAGTAAATGGAGTGCAAATGCAAATGGTGATCTTTCTAAAAGTAGCATATTTCAGTTTGCAACATCCTCATGAATTTGCCACGTAATGCAAATACTGTGTGTTGATAAAAATGAGATAGCTGAAGCTCATACGTCTCCTATTTGTATTATATTCTGAAGCCGAGTAGTCACATTTGTAAAGCAACATAACTATTAAGATGTATTTATTATGGAGTGATGCTAGCTGCTCCATAATTTGATGTTGAAACTAGTTTCCTGTGGTATGCCCAATTTTCAAGGGGCTTCCTCCCATCCCCAACTTCCCCCAAAATAAATCAATTGCCTTGAAGTTTAACATGGCATCACACCCCAGGACATAGTTTTGCTTGAAGTTTGGAGAAAAATCAGAAAAAGACCTTAAAATGAGGGTGTTTAGACATGCCCCTTATACCTCCTGCATATACAAGGCTGCAATCTTGCAAGTGACTGAGCAGGGATCTGCCCTGGTGGATGCATTTGTAAGAATGTAGCCTCAGAGTGGAGGAGGTCAAAAAAGGGACTCATTAGAGATGGGATATAAAGGGGAGGCAGTGGAAGTGGCCTAAGGGAAGCCCCATCTGGGGAGCTGGACAGGGTGGTAGTGAGCAATGAAGAATTATATGGCAATGGGGAACTGACTAGTTACCTTAAGGTTCATTTCAGACTCTTACAAAAATTCTCCACTTAAAAATGCAAGTTAAGTGCAATTTCTCAGGTGTGTGATTTCTCAGGGGTAGGAGTACTAGGGACTCTTTTGAAAATGCACTTTCAGTGCACAACCTTAACTTTTAAATGCACAACCTTAACTTTTTAAAGGAAATAGTTTTTTGTTTGGAGACATTCCAGGTTGTAGGGTTTGCAGAAGGAGGCAGGCATTCAGAGGTCTCTCACAGTGCTATAAAATCCAATTGTGCCTTCAGATATGCCCAAGGCACTTGCATTACCTTCAGGAGGATTGCACAGGGAGTAAAAGCAAGGGTAGAATTTTGCCCACACTAGCTAAATTTTAACTCCAGAATTTTTCATATATACTTAGCCAAATTCTGCCTCACTTTGCCCCATGCAAAACCAGTGAAGTCAGGGTTGTGCTATAGAGTCCAGTCGTGCAGTCTCCATGCAGGCAAGCCTCATGTGGGATTCAATAAAAGTTTGTCTGTGTAACAAATTACAGGATCTAGCCCACAGTGAACATATTTTTTTTTCTGGCATTTGTGGCATCATAAATGTTTCCAGGGAAGCAGACTATCAAACACAAGATTATGGCCTCTATGGAGGATCAAGGGTAAAGGAAAGCTTACTTATAAAGAAAACTCACACCCAGCCCCAAATATGTTCAACAAATATGGTAGCACTAGCAAAGAGAGCAGACTTTTTTTTGAGGGGGGGGTGTAGAGTAAATTATATTTTGTGCAGATGATTTTTTAAAGTCTCTCTTTTTTCTGTGAAAGTTCCTTTATTATGAAGGGGTTATTGTATTTGGCATGAAGACAGAAGAGACAGCCTCATCACGAAGCTACGTAAGCCCTATATAACTCCATTTTACCTAAATATCTGACAGTCTCTTGTCATATCACCCTCTTTGTACTGTCAATGATTCCAACCTCTATATTCCTTTCATCTAGCTCTCCTACAATGTTGTCCATGCCTTTTGCCATGACAACCTCTACACATGGAGGGTGAAAGCCTGATCCCATTGAAGTCAATGGGAATTTTACCGTTAACTTCTACGGGATTGTGATTTCACCTAGTATGCCCCTTGTGATGCTAATCCAGGGGTTGGCAACGTTTGGCACCCGGCTCACCAGGATAAGCACCCTGGCGGGTCGGGCCAGTTTATTTACCTGCTGACACGGCAGATTCAGCCGATCGTGGCCCCCACTCGCCGCGGTTCGCTATCCCGGGCCAATGGGGGCGGCAAGAAGCGGCGCGGGCAAGGGATGTGCTGGCCGCGGCTTCCTGCTGCCCCCATTGGCCCGGGACGGTGAACCGCGGCCAGTGGGGGCCGCGATCGGCCGAACCTGCCGTGTCAGCGGGTAAATAAACTGGCCCGGCCCGCCAGGGTGCTTACCCTGGCGAGCCGCGTGCCAAACGTTGCCGACCCCTGTGCTAATCCATCAAACCACTACACTTTCCTATTTCCATTTTTAAGATAATTTCCTCCACAGAGATTTCCTTCTCTAAGAAATGTACATGCCTTAAACTGAGTGCAGTCTCATTGGAAGGAGGAAGGACAAGGATTTCAGCAGTTTGGTAGCCCCATTTGTGGCTTCATGTCTAAAAGTAGATTATAAGCAAGGACTAAGTCAAATTCTCTGTTGGTGAAAATTATTGCATTGCCATTGGTGTCAGTGGAGCTGCACCAGTTTACACCAAAGATTTGGCACCAGCTCATTCTATAAGTGGTGTCAAACACCTCACCTACTTTTGGATCTGTAAAAATATACTATCCTTACTCAGGGAAAAATTCAAAATACGGACTTCAGGATCAGACTTACAGTGCATGTCGTATACAAAACATGGCACTAGTTAAATCATTTAAAATCAATAAAGCTTACTAGTCTCAAGAAACCTGTAGTTCTACACACACACACACACACACACACACACATACACTATCCTGAACTAGCTACACAGTAATGTGTGTCTATATTTAGATCACCAGAAGCATTATAATTATAGACCTAACATGGAAGTATGTGAGTATATGTAGCGAATTGGAAATATATGACTACAGTTGCCTTGGTTTAAGCTATTAATTTTGGATCTGGAAATTTGTACATGTTCAAAATTACAAGAAGTGTTTGGTTCTGCAGTTCTGGCCCCGTCTAGATTTAAATGTAACGGGTCTGATCCTCCATTGCTCTACATCTTGTGTATATCACTTACACCAGTGCAAAGTGAATGCAAAATGCTAATAAAATCAGCACAGTAGTGTTCTGTATTCACTTGAGTGACTATGCAAGGTGCAGGGCGATGAAAAAAAAATCAGACTCCAAGTGAAGATCTGATTCTCATCTCACTTATACCAGTTTAAATCAAGAGTAACTCCATCGAAGCCCGTCAGCTACATCAGTATAAGTGAGAGGAGAATGAAGTCCTGACTGCCAACTGATTGTTAAAGCATACTGTTAATTAAGGTGTTATCACAGATAATTTATACATTTTGTCTGGTATTCTGTTACTGCTATCCATGACATTTCACAAAATTGTACCTGGTGCTGGTGAAAAATTCCTCTCTGATCCATAGACTGATCAGCTTGATATATCAAGTGTGAGCTTTGATTACCCATCTCTTAACAGGGTAACCAATTTTAATTTTAGCGGAGTTATGCATATTTTCACAAAGATGTGACAATTTTAGAATGACTCATTGCCAGTCATGTTAATTTTATCTTGGGATTCTAAAAAGAAAGCCCTTCCCATTGTCAGGAAATTCTATTGCAGATTCCAATATTATATTTCTGTGAATCGATTCAATTAAGAGGACTTAAAAGGTTACTGTTCAAGTTACTGCAAATACTGGGCAAGAAATTCAACCTCTCTTTAGTAGCAAAATTAGGAACTCAAATTGGACTAACTGAAAGACTCCTGAAGCATAAAAGCCCTCTGTTCTCTTCCCAAAAGAAATCTGAACCCATCATAGTATTATGGTTGCATTTGATTACTCTACTGCTGACCTGGCCAACTTGGCAAAAAAAATTCATAATAAAAGAGTCATCCACAATAAAATGATGCTATATATGAAGGGTTTTAAGTACTGAGTGTAATTTAGAAGAATATATTAGGATTTTTTTCCCTCTTCATCTTCTCTTGTGGTGTAATTGAAGGATAAACAATTTCATGAAAATTTAATGTATGCAAGCCAAGTTTCCCCCGCCCCCACCCCTCTGGCTCTTTGAAGCGCCTACACATCTAGCTGTGTGTGTTTTCTGATATTTATCATTGGGAATTATAAGAGCGACCAAGATTTAGGCCAAATACATACATGGATTTCTGATCTTGTTCTAGAGTGCTATACTTATTCAATATGTAATGTAACATTCAATCTTAATGGTCAGTGAAACTGTATCTTACTTTTAAACAGCAGCTGTCTGCAAGAGTAATCATAGTAGGGGTCTGGCTAAGCCAATATATATGACATTTCTGAAATACTGGGTACCATTTTTTTTTCTTCATGCATGTGCATTTGTTTAAAGTCCTGAACTGGCATATAAATTTATGACTTGGCTAAATTCAATACCTGCCTTTGTATCCAAATGTTATATAGTTTAAATATGTCTCTTTAAAGACAGAGTTTACATATAGTACAATTAAAATGTACACATTAGGGGCACAATTCAGAACTGCTGCAAGTAGGGGCAGCTCCAGTTTAGGGTGAGATCAGTGAGGTTTCATCAAGAATGAAGATGGTTTTAATGCAGTCATGACTCTTGAATTGAGACCAAGTCAGGGGATGTAAAACGTATAGTTTATGGGCCTTTTTATAGCAAGTACAAATGTTAAGGACAAATACTCTTTTTAGCTGCCACACCCCATTCCCCCATTCTCCTGTAACTGAAAGGGAGAAAGTCTGTACTGTGCTTCTGAAGGTTGTTGGTTCAAACACTGCAGAGAGAAATTATTTACATCCCTTCATGAGTTATTTTTTTTCTCTTCTCACTTATTTTGGGGGGGTGGAGGGGAATAATCAATAATATACATACATGCACACAAAGTTAACATAGGACCTTGGACTGATTGTCAGTAACTTGTTTCCTTTTGCTGTTTACCACAGAGGGAACAAAAAAGACTGCACTGAATAGCTGACAAAAATGTGGCATTTTTAATAGGCTATGAGTTAGTCTGGCTGGGGGAAGGGAAGTTATATTTATTCCTCAATGAGCTGTAGATTATTTTACAAATAGCTTTGTGTAGGCTCCATTCTCTAGTCCAGTCTGCTTCCCAGTGGCTGTGTGAAAAAAGTCTCACCAAATGCCTTGTGACAGAACCAGTCATTCTGTTTTAAAAACCAGAAGGGAAGATGACCGTGATGCTCCCCAGATGATAAAGGTCTCCAGGCTTGCAGTTTAGTGCACCCTTCTGCTTCCTCATGAAGCTGTAATGTCCAATGAAGGGCCTGGCGAGATCTTTCACCAGCTCACTCCTCCACAGGAAGGAGAGTAGCCTAGAGAACATCAACAGGGAGCCATCAGAGCTGAGCCAATTACCAATACTGCCCTGCTCTAGACTGCACCAGGCCAAAGCAGCTCACAGCACTTCACTGAGGGTGCTGGGTCAGAATTATTTGTTTTCCTCATCTGTAAATGGGGCTAACAAGGAGGAAAAGGTATTTGTTCAAGACTGCACAGTGAACAGCAGCAGAGGCTGGAATAGAATCTGAGAGCACCAATTCCCAGGCCCCTTCTCTAACAACTAGACTGCCCTCTCTACCACAATCAACAACATGTGATGAGAGCTGGGACACTAAAGGGAATAACTGAAACAAGCTGGAGCCCTTCATGTCCCACATAACCCCATAAAAGGAGACGATGCACCACTGCTGGTATGTGAGCATCTCTTACCTAGCAGGTGCCTAGCAGTCCTGTAACTTTCTGGCCTCAGGAAGCAGACAATCTAGATGAGTGGTAAGGGCTCACTGTAGAGCAGAGAGGGATGAGACAGGATCAATGAGAGATCACCAAGGGAATGGTGATGGGGAGCAGTGAGGGAATCGTCGAGAAGAACAGCGAGCTGGAGGATGAAAGCATTGTTGTGGGATGCTCAGAGGATTGATGAGGGAAGAGAGGAGCAGCAAAAGGGTTACTAAGGTGTGGTTATATGAGAGCTGTCTCCTGTGATTTGTTCACCAGCCCTGGGAGCTACATCGGTGGGCTTCTTTGCTGAAACAGACTCCCAGCTTCAGCTCGGCTCTGTGTGCAACATGTTAGAGCTCAGTGGGACGTCACCAGAGGATCTCAGTATCTGACCTTTCCATCAAAATTTTGATTCAATTTTCTGCCAAAAGTTGGAAAATTTCTACTGGCTCCAGCATTCACATCAGAAGAGAAATTTCAGTTGTCTCTTTACCATCAATGTCCCTAGGCTAGGGTGACCAGACAGCAAGTGTGAAAAATCAGAACTGGGGTGGGGGGTAATAGGCACCTATATAAGACAAAGCCCCAAATATCAGGACTGTCCCTATAAAATCGGGACATCTGGTCACTCTACCCTAGGCCCCCGTCCTGCAGTGAGCTCCAGGAAGGCAGACTCCAGCCTGCACAGAACTATTTGTATGATAGGGGCATTAGTCATCCATAGGACACTGAGGAATAAATATAAACCTCCCCTCCCCCAGCAACACTAATTTGTAGCCTTTTAAAAATGAGACATTTGATCAGTTATTCAGTGCAGCATATAATATATTTGGGAAAGAAGCAAAATTACTGATAATAACTTTAAGGCCCCATCACTAACTTCTATACCTATTTTTTCCCTACACCCACATGGGTCATTAACAGTGGGTGACCCCACAGCCTTCAGACCCCTTCCACATTAGCTGTAGGAGAAAATGGTAGGTGTCAATGGGGAAAGCTTGCTGCTATTCTCTGTGTACCATAGCCCATGTGGGGAGACACAATACATACAAGGCTAGTGTGGTTATACACGTATTTGTAAGACAGCAGTAGGAAAGTGGGCACCAAGATTCTTTGTTTCTGTTCCTAGCTTTTGGAGCAGATTGTCATTTAACTATACGGGTGCAACTCACATTGAAGGCAATGGTTCACTACAAATGAGAGCCCAAGTGCTACCCTGTTTCATTTGTTACTTGTAAAAAAGAAAAATTAGACCACTGAGTCTTTTCAAAGGAAGATACTGCTGCTGAACTTTTATGAACAAATTGAGTTAATTCTCCATATAGCAGAACTCTCCCCACCCCGAGACACTGCACCTTTTATAAGAGAAGCTAATTGCTCTCACTATCTTCTAAGACTTTAAATTATAAGAGAAACCTCTTTCCCTTCAAAGTTTTTAACAAATACATATTATACTCTGAACGAGACACTTTTTTTTTTAAATAGCATCCCTTCACATTTATTGTCCAATGCACCATGGCATTAGGCTTAAAAGCTATACAACAGTGCTGTTCCAAAGGCAGTGTACCAAACAAGAATAACAATTAAATTCTGTATGTTTACAAGTGAAAGTCTGCTGTAAATAACCATGTCAAGTAGACCTTGCTGTGGGAAGTTGGGATCAGAATATCGATAGCAACTGACTGCAAAGAGGAGGGAATAGGAGATCAGCAATAACAGACCACAGAAGGCAGAGCTGAGACAACAAGAGAGAAACCTAGGTAAAGTTGAGGTCTGGAATAAACATTGAGGGACAGGAGAAGAAGAATACTAGTAGTCTGGGAGGAGAGAGATGATGGGGGTAAGGAATGGATCATGCAAATGACATTTACTTCTGTTATTCTAAATCTCCTCTAAGATTTTGGTTTCATCCTTTTTAAAATGTGATGTTTCCCTTTATATTTCCTCATTCAAAGTGATTGCTTAGTTTTGCAAGGACCAAATCTGGAATACCCAAACAAAATGAAACAATTTGCAATTCAGGCAGGCCCTTCATCCTAAAAAGAGGGGGAAAAAATAAGTTACCCTAAATGGTAACCTGCAGGGATGTCTATGGTGCAATTAAACAGCCGCAGCTGGCCTATGTCAGTAACCTGGGCTTGCAGGACTTGGGCTAAGAGGCTGTATAGTTGCGGTGTAGACATTCGGGCTCAGGCTGGAACCCAAACTGTAGGGCCCTCTCCCCTTCCATGGTTCCAGAGCCAGGCTTCAGCCGAGCCCAAACATCTACAGAGCAGCTAAACAGCCCCTTAGCCCAAGGCCTGAGGCAGCTGACACAGGCCAGCCTCAGCTGTTTAATTGTGCTGTAGATATACCCTTGGAAGGCTTAAAAAAACCTCAAGGTTCTGTCTGCTCTTGTTGTATTCACCTTAAAGATAACATATCCTCTTTCTACTTTTTTTCCCCTCTTGCTACTCTACCAGTGTTGTGAAGCATGCTGGGTGCTGGCTAGCTGCTATCCTCCACCCAAGAAATTATGGTGTTGTATATAGTGTGTGAAGCCCTGAGGTCTTTGGGGATGAAAAGTAATATCCCTGTAAAAATAACATTCCCTTCCTTATCATCCCAAGCCTGTCATGCTCTTTTCTCTCTTTCAAGTGTCCTGCCATCTGTTTTCCCTTCCACCAGTATCATTCTTTGGATAGTTAACGGAACAGCCCCTCAGTGATGGATGATAGCCTACAGTTAATAAACAAACTATAAAGTAAAAGAAGATAAATAGTGCCAAGAATTTCAGTTTCCCTTTTGTTAGACAAATCTGACATTTAGAAATATTATAATAAATAAAAATAATAATAATAGTTAATAGTAATATATATTATATGTTTTGTCAGTGGTGCCATTTATTATAATGAAATTATACTCTTATTTATGCTTGTAAAATCTGCAATTCTATTCAGATTCTTATACAAGCAGATAAAAAGGTCTCATCATGTGAAAGAGCTGACCGTAACTTATTCCCTTGCCAGGGGCCTGGCACTAGGAGTTGAGAGAAATCAATTATAGTCACCATCAAACAATCCTACAAGGTCTCTTATCCATTGTCCCACTGCAACCTTGACATATTAGTGTGTTAAAACCGCAATCGCTAACTATAATTTCATAGGTACATCTTTCATTTGATCTGTACGAAGCGTGGAAGTTAGCTGAACCAGGAGAAGTCACAACAAATCTTGCAACAGTACCAATACATCACTGAATGAAAGTTATTAGCTTTAGTTAGCAAATGACAGGACTGGAGTATTGAGGATATCCTCAGAAGAGAGCAAGGAAAAAAGATGGGAAGCTAAATGATCATTCCCATAAACATGTGAGACAAGATTTAAGAGGAACTTGTGATTTTGGGTGCCCAACATGAGATACCAAATTAGGGACCAGCTTTCCCGTGTGGGTGCTCAGCGCTTTCTGGATGTCAGGCCTCTTTAAGATGTTTCTCGTCATTTATGAAAATCTTGGCTTCCACGTGATAGTAACTAGGACTCCTGGCCAACAAGAGTAAATTTTTATTAAACATTTGGTTGCTTGGAGCCAGATATTGCTAGTAAATGAGAGGACAGATTATGTATTAAATTAGAGTGGTGATGAAGGGACATACAATAGCAGGAATCAGTGTTATTCCTCTTCCTCTCCTCCTCCTCCATCTGTTTATTTTCTCTCATTTTTCTTGTTATTTTGATATTTTCATAAAAATTTGCACCAAGTTTACACCCTCTGCAACCCCATGCACTGCAAGAATTCATCCCATTACACTTGCAAGTTCAGTTGCAGACTGTCCTCTTGTGTTGTTGCACATAATATTTCCATTCATCTGGTGCCTTTATGTGCAAATTGGAACCCTCTTGTCCTCATTATAGTACACATGCATTATCAGGGACACTGCTTGCCATGAAGATTTATAATCTGATGAGTGTTCTGTATGTTCATAAAGAACATTCCAGTGTATGGGTATGGTATGAGCCAACAATGTCCTTATTAATAAAAATTGATTTTTGTTTTAGCACAAATAATTTAAGAAGTCAGTGGCATTTCAAACACCACATTCAACTATAAATATCAGCCCTTGTAAATAGTTTGAGGTCAATCCCACAGAACACATCTTCCAAAGAAGACAAGATGCTGAAAGAACAAGGGACTCAGGAGACTTGAAAAAGAGAGGTCATTCCTCCACTGGAAATATTTAATTTTTGTTCACACTGTTCTAAATGGGAATTCCTGGGTGCTGATAACTTTGGAAGATCTGGCCACAAGTCTAGCTGGAAAGCGAACATTCTCTTTTGGGAAAAAAATTGAGGTTCCAACATTCTTTTTCATGCCACATTGGAACAAAAACTAGAGCTTTCCAACATACACATGCAAGCACACACACAACTAGCTAATTGCGCAGTGCTTAGGCTCTCACTTGAGATGAGAGAGACCAAGGTTCAAATCCCTGCTCTTCTTGATTCGGAGCAGGGACTTGAATCAGACATCCACAGCTGAGTAGTTAGGTTACTCACCTGGGGTCTACCTCAATCTCTCTCTGACCAGACATTCCATCCTGGACTTGAGAAAGTTTCACAGAAACCACAAAAAGTCTCAGTTTTGACCAATGGGGATTTTTCAATAAGGAAACATTTTGTCAGAAGTCCGCTACTGGCCACTTCAGTCAGGTGACTAAGGTGCAGCTGGCAATGTGCAAAATTGGCCCCAATTGTGAGTGCTGAAGTCTTCCCCCCCCCCCAAAATATAAAATAAAATAAAATCTGGCCCAATATTGAATACTTATTTGGTCAATAGATAACGTTGGAAAAGCTAGATAACTGTCAGATTCTTTCATAATTCCTTCTTCTGCTACAAGACCACTACATATGATATTGTCTTCATGATCAATGTGATCACTTTTACATTTACATAACACACATTATTTCATCCCATTACATATTCATCCATCACTTCCTCTCAAAAATAGTTCTTTGCAACATACCACTCAGAGTTCATGATAAGTTCATAAATTCATTATTCCCTCAGACTTGTAAATTATAAGTGCTTAGTGGGGGGAATGACCTCTGATGTGATGTTCCCCAGATCTCCCGTTTTTCCTTTATGTTGCCTTCTTGAAGAAAAGTGTGTTCTGTAGAAAAGACCTTAAACAAAAAAACAAAACAAAAAACAAAACAAAAAACCACCTATGTTATTGCAAACATGAGTACTTGTAGCATTGGACACCTTATAAAAGTGTCAGATGAGCCACTTGTTAAGACTCTGGCCCTTGAATTACTGCAATTCAGATTATTAAATGTGTTCCTTTGTTTCACAAGTTACAGACAGTAACTCTGTGAGGCCACAACATTGGGCAATAAGTGTTTCCTGGGGTGGGATGTCATTTCTGGATACACAGAGTTAGGAGGAAATAATGACAGCCAAGAAAGTGACTCCAACCTGCGCAGAGGTCAATCAAAACTCCCAGCCTATTGGTTCTGAATAACCCAAGCGGTATGTGTGGGTGTTGTGCAATATACAATTATCTTAACTAAGTCCATACTACAGAATGAACTTAGTCTGGATAAGCCTTCCCAAAATATCCAGGACACCTATAAACTCATGTCACATTAATGGGCTGTTTCTGTGCTTCTTTGAATTCCAAACTAATGTATGCATGTATATATTTAGTATGTTTTTATTCTGAAACTGTTATTAATATGTCTGTTAATGTTTGACTATCTTATTTTACATGGAAATTAGCAGTTCATATTCTGTGCAATGACATATACCCTGGACTCAAACTTTGGAGTGGAAGGATACAAAAAGAACAGCAGCAAGATGCAATGATAATAGGACCTCCAGCACTTTGTTTATTTGAACTTCCTTCCAGACATCTGTGTCTTGTCTTCTTGGAGTCGAAATAGTCTTTTTTTTTCACCCTTCACAAGCTATAGACAATGTTCTCTTTTAAAAATATTCCATAGATTCTCGATTCAGAGAGTCACTTTAGAACCAGTCCCCTGAATGAAATATTAGCACGCAGTGCATTTTAAGTACTCTTGAAATAACGTTTTGTATAACTTTGATAGCATGGCATAATGATGTGCACAATAGCTAGTGTCAACTGGCTTGTTTTTAAAACTTGAATCAGAATTTCCTTGATGCAAATACCTTTTCTTTGTGATATGTAATCTTGTCTCCCACTCCCCTAAAAAATAAACAGCAACCTGCAAACATTTTTCACCCCCATCAGAGCTTCACCTCCCTTCTTCCACGCATAAAACAGCACTGATTCAGTAACTAGACATACAAACTGTTTTCTCCCTAAATAAGCAAACAAGGTTCAATTTCTAGTGTGCCTTGCAAAGGCTGCATTACTTTTAGTTTGTCTAATAGAATGACAAACAGCAAAGTAAAAATGAAGCTTTTATGTAAATACTTTTTATTAAGATTCTTCTGTTTAGAAACTCATCAGGATGCCTGTTTAATGATAAATCATTATAGCATCTTTTTATTTCTACGTGCTTAGTTTGTGACCTTGAGATGTCTAACGTCTAACACAGTCTCATTGTTAGGACTTCAATTTTCATGAGCATGTAACCACGTGTGTAATTTAACTGAACCAGCATTGTGTTGACAATCTTTTTTTTTTAAATAATATAGGGATTTTATGTTCTCGGTGCAAAACTGGTCTGTTAAAGTACTCCATTAATATTCACAGCGTCACTATGGAAGAAGAGAGAATCACTCTCATATTTTTAGACCAAGCTCTTTTTCTTTGGAATTTCATGGAAAAACTCCTGCTGGCATGAGTTAAATCTCCGTTTCCACTGATATATGAACCCCGGTTAGAAGCAATTTTATTTTCGCATTTTGTAGAATTATAAGCTATAATTACTTAACAATCTTCAATAAATAGGCTTAATTTCAGAGAGTAAGAAGAAATCAAGAGCATATTATTTACCAAGCAGTTCAGCAATAAATGTAGATAACAGGGGATTCTGCTAATACTCATGATAATGACTCTGCATTATAAAAGAGAATGCTCTTTTAAAGTTGGCACTTTCACTGTGTTGCTTTGCCTATTTTCCATAAGTAGTGGGCATGCTACAGAGAAAGTGGTGCTGAACAAAGAATATTTCTTGGTTTGGGTTTTATCCTATTTGACTGATTAAAAGAAGAACTCATGCACTCAGAAGAGGTGAAGCTTTGGCTGGTAGGCATATGCATCAGGAGAGCATGGAATCAGTTGTATCTAATCAGAGATAGGAGGTGGTATTTCTTATCAAATCAAGGTGACTGATATCTGAAAGTTTCATTTAGGGGGTCTTAGGCCACACTCAACTGGACTAGAGAGAGATGGCTCAGGTATTGGAGAGAAAGGAGATTTTGTGTTTAAGGTACAAGACAGGAAGCAGATGATGTGTGCTAGCTTCCCAGCTGTGCCACAGAATGTATGTGTGCACTTGAACATGTTGGTCAAGATCTGGCATTTCATGGAATATTTAAATTTCAAGACAGGGTTAGCCCCAAACTTTCAGTCAGTAACAAAGCTGTGTTTCAAAACTGCCTTACAAGGTTCAGCTTGGAATCCCTATCAGACAAACATGTAAAGTAAATCTGTAGGACTACCCATGACCTCGATCCAAAGCTCACTCAAGTCAATGCAAAGACTCCCATTGATTCCAGTGGGAGCTGACTCAGGCCCCATGTGGACAAAATTGTTCATGTGTGATTTCAGGATCAGACCCATACAACATAAATTATAAACAAAGATGTATTTTGTGTTTTCTGGTGTGGCTCTGTTCCTGTGGATCCATTTGCACCCATTTTCAAAACACCGGTAATGGAGGCAAATTCAGTTTTACGTAATCTTGTTTCCCACTCCCCTTTTGTACTTGGGTTTAAAAGGAGACTTTAAAATATGGAGTTCCCTGACATAATATGCAGTTTTAGACATTATTAGTTTGCATCTTTTTAAACACTTCAGACAACAATATCAGGTTGGATTGTAAAACTGCAGTAGTATATAAAGGTGTTCAAAATTAAAATACAAATACACTGGCACCATGAAAAGTACAGAAAAAAGCATACAGTAGGTGGAAAACTTTATGCAGAACTTGATTCATGAACTTGGCCCACTTTGGAGACCATTATGAATAGTCAACCAAAGATATTTTACATCCAGGCCTATTTGGTCTCATCCTGGATGTTAGAATCTGTCTTCCCACCCACCCCTTCAGATAAACGCTAACACAAACCCAGGCCTAGAATGCGTAAAAACAACAACATACTTTATACATGCCTGTGGGGAAATCAAATAGGCCTTTCTTCTTTAATGCTACCATTCTCAATCCTACATGCTAGAGACTGACAGTTATTCCACAGAAATTAAGCGGGGCATCATACACCGTGAAGGACCAGTTTTGTTTGCTACAGGTTTCAATGTGTAGTTCTTTGCTTTTTCTATTCTGTTTTTATTATTTTGCTGTGGCTAAAACTCAGTTTTCATCTTTGTAATTTGAGTCCAGATGGATTGCAGGCTCAGAAAACATAAAACTGGTTAATCGACTTTCATACCATATTTATACTGCAACAGGGAAATTTTACTGTTGTCTGCAGTTTAGTAGTGCATGCTATGGAATACGGCCAGTGTTTTATGTACCCTTAAAATTGTGAACTGTAGCCCCTCTGTTGACAGTGACCCTAAATCTGTCTCACTAACAAAAATCTCTTGCCTGTTCTGAAACAGCAATATTCAGTAAAATTTAATTCAAAAATGTAATACCCCTCCAGCAAGTGGCATTATTTTTCACTCATGAAATTTAGATGTTTTTTCTCCCTCTTGCAGTATTTGATACACAGTATCACAGAGCAACGGTAAAAGTCAAGCATTAAACCAAATATTTGTAATTAATTTGCAATAGCATTACTATCACAGTTCTGAATACAAGTTGTTGGCTGTATAAGGTGCCACAAGATATTTCTGCTACAGAAAGTGCAATATAACTGTTGCTCTAATTAGAATCCTTCGGTAGTAGTCCCGCTCTGATTTTTATGCCTTTCTTTCCCTCAGAGCATTGAAGAGCTTGTATGGAAAAATCCTTCTGAAACTGGTCTCAGTTGGTGTGGTTTATAAATCATTTATTGTCATTCATGGCAGCAACTGACTTAGTAATTAAAACCAAATTCAATGGCTTTTCAGAAATGCCCATATTTTGAGATGGCATACAACAATAAGCAGATATTTGAGCCACACTAATTACATTTAGCTTGCAATCGACATGTTTGCTAGCTCATTATTATAGATAATAGACGTTTGGCCTAGCATAGGGCCAGGATGCAGGAGATTGGAGCTCTATCCTTGGCTATGCAACTGCCTTGGTGTGTCACTTTCGGAAAGTCACTCAAACCATTCGGTGCCTGGTTCTGCTCTAAGTTACACTGGTGTAAAATCAAGAGTAATTCTGTCAAAGTCAATGGAGTCACACCAGCACACATGAGGATAGAATTATGCCCTCTGCGCTTCATTTCCCTTGTACGTGGAATATGGAAAACACTGTCTCATAACAGTCTTGTATGACATTTTTTGCAAAGCATTTCAGGTCCTTTAAACTGTGTCATATGGTATAATTTACATGTGCATATTTTTTTAAAATAATAAGGAAAGGATTTGAAGGCTTGCTGCAAACAATCAACCATGCTTTGTTTTTCACTGTCCAAATAAAGTCATGCCACACCTCTTATGTAGGGTAGTTCAACAATTGGTTTCCTGCACTAAGAATTACCACTAGGAGACCTAAGTGATTTACCATGAAATCACAGAACTCCTCCCATAATTTATATCAGTTAGATATAAATATGTTCATAGGCAAAGATATGCCACAGTTTTCAAATTTGGGTGCCTAAAATTGCAGATTTAGGAGCCTAACTGAATGAAGCTAAATTTTAACATTTATCCACAGATACACATATTGCCTACTGAGAAGCAGCCAGACTATGAGTTATGCAATTCCTCCCAAACAATTGCTTATATACACCTTTATACCACACTACCATGTGTTCTCCATATGCCCCATATGTAACACGTATAAACATTTGAGAGTTTTTAAACAAAACTTTTTGTATCCCTTTACCACCATATGTTCAACTTGATAGGCCTCAGAGAGCCAGAAAAATTAAACAATGTCAAGTCCACAATATTTCTATATATTACAATTGTGACATTTTAAAGTCAGAGAACTTGGGGTTTTTCCAAGGACAGAAGTGCTGCATCTCTCATTAGAAAGGGGAGAATCTCCACTTCTCAGTGATGTAAAGGATTTCTTTGTGGCTGGGGATAGTCAGGGTAGGTCAAATCTGAAATTTGTCACTAGTGCAGGATTTAGTATTGCCCACTCCTGGGGCCTGGCCCAGTGTGATTTTAGTGAGGGGGGAAAAAAGCAACAACAACAATGAATACAAACCCCCTCTCTCCCGCACAGACACTTGTTGAGAAAGAAGAAACAGTATATCAGCTTTTTCAAAAATAGTGTTTGTTTGAATCTGCTCAGAGATTTGGAGTTTAGAGTAAATCCTCAGGGAGATGAATTAGCATGCAGAGTGCAAATGAGGTGATTATAAGTGCATAATATATGCTGTTTATCACATGACTCTGCAACTCATCACAGGGATATCGCCACCACCAATTTATCTTGCTCCTTTCTCTTACTGTAAATGCTGTTCCTGCTATCCATCCTCTACTTCAGGGGTCGGCAACGTTTGGCACGCGGCTCGCCAGGGTAAGCACCCTGGCGGGCCGGGCCAGTTTTATTTACCTGCTGACGCGGCAGGTTCGGCGTCCCGGGCCAATGGGGGTGGCGAGAAGCCGCGGCCAGCTCATCCTTCGCCTGCACCGCTTCCCGCCGCCCCCATTGGCCCGGGACGGCGAACCGCGGCCAGTGGGGGCCGCGATCGGCCAAACCTGCCGCGTCAGCAGGTAAATAAAACTGGCCCGGCCCGCCAGGGTGCTTACCCTGGCGAGCCGCGTGCCAAACGTTGCCGACCCCTGCTCTACTTCTTCTTCCTTGGCACATGCAGGTTGCACTCTGGCATACTGACTCAATGCCAGACTAGTGCAGGTTATGCTCTTTTACTAGATACATCCCAACTGCAATTTACAACACTTCATATCAGCTAAATTAGGCCTACCAGCCTCCCTGGGAGTTGCATCCACTTAAATCAGGGATGAATTTGATATTTTCCTAACCCCTGCCATTTTTTATTAGATCATGTTTCAGCTTAATTATATTGCATTTTAAAGAAATGCAAAAGTTCTCCTAAAAAAAAAAATCAATCTTATTGGAAAAAAATATTCACTCATGGGACAAGCTGCTCTCTAAGTGGCAGAAATAAAAAGCTACTTCAAAATTTAGTTTTATTTATTATCATAAGCCAAATTGCTAGAAACATATAATGTAATTCTCTAGAATGGTAACGCATTACTGACCTCTTAAAGCCTTTCCCTAATGTATTTTCATTCTCCATACAACAATGCCCTCAAATGCACAGTAGCAATGAATAAAAACCCATCTGGGATTTAGTAGCATGATCATCTCTCTCAGTTAAGGCTAAATCTTCTGACCCAACCCAGGGCTACAGAAAGCCTCAAGAGGAACAGAACCAGTGCCAAGCCTCTGGGCTGGAGTGGCCCATTTTGCAGATGGGTGAACTGGGGCACAGAAAGGTTAAGTGGTTTGTACAAAGCCACATGGCCAGCATAGGAATTTGCATAAGAAATCAGACCAGTGCCACACTGAGGAGTGTCCTCCTCAGTGTGGCACTGGTCTGATTTCTTATGCAAATTCTCTAGGTGACCCAATACTTTGGAGGAAGGAGCAAGAAATGCTATACGAGTTTACATGTAATAAATAGTTATGGAATAACCCTCCCATATGAAACGTTTCTTGCATTTTGTTTATGGCCTGAAACATTAGGATTTGTACCCATGAAAGTCTTACTTAATACTTTAAATTTCAAATATTTCTATCTCCCCCTGCCTTTTTCTGTATCTTTGATGGAAGAGATAACAGTGGTTGTTACAATGGGAGTAAGCCAGTGATAACTTGACATAAAACTCCAGACTGCACTTGACTGTTTAACATGGTAACAGTAGACAAGGGTTCAATCCACACCTTCTCTCTTGTTGGGCCCGAAACTCCCCATTTTCAACACAGCAGGCCAGTGGCAGGGAGCACAATGGAAAAACACAATAAAAAAACGTCACCCTCAATAATAAGTTCAGACAGTGATTATCATTGATAAATTGACATCAATGAGCATTTTTAACTCTGAGTCATAGCTGAGTGTTTGTGGAGGGGGAGGGGGAGAGGGAGACACAGTAGAATATATCAATGGTGCCATGTAATTTAAGAGTTGTTGCCATGTAATTTGGTCCCATGGTTCCAAAGAATCAGTACCTGTAATATCTCCTTACCTCATACATCTTTCCTACAAGATTTAAAACTAGGGTCAGAAGATCTTACAATCTCACTTTTTTTAGACTACCGCCAACTTGGAAACTTGTTATCCACTTAGCCCTACTTTGAGGGGGGAAAATGCCTTTGTTCTGTGCATCCAGGAACTTAGATGCTGTACTAATGGCAGTCACGAGTGCCTGAGTTTGAGTTAAGGTTTCGAATTTATTAGTGACTCTAGTTCATAGGTGATGTGGTTAAACATTGTAATGTTATAATATTCGTTCTTCCTTTTACTAAATGAAGAGCTTTTCAGCAGCACACATGATTTATAAAGCTCTGTACATCTTCCTTGCCATCCAGGTACATACAGTGTATTGTGCTATTCTGCCTTAATACACAGAAATCTCAGCATTGAGAGAAACTAAAAACAGAAGTCAACGGTGGGGATGCAGGAACGCTATCTGGAAGGAAAACAAATATGACAACATAAGTTATAAATGTGGTGTATTTATTCTAGAAGAATGCCTAAAAACCTCTTAAATCATTAGAGACACAAGGTGGGTGAGATAATATCTTTTATTGGATCAACTTCTGTGGGCGAGAGAAACATTAATCTTAAGTCATTAGGCAGACAACGCCTCTAGATCTCACTCTGGTTTGCAGCGGTACCCTACTGAAACTGGCATGCCACTTTTTTGGTTAAGCACAGCGCCATGATAGCACATATGCACGAGTGTCAGCAGCAGCAGGAGCTGTGGTATGCCCCAAGGTCGAGATTTCCATCCACAACTTTAAATACAAGGTTCCATAATCTGCTTCAACATCTATAGTGAGGGGGATTTGCCATTCCTACTCAAGGATGGATGAAGTCTGGAAATTGAATAATATTTTCCATTACCATTTAATGCGGGAGAAATATTCACCAGGGAGTGGAGACCTCTTCACTCCCTCTCTCCGTCATCTTGCTGCAGGAGAATTTATATAGAACTTGGTGTGAAATGGTTCATTGAGATAGTTACTTATACATAATGAAGCTGATCGGGTGTAAAGAAAACAAATGCAGTGTTCCTGCAGCGCAGGGGCCATAGTGATATGATTTTAGTTTTGTTTTTTTGTGAGCTTATAAACAGGTAGAAAATAATGACTGAAAAAAAGAGGTGCATATTAGTCATCCCGTTCAAGGTATTGTGTGTATTCCACACCATACACATTACTCCTGGCTTACAAACAGTGTTGGTCAGGCTTTGAAATGCACTCAAAATATTCTTCAAATTGTAGAGCATTCTGAGGGGAAATTATTTTTTTCCATTTGGGATTGACTAACACAGAAAGGCTGACCTTGTAGACTCTCTCAAATGAGGGGAAAATACTTCCTGTACTCTTGGGTTTAAAAGCTAATGGAGAAATCTTACTGAACCAAAATTGCATTATTTTATTATTCACTATGTTATAGTAGTATCTGGGGACCAACTCAGATTGGTGCCTCATTGTGCTAGGTACTGTACAAACACAGAGCAAGAGACAGTTCCTGTCCCGAAGAGCTTGCAATCTAAACTGACAAAACAGGGAAAGGGGTATAACACACAAGCAAAGTGATGGTTTGCAAATACCATGCTATTTCCATGGGTTTCATTTTTTTGGTCAGGTTTTCTGGGAGGGGATTAATGGAGACTCAGGAAGGGAGAGGGGGGAAAAGGGACAAGATGCAGGGGGAGGATGAAGAGGAGGGACTGGCTGAAGGAGAAAGGTGTGGACTGAGACCAAAATGAAGAGAGCAAGAGAGGAACAAAAAGAGAATTTGATAGGCCTCTCCCTTTCAGGAATTGGCTAATGCTCTATGGTCAGGTACTGATTCTTCAAATGTCACTCGGGGGATTAAGTGTCAAATCCTGTTCCCAATGAAGCTCAGGGGAATTTTGCCACAGATTTCAATGGACTCAGATCTGATCTTTATGACCAACAATTTATTAATTATAAAGATATTTTCTAAAGTAGCCTCTAAATCTGGGCTACCCAATTGCCTAAGTGGGACATCCCAACACAGAGGCACTCAAAATTAAAGGCTACTTTTAAAACACGGGGTTTAAATGAGCTAAGCACTTCTCAGGGTAATAAAGAGACAAAGTAAAACTCAAATAAAATTAAAGGAAGTTCAAATACTTTCTTCTCTACTGACTGAATAAAGAGCTATTGAAAATTGCTGTGAACATTTGCAGGCAACAGAAATAAAATTAAAGGAAGTCTCTCAAGGTGCTCATCAAGTTACTTTATATTCTCACTGCAAGATCTTTTCAGGCATCAGAGAAGATGAAAGAAGAACCAGATGGACAAGTGTCATTTACAAGGCCTAACCATCCTGAATGCAGTGGCTTTCAAAGGGTATGTCTACACTACAGGATTAATCCGAATTTAGATAATTCGAATTTGGGAAACAGGTTGTATAAATTCGATTGTGCGCGGCCACACTAAGCACCTTAATTCGGTTTTTAACCACATTAATTCGGTGGTGTGCGGCCACATTACCCCATTAACTTAAACACAGTAATTCGGTGGTGTGCGGCCACACTAACCCTAATTCGAATTAACAAAATCGATTTAGGCTCTACTCCGTTCGTCGAGGTGGAGTACAGAAATCGATTTAAAGGGCCCTTTAATTCGAATTAACTGGCTCTGTAGTGTGGACGGGTGAAGGGTTAATTCGGATTAACGCTGCTAAATCCGAATTAATCCCGTAGTGTAGACCAGGCCAAATATGATAAACCCATTCACCTCTCAGAAGCGCTCCCACAGAAACAAGAAGTGAAAGCTAGCTTCTTTGACAATTTTGGCCCTTCCAACATGCCACTTTGTAGACTGTGCATGTATAGAAAACTGTGTCTCTTCATAAAGTCGAGACACAAGAATTGCAAAGACTACAACAGCTTGAAAATGCAGCTCGCCTACAACCACAGCCTGGATGTCACACACGGACACACAGCACCCTATGGCCTGCCTTGACACACACACTTTGCAGAGTGCTCAGCTGGCCATGACGCATTTTCCTGCTTTCAGCTTACAGGACATTTTGTTATGCAAATGACTCATAAGAATGCTGCTAGCATAGCATCTCTCAGAGAACATGCACAGATGTTTTTGTGACTGTCATTCACACACATTTTGGGAAAGTCACAGATATGCTCACAAAAAAAGCCACTCTGCCCTTGGCCTTCACTTCTTCCTGCACCAGGTCACTGATCTCAAAAGGTTTTTGATTTAATCAAACCTCCTTTTATGACTCTAATTACACAAACCCAAATTAAGGTTCTGATCACTTACTAAGTTTTTTTCTCCACAAAAAAAAAAACTTTGTACCTATTTCTGCTTTCATCAGTTCTTCATCTTGCCCAAATGGATTAAAAATTCAGTATAAAGTCACTTTCGAATACTGTAACCATATAACCATTCATGATGATGATGATGGTTCTACTGCTCTTCTAGCCCCTCCATTTTCTCCTTTCTAGTTTCATCCAAAGCCTACCTGGCCTTTTCCACTAAGTCCACATCAACAGTTGTTGCATCACAATAATGAGCCTGTGTTGATTTATTCTACTGAAAATAACAGTGCCAATCATTATTCCCTACCCTAAAAAATAGAAAGGAGGTTACCTCATTGCCCCTTGTGAGCAGGTAGAGTCACAAAGAACCCCACAGACATTGTCTTTCAAGCTAGCCACATTCCTTTTTATGTCCAGAGGACAATATTTACACCAGAGGCAACAAACTAAACTGATCACAAATGGTTAGAAAATAAGAGCAAACACTCACCCTGGGCTTCTTACTTCCCCCCGTAGCAACTCCTCCTTCATAGCAAGCACCTTCACTTTCCCAAACAGCCACTGTTGTTGAGTACTACTTTCTTCCTAAGAACCTGCTTGAGCAGCAGTCTCCAGCCCTGCCTCATTATCCTCTCCTGAGCACCTGTGCAAAAAAAGTGGGTCTGTGTTAACCATTTGCCTGCCAGTGAACACAAACAGAGCTCCTGCATCCAATCAGATCCTCAAACCTACTGCACCCTTTACCCATATTTGAAATCCCTCACAGCACCAAAAACCTTTCAGACAATTTTCAGTGCACCGTCTCCCATCCTTTCTGAACAATGGCATCTTCTCTTTTCTTTTTTATTCACAGTAACTCAGTTCACATTTACCATTCTACACCTGTTCCCCCCACTCTCCTGCTTTTGGCATGGTCACCTTTCTAAACAACTCCTCTCCAAAGCTTTCATTTCCCAATATGTTATGTAGTGCAACTAGCTGGTTCTTGAGATAAGCTATCTTATTCTTAAAGAGCTAAAGAATCCAACACTGTATGCACATGCTTTTCTCCTAAATATCTGAACACAGAAAGCATGAAACCCTGAATTGCTTACAGTTTATAGGGATCCTCTCCATGTTAGTGGCCTGATTCACTATTGCCTTGCACCTTGTGTACTCATTGATCTCTGCAAAGTGAGTAAAAAGTTTTCAATGCAATTCCCATGCAAGAGATTTGTGATATGGTACCATTTTGCACGTGCTTTGCATAGGTGTAAATAACTACCGAAGGTACAAGCCAGTGCAGGTCAGTGTCTGAACCAAGGAGCTGCTGGCAGTGGAGGACTGAAGGCAGGCGGGAAAGAGGCACTTTCAAGTTCAAAGACAAATATTTGTAGATTTTCAAATTTAGTTTCATTTCTTCATTCTAAAATGCAATATACATTTTCAAAAGGAATCATTTTTTATGTTTCTCTATTATACATATATAAGCACATGTGCATCGAATCAAGAGAAGACTTTCTATTGACTCCAACAGGACCTTGATTAACACTAAGAACAGTATCTTGACTACACTGAAAAGATGCATAGGAAAATGACAACTTTATAACTGTTGGTTTCAGTGGTCTATCACAAATAGAGAAAAGAAGCCAAAGAAAGTAGCAATTTAGGATCAATGTGTATAGTATATTAGCGTTTGCATTGTGAAAATATCCTATATCCTTATTTCTCCACACTGTATTAAATAAAGAAAACACTGTAGTTTTCATTTATTTTAATGATGTTCCTGCTAAACAAATGTTTGGATTCTTTTTACATCTGAAGCTCCAGCTTATTGGATTTATTTATATGCCCTTCAGTTTTATTTAAAAAAAAAAAATAAATAAAAAAAAAACAAATAACAAAAAAAAAAAAAGAAAAAAAAAAAAAAAAGGCCCTCCCTAGAAAGACAGGGTTGCTGGAGTTTTACCAGATGAGTTTTCATTGATCTTCAGTCAGTGTTTGTTTAGTCAACACCTGATATTCTGGACTCTTGTGAGGAAAAGGGGTAGGGGTCTGAAAGTTGGTTTGTTTATAGCAGGGGTCAGCAATGTTCGGCACGTGGCTCACTAGGGTAAGCACCCTAGCGGGCCGGGCCAGTTTATTTACCTGCTGCCGCGGCATGTTCGACCGATCGCAGCCCCCACTGGCCGCGGTTCGCCGTCCCGGGCCAATGGGGGCGGCGAGAAGCCGCGGCCAGCACATCCCTCGGCCCGCGCCGCTTCCCGCTGCCCCCATTGGCCTGGGACGGCGAACCGCAGTGAGTGGGGGCCGCGATCGGCCGAATCTGCCGCGTCAGCAGGTAAATAAACTGGCCTGGCCTGCTAGGGTGCTTACCCTGGCGAGCTGCGTGCCGAACGTTGCCGACCCCTGGTTTACAGAGCTGTCATAATGGAAAAGTCTCAGAGGATTCCAAAGTAAGAGATTGTTTTCAGTGAGGAGAAGAAAACAGCTAGACTGTCTCCAGACATCTCTTCTACAGGACTGGAAGGAATTTTCACTTTTCATGTTGATTCTCCAAGCACATCTTTCTTCTGCAGGTTATTTCCATTTAACTAAAAGAACATAAGCAATCATAAGTAATTATTTTGTGATTTACACCCCATATTCTTCATAGAAATATGGTTATGAATATGGCATAACTAAGATATACTTTATGCAAGATGGCTCATGTTAGGTATCATTGGGAAGGTTATGATTTACTGAATGTGATTATCCTGTTTGTAGGCATGTATCATTTCTGTATCTAAAGTTAGGAATAATTACTATGTAACAATTACAACTGTGTGTGTATTTGCGAGACACCCACCAGACAACTGGCCATCACAGCCTTGATGGGCCATTCAGAAGAAACAATAAGATTGAAGATACTAATCTCTCTCCTTCCTGAGAGGCATCCCAGGATGTAGCTGTGACACTATCTGGTCAAGTGATAAGATCACCTGATACAAAATACCACCTTGGACACTGCTGGTACTTTTCCTCTATAGGGGGATGGTGATCAAACAAAGGTTTCATGCCTTAGGCAAATCCTTTTTAAGGCTGGGCAGGGGGTTAATCTGGACTCTCCTCCATTGCCTACCCAAGAAGAAAAACTGGTGAAAGTACCTGAGGGGAAAGGCAAGAGTGAGTCCAGACTGAGACAGGGGTCCAGTCTATAAGAAGAGATAACTGGATCCTACAGAAACTGCATTCTGCCTAATTCAATATTTAGGGTGAGAAATTACATTTTGTAACCTGTTTCTTTAGTGAATCAAGCTTAGTTTGCGTGTTTTGTTTTATTTGCTTAGTAATCTGCTTTGTTCTGTTTGCTTTCCCTTATAATCACTTAAAATCTGTCTTTTGTAGTTAAACTTGTTGTTTATAACATAACTCAGTTTGTGCAATCCATATGTGAGGAGACAAGAAGCTGTGCATCTCTCTCTTCACATTCAGGGAGAGGGTGAATTTTTATGAGCGTGTGATGTGCAGATTTTCTATACAGCACAAGACAATATACCTTTGGGCCTGCACTCCAACGGAGGTGGGCACCTGAGTGCTGGGGCAAGTCCCTTAAACTGAGTCTTCCCAGAGCTGATCTCAGTGTCTCCGGTGTGTGCGCTAGAAGAGCCTGGCTCAACAAGACAGGGTAAAAGGGGCCCAGGATGGCAGAACAGGTGGGCTCAGTGGTATCCCAGTACATCAGGTGATACCTTAAAGGGGGGGCGGGGCAATCCATCACAAACTTTTGATGAAATAAAAAGAAAATGAAAATTTCTCAAATTCATTATGTTCATATTCACAAGAAAAATCTTACAGTCAGAGTATCCCTGCTGCTATTAGATTAAGCCCAAATAGTAATGACATTTTGAATATCTCATTATGTTAGGATGCCCCAAAACATACAAATACAGCTGATACTTAGACTGTAAGCTCTGTGGGGTAGGGACCATCATTTTGTTCTGTTTGTACAGCACCTTTTGCACTGGGGTCCTGACCCATGACTGGATCAATACACAATACAATACAAATACACTTCTACCTCTATATAACGCTGTCCTCGGGAGCCGAAAAATCTTACTGCATTATCGGTGAAACTGCCTTATATCGAACTTGCTTTGATCCACCAGAGTGCGCAGCCCCCCCGCCCCCCAGAGCACTGCTTTACCGCATTATATCCAAATTTGTGTTATATCGGGTTGCGTTATATCGGGATAATAATAATAATACCTATATTAAAAAGTCTATGAAGACTACTTTTAAATGGGACTTGTGCCATTTTTTCCTTCCTTATAATTTTTAAAGAAGTCTTTAAAGCTTTTGTTCTCCCACAATTTTTCTTTCTAATTTTTTACATTATAAATATCAGGAATGCCACATCTTTTCTTCTCTGATTTTGCTAGAAGTCTTCTTGGGTGTCTCACGGCATGTGTCTGGTATTTTTGTGCGCCGTAATTGAAGGAGTAAAGGAGTTCAGTCTTTAACAAAGATGCCACTTATCAAATTGTTTATTAATCACTGAAGTTTTGAACAGCCTGACTAAAAATCTCTCCATCCCTCTCTCATCTGCTCAGCTTTCAGTCTCTTGATTTGTGTAATACCATTATTTTATTCCTTCCACTCGTTATAAAGCTTTTTAGCTTGAATTTCTAATGCCAAAAAAACGGCAGGGGATGGGGGGGACACCTTTCTTTTAAAATGAACTTTCAGACTACCTTTCTACAGCATAAAAAGGCATAAAGGGACAACTTTTTTTCTTTGTAGAACATCATTTTTAAAAACAAACACAAATAAATGACATGAATGATCCTATTACATTAAGTAGGGGAAATTAACATCATGCAAGACACTTTTCAATGTTCTGGTGAAGATTATCACCATCATATAGGTATCACTTTACTGCTGCACATACAGCATAAACTCCTTTCAAATTAATTCCAGAATATCTAATCAAATGCAAATGCTTGTTAAAAATATTCTGTATGGGTTTAAATTACAAATCACTCTGTGCAAAGGGATACAGGACCATAAGAGAGAGCATGCTAACAAAAAGAGTATTGTAAGAGAGGTAAAGCCTCATGTTTCAAAGTTTAAGCCAATCTCTAAATATTAGGGATTAGCATGGGACTTTCATGGGGGATAGATTTTCCCACATCTGCCAACAGCAGGATTTCTTATACTTTCATCTGAAGTATTTAGTGCTGGCCACTGTCAGAGACCAAATACTCACTCAGATGGAATGTGGGTATGGTCCAATGAGACAATTTCTACATTCCTATATGGCCTAAATTGTGTCAGAAGTAGCCAGTGATGTGGCATTCCCTTTCCCACTTCAACCTCCAAACTCATGGAAGCCCGGCCAAGTGACCACTACACAGTAAGATTCTGTAGATTTAAGGTGCATGGTTTAGAGTGACAAGGCAGAATTTCTGGGGTCCAGTGCTACTTCACAGCACTGTTACTGGGGAGCCCAGCAGGGAAATACCTTAAGGGGAAAGTGTTGACCTTACAAATATTAATCCTCATTGGTTCTTGTCTGGGGAGGAGGCAATAGCATGGCTGTTGGGAAGAGGGCCTCAAGAAAAAACATAGATGGGATTTACATGTGGATGTACCAGCCCTTCCAGCTGTCACCAGAGATCTTGCAATACTTGTGGGGTTGGAAGACATGACCCTCTTTCCAGATAGGCCAACCCCATTCCCCATCAACCTGATTCCTTGCAAATTCCACAAGTGGAAAGTCATAAAACAAAATTCATGTGTTTTTAGACTCTTCATGTCAGGGACCCTGAATATTTTTTTGTGTTCAGACAGTGCTGTACCTGTTTTGGGCCTCTGGGTACTACCACAGTACAGATAATAAACAATAATAAATGATACTAATGGTGATGATCCTGGAGTTAATCAGGTCTATGGAAATTCCCATGTCACTAGCTCTCCTGTGTGGGTTTTCTGCTGCAGGCTATTATGTAGCCTAATAAAAATACCTGTTACAGTTACTGCACACTTTGCTTCATTCTCCTGTTTTAGCAATGGTGAGAAGAACCTTGCACTCCCTTTTCATCATTGATTCTCAGGGCCGGCGCTTCCATTTAGGCAACCTAGGTGGTCGCCTAGGGCACCAGGATTTGGGGGGGTGGCATTTTGCCGCCGTTGGCGCAATTCGGCAGCGGGGGGGTCCTTCCGCGCTCCGGGTCTTCGGTGGCAATTCTGCGGCAGATCCTTCACTCACTCCAGGACCCGCCGCCGAAGTGCCCCAAAGACCGGGAGCACGGAAGGACCCCCCCGCCGCAGAATTGCCGACAACGACCGGGAGCGTGGAAGGACCCCCGCCTAGGGCGCCAAAAACCCTGGCGCCGCTCCTGTTGATTCTACAGAGATTTTCTAACAGAAAGTGCTGCAAGAAACTCTGCTAAAAACTGATACCTATGACTATTGTAATACTCACTAATAGAATAATAAGGATTTATTGGAATGCTTAATTTCCTGCTAGTCCTACCTCCCAGGTCAGAACCACAACAATATAACATACAAGACAGCATAACAGTAAGATATAGCACCATCTGTTGGTGGAGGTGCTGTCTACATTAATCATTACAGTATCTTCCTTTCATGACCTCATTTGAGAACACTGAGACTGAAGTTTGTGACTGTGCATGGGGTGAATGAAATGAGATGCAGGCAGGGGCAGAGCCTTAATGTGTCTTCATACATCAACTTCAGAAAGCCAGGAAAGGGGCTTGAGAAGGGGAACAAAAGGATATAATAAAACTAGAACAGAATGCAATTGCTTGCCAGGCAGTGCCACATTACACCAGTTTATCAATGACTGTAGTGGTTCACCACCTGCTTCTGGATACAGTTTGGGGTGTTGACTTTGGTCTCCTAAACTGTGTGTGTGCCTGAGATTTTGCCTTTTCTTCCTGTGATCCACCATGACAGATGAATTTAATACAGCCCCATATGACAATCTCATACGAGAACTAGGGAAGTTACTATAAAGTGGGTGCACAACTGATTGAGAGACTGTACTCTAAAAGTAGTTATCAATGGTTTGCTGTTAAACTCGGAGGGCATATCATGTAGTGTCCTCTAGGGGTCCATCTTGGGTCCAGTGCCATTCAATATTTTCATTAATGATTTGGATAATGGAGTGGAGAGTATGCTTATGAAATGTGTGGATGACACCAAGCTGGGAGGCAAGCATTTTGGAGGACAGGATTAGAATTCAAAAGGACCTTTGGAATTGGAAAATTGATCTGAAATAAACAAGATGAAATTAAATACAAATTAAATGCAAAGTACTACACTTAGGAAGGAAAAATCAAATGCACAACTACAAATTGGGAATAATTGACTAGGTGATAGTACTGCTGAAACAGATTGGGGGGTTATAGTGGAGCACAAATTGAGTGAATCAACAGTGTGATGCAGTTGTGAAAAAGGCAAATATTCTAGGGTGTATTAATGGGAGTGTCACATGCAAGACACAGGAGGTAACTATCCCACTCTACTTGGCACTGGTGAGGCCTCCGCTGGAGTACTGTGTCCACTGGGTGCCATACTTTAGGGAAGATGTAGACCTATTGGAGAGAGGCCAGAGGTGAACAATAAAAATGATAAAAAGTTTAGAAAACCTGACCTTTGCAAAAAGGTAAAAAAACCTGGGCATGTTTAGTCTTGAGAGAAGAAGTCTTACAGAGGACCTGATAATCTTCAAACAGACTAAGGGGTGCTATAAAGAGGACAGGGATCAATTGTTCTCCATGTCCACTGAAGGTAAGACAAGAAGTAACCTGCTTAAATTGCAGCAAGGGAGATTTAGGTTACATATTTGGAAAAACTTTCTAACTATAAAATATTGTTGAACACTGGCATAGGCTTCCAAGGGAGGTTGTGGAATCCCCATCATTGGAGATTTCTAAGAACAGGTTAGACAAACACCTGTCAGGGATGGTCTAGCTTTACTTGATCCTACCTCAGCAGAGGGGGCTAGGCCTGATGGCCTTTCAAGGCCCTTTCAGCCCTACATTTCCATGGTTCTTTGAATGATCTGGGGAATTTGTGCTAGTGGTCCTAAACTGATCTAACTGAGGCTGAGTTGTTTGACGTTTAGTGCAAGACTTCTCTCTTTTGTCAAGCATTAGCCTGGGATATAACAGGGATTGTTTGTTTTGATGGGGAAAAATTTGCCTCATATAACAGGCAGAAATGTATCTATATGATATGGCTGTCATCATCATAGTAAATGAACACCTCACAAACATGTAGACTACTAATTAGAGCTGTATGTATGATTTTACCAATTCAGTGACCAACCTGGAAAAAAAATTGTTTCAGGTTTACCCAAAGCGGGTTTTTCAGTAAGGTATGCTTTCATTTGAAGTTTATTTAATTTTACATAAGTTTTAAAGTCATTTTGAATTGAAAAGTCAAAATGCTTCATTTCAAAGATGGCACAACAAAGATTCATTTGTTTTTAGCCAGATATTTTGATGAATTTGTGAAATTATTTGGGCCTCCCCACCTAGGCAGTTTTCGAGAAAACATGTTTCATCTGAAAAATTTTACCCAGCTCTACTACTAATGTACTTAACGTTCGGCTTGTGCTTAGATATCTTGTTGAACTAAAGACATAATCAGTCCTGAAACATCTCAAATTGAGGACTTGCTATTTTGCATGTTAGTTCATTTCTCTTTATCGTTTACTTCAAGTTACAAATTGACCCACGTTTAAAATACAATGACCTTGTGTTGACTTGAAATGTCAGCCATAGACCTAGCTTTGATCTGTTGTCACACTCTCTGGGTGACAGCCAATATCTGAGTATTTTTTTAAGCCAGGGAAAAGCAAAAAATATAGTTTACTAGTTTCATAGGGAAACAAATATTGTTTTTTAAAAACTTCAGCTGTGGGTGCAAGGGAACCATAAAACTGCCATGATCAGATTGGAGGCAGGGAGGGGGAATTCTCCAGACATGGGGGGCAACGTGACTAAAGCAAGGCCAAAAATCTGACCGTAGATGAATGTTTTCTGGGGATTGGCACAAGATGTTCTTCTCAATGGAAAGTGAACATTTTTGTATGTGGCACACTGTTAGAGGCATTGCTGTGCTTTACATTTTGTAAAAATCAACTTTTATATAAGAATTAAAAATGTATGTCTATGAAAAAAAAACCCTTGCATAACTGTGGTAATGCATCCTTTCTACAAGAAACTGAAATGTAAGATATCTGGAGTACACCGCAAAAATGTACACACACTCTCACTTCGGGATATCTTGTGCACTTCTGTGAATTAGTCTGAGACAAAAGGATACTGTGTACTTTCACAGTGCAGTGCCTCCCAGAAAGGAACCTAGTGGAACAGATACAAGGCCTAGATTTTTAAACAACATTCCATCACAAATTCTTTCCATACCCCACAGGAAGTTATTTCTAATCTGTTTTAAGCATGGGACTGTAGCTGCAGTCTCTCCAGTGCAGCACATTCTCTCTATTATGTCTCCAGTGTGTTCAGACATAACTGATGGACTGATTTTTATTTTACTGGACTATTTAGGAAATGTGTAATGTGTAATTTACTTTCAAACCATCACTGGTTTCAGAGCATCCTTGAATAAAGCTATTTCTAGAGTAAGAGCTCCACACTTATACTGCACTTACACTTTCATGTTAATTTGTTCATCTAAACCCTTGAAACAATATGAAATATGTCGCTGATTCTCTCAGTTCTGTTAAAAAGGGAAATAAAGTGTTATCTATAGCTTCTAAACAGTGTTTTCTTTAACTTTCATTGTACCATGGGGACAGACATCTGCATCTTTATAATGGACTAATAATATACTTTTCAGAACATGCAAAGCCCCTCTTAATCATATTTTTCCCCTAGCTGAAGAGTTTTTAACAAGCCATCTTAAACTAGGTACTTAGAGTATAAACATGTGGGTGGGGCTGATAGTTCTGTAACTGGCCACAATTTCCCCTTCTTCTGATTTGTACGATGTTGGGGATACTAAATACACTTTACAAATAGGAGTGACATTTAATGGAGGTGTCTAGGGTGAATTACTACCACCTGCTTACAGTGGCAGAAAGCCTTGTCTATGCCGATGAGGGGAAACCCTCCCCAACAACGCACTCTCTCGATGCAGGCTAGCAATTTACACATCCAGCTTTTTTACTCTTGAGCAGGGCTGGCGCCAGGGTTTTTGCCGCCCCAAGCAGCTAAAAAAAAAAAAAAAAAAGCTGCGATCGAGATCTGCGGCACTTTGGCGGCAATTCAGGACCCTCCGCCGAATTGCCACCAATAGCTGGACATTCCGCTCCACTCCGGAGTGGCCGCCCCAAGCATCTGCTTGCTAAGCCGGTGCCTGGAGCCGGCCCTGCTCTTGAGTGCACAGGTCCTTAACTTCTGGACATGTGCAATACACACCAATCTACTGCCTGCAGAAGCAGTTCACCCCAGTTCACTGGCTTCACCTCAGTTCAACACCCTCCTTAGCACGAGGCACTTAGATGTGTCTTTGGTAAAACCAAACTGAAGTTTATTTAAGAGCTTGAGATAGAGATTCAAATAAGCAAGTCTAAGGGTTTGGAAACAAGGCTACAGGTAAAAACAAAATGTGATCTATAGCTATACTTACTAACAAGTTACTTTCCTCATCCAATGGTTAGTTCTTATAGTGCTTGTTCAATCTAGAAAGCTGGGATCCGTCTTTTATAAGACAACCCCACTGGAAGAATGTATCCTCCATAATGGATAAAATCTTGTGTTCTTTCTTCATTTCTTATACAGACTATTGTCTCTTACCCCAGGTGGTCCCCAATTCAGAAATTTGTCTTGGGGTCCTTTTTCCTTTGTAAATCATCAAGCCTGTGCTGTCAAGACAGTAAACATACAGCTTGGCTCCACAGATTGTCCATCATTCTCAATGTTAATTGAGTTAGCCCGGAGACCCACCTTGCCTCAGGTGACACGTTTCACTTGAACAGTTTTGCAACCCATATCCTACATATCACATAACTCTAAAATGATTTCCCATACAAATATCACTCAATACAAAAATCCCATATAAACATCATGACAATGAGACAGTGTTTTTTTGCTTCTGGCAGAGACCACGCACTATCCCTTTTGTGAAATATTGAGAAGATTAGTATGTCTGTGTCATAGTAGGTTAGAAGTTGTGGACTCCGATACAGAAAATCAAGTTTGGCCTTCAAAGGGCAGAACTCTATTAACTATTGTGTGTGCTCTACTCCCAGAGTGCATTGGGAATTTGATACCTTATGTTCCAGCCCTGATGGTTTTCAGTGACCATATCATTAGCAGATATGCTTTTCTGGACTTAGATAACCTTTAAAAGAAGTTTCTGCCCTCTTTTTGAAATATGGTGATCTACTGTATGTAAATGTTTCTTGAAATCTTAGGGACTCATCCTGACTGTGCTCTGCATGTGGACTCTGCTGCTGAGCTTATGGGGGACTTTTCCATTAAAAAAGATCACTAGATTTTAGATATGACAATGTGTGAAGTTGTTAGTGATGAAGAAAATAGTTGGCCCATTTGTTCAAAGTTGAAAAGAACAGTCCTAATTCCCTCTTTTCTGAAACCTATTGGAATTAGCATTCTGGAAACTTTGCAAAAAAAGTCAGTAGAAAAGGCTGATCCTTTAAAGAACACAATTCTAGACACAGCTTTTTTTCAGTAAAAGATTTTCACTATAATGCTGAAGGGAAGAATCTCTCTAGGAACCGGTGTCAGATAAAAGGGTGAAGGGCTTCCAGCAAGTTCACATCTCAGCCACGAATATCCTGTAGTTCCTGTATTAAGCAGGTCTGTGCATGTTGCTTTTCTGACAGAAATTACGGTGATCTTTCTCGAGATGAGAAGAATAATTCAGGCTGGCTTTCACACCACCATTTTAACAGACTGAGGACCCTCTACTCCCCCACTGACTTCAACAGGGGCGGCAAAGTACGTTGCAGGATCTGGTTTTATAATTGGAGCTATGTAAAGCCTATTTTTGGTATTTGCATAAGTTTACACCAAACCTTCCCAGCAGTTTTGATTCCAAGACTTTTCAGAGTTCCTGACCTGGCTTTAAGTTTCAGGTTCATCTGTAACTAAAACCTCAGATTCAAATTCACTGGAAATAAGACAGAAAATGTTGGTCAGTTTCATAAACCTGCTGGCCTAAGGTAATCTTTTTCTTGAATTTTTTCATTTTGCATTCATATCAATAAGGTTCATATGAACCAAACCCAAATTTTTGCCAGACCTGAAACCAGTTTAGTTTGGTTTGGTTTTGAGTAATATTCTAAACATAATTGACAGAAATAAATCTTTTCAGTTGTGTACCTCCTATGTTCTATTACACAAGCAAAGAATTGTATTGGGGGTGGGGGGGGTGAGGAGGAGGTAATATAACATAATAGGTATAAGAAATACCAGTCCTGCAACATTTACTTATGTGGCTAATTCACATTACCCCAGTGGGACTACTAGTGTGAGTAAGGGCTGCAGTATCAGGCCCTTTATTTTTACAAACTGAGGAGTTGCTGGACTTCAGCATGCTGTCCTCAAGATCTCAGCTCAGTAAATGATGTAATGCATGTAACCGAATCCTTGATGAAGTAGAATGCATCATACATCTATATCAAATTCCTTACTCACTAAAAATTCCCATTAACTGAAGAAAGGAGTTCAGGAATGGGCTCATTAAAACATCTATTTATATATGGAAGCACCAGCATTTTCGAGAAGTGATGGTCATTCTAGCTCACAAATCTAAATTAATTTTCAAGACAATGTACAAAGATTGTTCTTATGAAATAAACTGGGCATGTATGAAGGAGTTTGATCACTAAAAATATTTTTTAAAAGTGCTGTTTCACGTAGCTCAGTAATAGAATAATAATTGTTCAGTGCTTACCTATAAAGCAGAAAAATCTAGTGTTGTGTGTGTTCTAGAATAGAAAGTAGAAGCTTAAATTTAAAAAATAAAATCTGGAAACAGATTCATTTGATTTCTTGATGTCATTTTACTTTGTAAAGTGTGTGCCTACTGTTTTTATGATGCACCTAATTTTCCAGATTTCTCCATTTGCTTTGTAACGGTAGTCACATTTATTACAGAAGTGCACCTGACAATACAATATTGTTCATCTTCTACTCATGCTAATTCTATAATAGTAATCAGATGCTGCTATTTCCTGGTAAAAAGCACAGTTCAGTCTGGATCAAAACCAAGTTAAATACTTTCTGCTTCCAGTTATAGGTTAGAAATCCCTGGCACAAAATGTTAAATTTGATTAGTAGATTGTTTTACTGCACTTTTAACCCTTCTCCAGAGGCTAAAGAGCCTCAAAAATTGCAAGTTGCTGTCTAAAAACTTGGTTGGCTCTAATAACAGATCAAAACTCTAGGCAATGGAATTTTAATAGCTCAGCTTAGATTTCATTTAAGGGCCCAATCCTACAAGCTCTGAACTCCCAGAGAAATCCCAATAAATCTTGTTGAAGTCAAAGGGTGTTCCATGGGGGGCAGGCGGGCGGGGTGGGGGAAGGACCTACTGCATCCAGCCCAAAGAATACAGACAAAATTATAGGAAAGTTGTCAAACTGATAATTGAATAAATTTTAATTGCATCTCAGAATACAAGATACCATTCAGTTAACCTCCCCACCCCACCCCTAATACACACACACACACACACACACACACACACACACACACACACACTCTTTACATACAATGGAAGTTTTCTAGATAAGACTTACGTTTTAGCATAAAATGTTTTATTATTCTAATTTAGTATGACTACTGTGCCATATTTTCCATTCTGTTTCTGTATAATATATTTAAAATAAATACAATAGCACTTTGTATTCAAGTTGAGCATCCCAGCTGAAGATCTCAAAGCATTTTAGCAACACTAATAGTTTCAAGTCAGTTTTTCAAAAGATCTCAGCACCCAGGAGCAACCACTGAGAACAAGGTGCTGAGCACTTTTGACAATTTAGCCATGTCATGCCTAAAGAGGAGCAGAATTATTTTGTAAATCTGTCCCTTTAGCCACTGTGAGGCAGGTAAGTATTATCTCCACATTACAGAAGAAAGGAAGGCAAAGAGTTGACTTGCTCAAGACCACACAAGAATTCTTTGGCAAAGCTAGAAATAGTTAACAACAAGATCTCTTTCCCGACTATTTGCTTTGTTTACACACACACACACACACACACACACACACACACACACACACTTCCCATTCATGGCTGCTATTATTTCCATTCATTAGCTACATGTGTGAATGTGAGTGTATATATGTGATCTGAATGTCTCAGATTTTCAGAAGCCTGTTAATGGATTTGTACTCTAAAATCAGGAAGTCAGCAACTACTCTTTGGCTTTGGAAGAATTCTCTAATTTTTCATTTGGCAGACTTTTGGTTTTGATAAGCTTTTAAGTACCTCTTGATTGCTTAAAGAATCATATTGTTTTATCCTTTTTAAACCTTTGTTACATATCAGTTTAAAAAAATGCTGAAAGACAAGGGATTTGTTGTAAAGGATTTTTGGTTTTATTAGCATCAGGATATCCGCAGGTTTCAGCTACATTCCTGCTGCTTTTATTTTTCACATTTGATTAAGAAATAAATATGAATCGCTGCTTTTTGTGATGAGCAAAGCTCTTTTGAAATTTGGAGTCATGCTGCTGCAAGAGAAAATGGAAGTACTGTAAGTGAGGCCTGAATTTCTGAATCTCCCTTGACAAAGATGGTTCACAGGTATGAATGAGAGCAGCTTTTGACTGGAGGGACCAAACTTACCCTGGGGTGTGAGTCCATTTCAGAGAAAATATATTTGGCCCTGTAGATCCAAAAAATCTTCATATTCCTCATTTCATTTTCTAAATTTTGTGTTTTGTTGCAACGAGTGCTCAGAATTATAAAACTAGTCCATGTGTATCAATCAGTTATCTTTTGTACGGCAAGCTATATTTTTAAGCAACCATGTAAAGTGGGACAATGCTAAAGCACTCCTATTTTAGTAGTGTGTGTGTGTATATATATATCAAACTGTTTTACTCTTTTTCAATGCATGAAGTGGAAACAAAGAAATAATTTCCTCCTCTGCAAAAGAGATTATGCCTCATTACACTGCCTCTCACCACCCATAGCACCCTCTTGTGTCAGGGTGCAATGCTGCAAGGGGTCCTTGCCTCCAGCATTTCCTGATGGTCTTTCCCCAGGTCTTGTGTGGCTCATCCTTCTGGCAAAGTCATGTAAAGTTTAGTCCCATTCCAGGGTAACAAAATATCCAACTGAACATATAAGCCAGGGGTCAGCAACCTTTCAGAAGTGGTGTGCCGAGTCTTCATTTATTCACTCTAATTTAAGGTTTTGCGTTCTAGTAATACATTTCAACGTTTTTAGAAGGTCTCGTTCTAGAAGTCTATAATATATAACAAAACTATTGTTGTATGTAAAGTAAATAAGATCTTTAAAATGTTTAAGAAGCTTCATTTAAAATTAAATTAAAATGCAGAGCCCCCCGGACCGGTGGCCAGGACCCGGGCAGTGTGAGTGCCACTGAAAATCTGCTCGCATGCTGCCTTTGGCACGCGTGCCATAGGTTGCCTACCCCTGGTATAAGCTAAACAGTCAAATAATAATTCTTCCACCCCTCTCAGGCTCCACTGAAGCATTCTTATTTGACCTCCCTCAGCTCCTACTATTGGGCTTTCATGCCCACTCCTCAGGGGGCAGTAACCTAGGCCCACACTCTACTCTAGTCCTGTATTAAGCAACTAGGTCTGCTGCTATTTCTCTGGTCTGCTCCCTACCTCTAAGTCCCTTGTGCTACTTCCCTGCAGCCTGTACTTAACATGGTCTCCCTTTGGTCCTCCAGCCTCTGGCTTCTCCCTTCTCTGCTGAACTAATAATGTTTCCCACACCCCCTCAGCCTCCACTAGAGTGCTTTTATTGACCCTACCTCAGGGCATCTCCCACTGGAGCCTGACTCTGCTCCCTGTGAGATTTCCTACCTACAAGAGAATCCTGCCTTCTTCAGATCTTTCCCAGGGGGAGGGAACCGTCCTACTTCCTCCTGGGTCTCTGCAATTTCTCCCTCCCTTTCTGAGTTCTCCACTCTGTTTGTATAGTCTTCCTGATTCCTTGTAGCTGGCGTCACTAATCATGAAGTTGTCCTACCACCATCAGGCAGCCTGACTTGCCTTTAAAGGCCGGCCAGCCAGCCGGTGACACATACAGTTATTAAAATGTGTCTATGTGAGTATCTGTTTATAGAAAGCTTAATATGGACTCCATCAGCAACTGTATTGTTATCTTCTAGTTCCCCAAAAAAACTCAAAAATACTCCTATAAGGAATACTATGCAAATGAATTAATAAAAATCAGCAAGGACAACAGGGTCGAAACAGGGGACGTGTCTTCAAAGATAGGCTATTTGTCCTCCACAACCTGCCAACGAGTATGTGAAAAACAATTCTCAGTATCAGTAAACCACCTCCAAAAGTACAAAGTCACTGATAGGAACACGGAAGAATCTGAAGTAAGCCTATTCACACACAAAAACTCGCCGCCCCCAATCCTGCAGTTTAAACAGTGTCTCTTATCTACCCTCTCTCGATATCACTCAAAAGTCCTTTACTAAGGTGTGCCAGGGTGCTCCCCTCATCACTAGAATGGTACCTCCTCCTGGCCACTCTGGGGATCTGCTCTGCAAGACCAATGCCCCTTCCTGCAATTGCACTCCATCACTTTCTCAGTCTGCAGCCCCTCTCACTCCAGGAGCTGCTGCCGACTCTTTGTGACTTGCCCTCCAGACAGGTCATGATGTGCATTTTCTACTTCCACTTCCTCAGTCTTAGGCAGTCTTCCCATTCACTACCCACTCTTGCCACTTCCTGAGTGGCTGGCAGGGGAACCAAGGCCCGCCCTCTACTCCAGGTTAGCAACCCTCTAGTCAGCAGCCAAGGTCTGTTCCTTCCTAGACCTTACTGCCTTTCCCTGAGTCCCTTCCTTGCCAGCTGGCACTCCCCCTTCTCTGGGTTTGCCAGCCTCACAACTTCCCTCCTCCTTGGGAGTTAACTGTAGACTACCTTCCTCTATAGCCTCAAACACATCTCCCTTCTCCCAGGGAGTGACTGCAGCCTACTTCTTTGGAGCCCCTCTCTGCTATCAGCTCCCTGGCTTTATAGAAGCCCTGCCCATTCCCGCACAGGTGAGCTTCCCTTCCTTAGGGCTTTCCTCGCAGCCTTAGTTCTTCCATCTTGCAGTCTAATAGGTTAATTGGTCCATCTAGCCTCCATTAACCCTTTTGGGGCAAGTGTGGGGTGAGCACCTCCATGACATAAGGATTTACAAAAATTGTCAAAGGAGTCCTGCTGTCATTCAATCATGAGATTTTGCTGGTTGAGGATATATGTCTTTTGGCTTGGCATGGCTCTAGTCTAAATCTGGGCTCTCTAATTTCAAGGAAGCATTAACAACACGCACAAATTTCTCAATAAAAGGAATCTTGGGTGATCTAACAAAATCTTCCTCTCATTGCACTAGGAAATTACTAACTAAAGGTGGGTGAAACATAAAACATCTGGTAGCTGTGAGCATACTCCAAAATATTAGGATGAGGAGACTGAACCTCCAGTGACTTTCACAAGAGAAAATAATTTTACAAGATGCAAGTGGCTGTATAAAGCTACCAAATTAGAACAGAAACATTTTACACCCAATTTGCAATGTGCACAGATGAAAATGACCATGCAAGGAGCGAGGCAATGGAGAATCAGGCTCCAGAAGCTGATAGGACTGCCATCTTTCTTTTCATTTCTTGGGAGGGCAAACATCCTGCACCTGAGGAAGGTACTGCCATAGATGTCTAAATACTAATCAAGATGATGTTGGGATCAATAATCTGAGAGTGAGTGTGCAGGATATGTACTAGACCAGGAGTCGGCAACGTTCGGCATGCGGCTCGCCAGGGTAAGCACCCTAGCAGGCCGGGCCAATTTATTTACCTGCTGACGCGGCAGGTTCGGCCGATCGCGGCCCCCACTGGCCGCGGTTCACTGTCCCGGGCCAATGGGGGCGGCGCGGGCCGAGGGATGTGCTGGCCGCGGCTTCCCGCTGCCCCCATTGGCCCAGGACGGCGAACCGCGGCGAGTGGGGGCCGTGATCAGCCAAACCTGCCGCGTCAGCAGGTAAATAAACTGGCCCGGCCCGCTAGGGTGCTTACCCTGGCGAGCCGCATGCCGAACGTTGCCGACCCCTGAACTAGGCCAATCTCCCAGGACCTCTGAAATTCCCTGTGTTCACACGGAATTTCTAAGGCACACTCTTACCTGTCATGATAATGCACATTAGAATTACTGGATATAATTTTCCTGAAATTCTACTGGAATACATCACTACACTAAAAAAGGAAGGCACTACTGAGATTATTTTAACCAGCACACTTGATTGCTGCAGAAACTTTCTAAGTTTTGTGTTATTTTCCTTAACTGCCTCCTTTTGAATTTGCCCACTGTACTATCATGATACACCTGTTTTCCTTTCATATCTTGGTCCATTTTCTGCCCTCAGTCACACATGTGCAACCACAATGAAGTCATAATGGAAGTTGAGTGGTGGTAAATGAAGACAGAATTCAGCCCGATATATATATATATCAATGTTACAAGCAAAATTTATATTTTAACAGTTTTCTACAACATATAAATTACTCACATCCAAAGCATGATTGATTTACCAGAAAGGGCCCAAAGGCTAGAAATAAATTGTTTCTTTATCTGATAGTTGTGTTTATTGCACATTTAAGCTAAACAAGGACACAGTGTTCCTCAATTTCTGGTGATTAAACAATGGTACTTTTTCAAGTGTCCACTAGTTTACTTTTCTAAATCAGTATCAAGCTATATAGTAAATGATTTACAATCAATAACTGAGTCT